>NC_080379.1:152124344-152726283 GCF_014773155.1 Arachis stenosperma
TCTTTTTCAAAATATTTTCAAAATCTTTTTCTTATCTTTATATCAAATTTTCGAAAACTCACTAACAATTAATGTGAGTGATTCAAAAATTTGAAGTTTGTTACTTTCTTGTTAAGAAAGGTTCAATCTTTAAGTTCTAGAATCTTATCTTGTAGTTTCTTGTTAGTGAAGTAAGTAATTTTAAATTTTTGAATTAAATCTTTTTATCTTTTATCTTATCTTTTTTAAAAATTATATCTTTTTCAAAATTTGATTTCAAAGTATCTTATCTAACTTCTTATCTTCTAATCTTTTCAAATTTGATTTTAATATCTTTTTTCAACTAACTATTTGACTTTTTGTTTGTTTCTTATCTTTTTCAAAACCACCTAACTACTTTTCCCTCTCTAATTTTCGAAAATATCTCATCTCTTTTTCAAAAATTCTTTTTGTTTTAAATTTTAATTTTAATTATATCTTATCTTTAATTTTCGAAAATCACTAACTTCTTTTTCAAAATTATTTTCGAAATTCTCCCTCTCTTTTCTTATTCTATTTAATTACTTATCTACTAACACTTCCTTCACCTCTCTTCATCTAAAAATCCGAACCCACTCTTCTTCACTCTTCTCCCCTTTCTTTTTCTACTAACATAAAGGAATCTCTATACTGTGACATAGAGGATTCCTCTTTCTTTTCTTGTTTTCTTCTCTTTCATATGAGCAGGAACAAGGACAAAAGCACTCTTGTTGAAGCTGATCCTGAACCTGAAAGGACTTTGAAGAAGAAACTAAGAGAAGCTAAATTACAACAATCTAGAAGTAACCTTTCAGAAATTTTCGAACAAGAGAAGGAGATGGCAGCCGAACCCAATAATGATAATGCAAGGAGGATGCTTGGTGATTTTACAAAACCAACGTCCAAATTTGATGGAAGAAGCATCTCCATTCCTGCCATTGGAGCCAATAACTTTGAGCTTAAGCCTCAACTAGTTGCTTTAATGCAACAGAACTGCAAGTTTTATGGACTTCCATCTGAAGATCCTTACTAGTTTTTAACTGAGTTCTTGCAGATTTGTGAGACTGTTAAGACGAATGGAGTTGATCCTGAAGTCTACAGACTCATGCTTTTCCCTTTTGCTGTAAGAGACAGAGCTAGAATATGGTTGGATTCACAACCTAAGGATAGCCTGGACTCCTGAGATAACCTGGTCACGGCTTTCTTGGATAAATTCTTTCCTCCTCAAAAGCTGAGCAAGCTTAGAGTGGATGTTCAGACCTTCAAACAAAAAGATGGTGAATCCCTCTATGAAGCTTGGGAAAGATACAAGCAGTTGACCAAAAGGTGTCCATCTGACATGTTTTAAGAATGGACCATATTAGATATATTCTATTATGGTCTATCTGAGTTTTCGAAAATGTCATTGGACCATTCTGCAGGTGGATCCCATTCACCTAAAGAAGACACCTACAGAAGCTCAAGAACTTATTGACATGGTTTGCAAATAACCAGTTCACACTTCTGAGAGGAATTCCGTGAATAATGGGACGCCTCAGAGGAAGGGAGTTCTTGAAATTGATGCTCTGAATGCCATATTGGCTCAGAAAAGTGTTGACTCAGCAAGTTAACATGATTTCTCAAAGTCTGAATGGATGGCAAAATGCATCCAACAGTACTAAAGAGGCAGCTTCTGAAGAAGCTTATGATCCTGAGAACCCTGCAATGGCAGAGGTTAAGTACATGGGTGAACCTTATGGGAACATCTATAATTCATCATGGAAAAATCATCCAAATTTCTCATGGAAGGATCAACAAAAGCCTCAACAAGGCTTTAACAATGGTGGACGCAATAGGCTGAGCAATAGCAAGCCTTTTCCATCATCTTCTCAGCAACAGACAGAGAATTCTGAACAAAATACTTCTAATTTAGCCAATCTAGTCTCTGATCTGTCAAAAGCCACTTTCAGTTTCATGAGTGAAACAAGATCCTCCATCAGAAATCTGGAGGCACAAGTGGGCCAGCTGAGTAAGAAAGTCATTGAAACTCCTCCCAGTATTCTCCCAAGCAATACAGAAGAGAATCCAAAAGGAGAGTGCAAGACCATTGATGTAATCAATATGGCCGAATGCACAAGGGAGGAGGACGACGAAAATCCTAGTGAGGAAGACCTCCTGGGACGTCTCTCAAGCAAGAAGGAGTTTCCTATTAAGGATCCAAGGGAATCTGAGGCTCATATAGAGACCATAGAGATTCCATTAAATCTCCTTCTGCCATTCATGAGCTCTGAAGACTATTCTTCCTCTGAAGAGGATGAAGATGTGACTGGAGAGCAAGTTGCTCAATATTTAGGAGCTATCATGAAGCTGAATGCCAAGTTGTTTGGTAATGAGACTTGGGAAAGTGAACCTCCCTTGCTCATTAATGAACTAGATACCTGGATTCAACAAATTTTACCTCAAAAGAGACAAGATCCTGGCAAGTTCTTAATACCTTGTACCATAGGCACCATGACCTTTGAAAAAGCTCTATGTGATCTGGGGTCAGGGATAAATCTTATGCCACTCTCTGTAATGGAGAAGCTGGGGATCATTGAGGTACAATCTGCCTTGTTCTCCTTACAATTGGCAGACAAGTCATTGAGACAAGCTTATGGAATAGTAGAGGACGTGTTAGTAAAGGTTGAAGGCCTTTACATCCCTGCTGATTTCATAATCATAGACACTAGGAAGGAAGAGGATGAATGTATCATCCTTGGAAGACCTTTCCTAGCCACAGCAGGAGCTGTGATAGATGTCAACAGAGGTGAATTAGTCCTTCAATTGAATGGAGACTACCTTGTGTTTAAGGCACATGGCCATCCCTCTGTGACAAAAGAGAGTGAGCACAAAGAGCTTCTCTCAGTTCAGAGTCAAGAAGAGCCTCCACAGTCAAACTCTAAGTTTGGTATTGGGAGGCCACAACCAAACACTAAGTTTGGTGTTAAGATCCCATATCCAAACTCTAAGTTTGGTGTTGGGACTATACAACATTGACCTGATCACCTGTGAGGCTCCATGAGAGCCCACTGTCAAGCTAATGACATTAAAAGAGCGCTTGTTGGGAGGCAACCTAATTTTATTTATCTAATTTTTATTTTATTTTATTTTATTGTTATTTTGTGTTTTATTAGGTACATGATCATGTGGAGTCACGAAAAAATATAAAAATTAAAAACAGAATCAAAAACAGCAGAAGAAAAATCAAACCCTGGAGGGAGGACATACTGGCGTTCAACGCCAGTAAGGAGCATCTGGCTGGCGTTCAACGCCAGAACAGAGCATGAATCTGGCGCTGAACGCCAGAAACAAGCAACATTCTGGCGTTTGAACGCCAGGAATGTGCCTTGAGGAAAGCTGGCGCTGAACGCCAGTAACAAGTATGGAACTGGCGTTCAACGCCAGAAACATGCTACACATGGGCGTTGAACGCCTAGAGTGTGCATCATCTCGGCGTTTAAACGCCAGAATAGTGTGCAAAGGCATTCTACATGCCTAATTGGTGCAGGGATGTAAATCCTTGACACCTCAGGATCTGTGGACCCCACAGGATCCCCACCTAACATATTCCCACCTTACCTCCTAATCCTATAACACTCTTCCCCAAAACACACTTCCCAACAACTTTAATCTCTCTTCCCAATTACCCCCTTCACCACTCACATCCATCCATCTCCTCCATATCCCACCCAATCCCACCCATATAGCCAAATACACACATCCCTCCATCTCCTCCATATCTTCTTCATATTCTATTCTTTCTTCTTTTGCTCGAGGGCGAGCAACATTCTAAGTTTGGTGTGGTAAAAGCATAGCCTTTTTTTACTTTTCTATAACCATTGATGGCACCTAAGGCCAGAGAAACCTCAAAAAAAAAAGAGAAAAGAAAGAGAAGAGAAAAGGGAAGACAAAAGCTTCCACCTCTGAGTCATGAGAGATGGAGAGATTCATCTCAAGGATCCATAGCTCAGTAATAGAGCATTTGACTGCACATCAAGAGAGCATGAAGAATTCCCTCATCAAGAAATCCCTGAGATACCTCAGGGGATACATGTTCCTCCATATAATTATTGGGAGCAACTAAGGATAGGAACACCAAAATTACTAGGGATCATGCAATAGAAGCAAGGAAGAGACATAAAGGAGCTCAAAAAGCACCATTGGTCCTTCAAGAAGGCGCCACCCTCACTAAGGTGGACTCATTCCTTGTTCTTATTTTCTCTGCTTTTCGGTTTTTATGTTGTGTTCATTTATGTTTTGTGTCTCTACTTCATGATCATTAGAGTTTAGTAACTATGTCTTAAAGTTATGAATAATTCCATTAATCTTTCACCTTTCTTAAATGAAAAATGTTTTTAATTCAAAAGAACAAGAAGTACATGAATTTATCCTTGAATTTAGTTTAATTATATTGATGTGGTGACAATACTTTTTGTTTTCTGAATGAATGCTTGAACAGTGCATAATTTTTATCTTGTTGTTTATGAATGTTAAAACTGTTGGCTCTTGAAAGAATGATGAACAAAGAGAAATGTTATTGATGATCTGAAAAATCATAAAATTGATTCTTGAAGCAAGAAAAAGCAGTGAAAAGTAAAAAGCTTGCGGAAAAAAAAAAGAAAAAAATGAAAAAAAAAAAGAGAAAAAGCAAGCAGAAAAAGCCAATAGCCCTTAAAACCAAAAGGCAAGGGTAAAAAGGATCCAAGGCTTTGAGCATCAATGGATAGGAGGGCCCAAGGAAATAAATCCAGGCCTAAGCGGCTAAATCAAGCTGTCCCTAACCATGTGCTTATGGCATGCAGGTCCAAGTGAAAAGCTTGAGACTGAGTGGTTAAAGTCGTGATCCAAAGCAAAAGAGTGTGCTTAAGAGCTCTGGACACCTCTAACTGGGGACTCTAGCAAAGCTGAGTCACAATCTGAAAATGTTCAACCAGTTATGTGTCTGTGGCATTTATGTATCCGGTGGTAATACTGGAAAACAAAATGCTTAGGGCCACGACCAAGACTCATAAAAGTAGCTGTGTTCAAGAATCAACATACTTAACTAGGAAAGTCAATAACACTATCCGAAATTCTAAGTTCCTAGAGAAGCCAATCATTCTAAACTTCAAAGGAAAAAGTGAGATGCCAAAACTGTTCAGAAGCAAAAAGCTACAAGTCCCGCTCATCTAATTAGAATTAATATTCATTGATATTTTGGAATTTACAGTATATTCTCTTCTTTTTATCCTATTTGATTTTCAGTTGCTTGGGGACAAGCAACAATTTAAGTTTGGTGTTGTGATGAGCGGATAATGTATACGCTTTTTGGCATTGTTTTTAGGTAGTTTTTAGTAAGTTCAAGCTACATTTAGGGATGTTTTCATTAGTTTTTATGTTAAATTCACATTTCTGGACTTTACTATGAGTTTGTGTATTTTTCTATAATTTCAGGTAATTTCTGGCTAAAATTGAGGGACTTGAGCAAAACTCTGAAAAAGGCTGACAAAAGGACTGCTGATGCTGTTGGAATCTGACCTCCCTGCACTCAAAATGGATTTTCTGGAGCTACAGAACTCCAAATGGAGCTCTCTCAACGGCGTTGGAAAGTAGACATCCAGAGCTTTCCAGAAATATATAATAGTTTATACTTTATTCGGGAATTGACGACGTAAAGTGGCGCTCAACGCCAAGTACATGCTGCTGTCTGGAGTCAAACGCCAGAAACACGTCACAACCCGGAGTTGAACGCCAGAAACACGCTATAACTCGGTATTCAACTCCAATAAAAGCCTCAGCTCGTGGATAGACCAAGCTCAGCCCAAACATACACCAAGTGGGCCCCGGAAGTGGATTTATGCATCAATTACTTACTTATGTAAACCCTAGTAGCTAGTTTATTATAAATAGAACTTTTTACTAGTGTATTAGACATCTTGGGATGATTAGTTCTCAGATCATGGAGGCTGGCCTCTCGGCCATGCCTGAACCTTTCACTTATGTATTTTCAACGGTGGAGTTTCTACACACCATAGATTAAGGGTGTGGAGCTCTGCTGTACCTCAAGTTTCAATACAATTACTATTATTTTCTATTCAATTCTCTTTTATTCTTATTCCAAGATATACGTTGCACTTCAACTTGATGAATGTGATGATCCGTGACACTCATCATCATTCTCACTTATGAACGCGCGTGACTGATAACCACTTCCGTTCTACTTTAGGCCGGGCGCATATCTCTTAGATTCCCCAACAGAATCTTCGTGGTATAAGCTAGATAGATGGCGACATTCATGGGAATCCGAAAAGTCTAACCTTGTCTGTGGTATTCCGAGTAGGATTCCGGGAATCCGGAAAGTCTAACCTTGTCTGTGGTATTCCGAGTAGGATTCCGGTATTGAATGACTGTGACGAGCTTCAAACTCCTGAAGGCTGGGTGTTAGTGACAGACACAAAAGAATCAAGGGATTCTATTCCAACCTGATTGAGAACCGACAGATGATTAGCCGTGCTGTGACAGAGCATTTGGACCATTTTCACTGAGAGGATGGGATGTAGCCATCGACAAGGGTGATGCCTCCAGACGATTAGCCATGCAGTGACAGCGCATAGGACCATTTTCCCGAGAGGATGAAAAGTAGCCATTGACGACGGTGATGCCCTACATACAGCTTGCCATGGAAAGGAGTAAGAAGGATTGGATGAATGTAATAAGAAAGTAGAGATTCAAGAGGAGCACAGCATCTCCATACGCCTATCTGGAATTCCCACTATTGATTTACATAAGTATTTCTATCCTATTTTATTTTCTGTTTATTATATCTTTTCAAACTCATCATAAACCATTTAGTCTGCCTAACTGAGATTTACAAGGTGACCATAGCTTGCTTTATACCAACAATCTCTGTGGGATCGACCCTTACTCACGTAAGGTATTACTTGGATGACCCAGTACACTTGCTGGTTAAGTTGAACGGAGTTGTGATCACACGTGCCATTACCAGGGATTATTAAGATCCCAATTCATCATACCATGATCTCTTTGGTGTATTTTTGACAGAGCCAATATTTAAATCTCATGCAAATACAAAGAGACCAACTTTGAGGATCACAATTTCGTCCACCACTTAAACATGAGAGAAATAAGAAAAGACTTGAATTAAAAGCAACAATTAATCTCAATCAACAAGAATAACATAAGAAAGTATAGAACAAACATCAAATACCAAATTCATCAACAAGAAATTGAAATTGCAAAGGAGAAGTGAAATTGAACTATAACTTGAAATAGAAGAAAGAGTAATGACAATGTAACTATAAAGAGTAATAACAAGAGAATACTTACAATAAGATTAGCAAAATCTAAGATAAAAAATGGAAATGGCACTTTGAATGTAAAACCCTAATATAAACCCTAGTAGAGATGATGAAAAACTTAGAGAAAACTAAAACTAAAAACCTTCTACTCCTACTCCTAAACTATACTACTGATATGCTATGTTATGTCCTTCATTCCCCCTCCAATATGAGCTAAGAGACTTCAGAAATGGGCCTCCAAATCCCTCAAATCACGAGTCACGTACTTTTTTTAATGAAGTCATGTGCGGACGCACAGGCGTGTGCGTCCGCACACCTTGCAAAAATCCCATCCTGTGCGTACGTGATGAGCGGATAATTTGTACCCTTTTGGCGTTTGTTTTTAGTATGTTTTTAGTATCTTTTAGTTAGTTTTTAGTATATTTTTAGTAGTTTTTAGTTAAAATTCACTTTTCTGGACTTTACTATGAGTTTGTGTGTTTTTCTGTGATTTCAGGTATTTTCTGACTGAAATTGAAGGTTCTGAGCAAAAATCTGATTCAGAGACTGAAAAGGACTGCAGATGCTGTTGGATTCTGACCTCCCTGCACTCGAAGTGGATTTTCTGGAGCTACAGAAGCCCAATTGGCGCGCTCTCAACGGCGTTCGAAAGTAGACATCCTGGGCTTTCCAGCAATATATGATAGTCCATACTTTGCCCAAGATTTGATGGCCCAAACCGGCGTGGCAAATCAGCCTCAGAAATTCCAGCGTTTAACGCTGGAACTGGCATAAAACTTGGAGTTAAACGCCCCAACTGGCATGAAAGCTGGCGTTTAACTCCAGAAAAGGTCTCTACACGAAAATGCTTCACTGCTCAGCCCAAGCACACACTAAGTGGACCCAGAAGTGGATTTTTACGTCATTTACTCATTTCTGTACACCCTAGGTTACTAGTCTACTATTAATAGGATCTTTTGACATTGTATCTGAACCTCATGACATTTTTTACACATTTCATTGTATACCTTCCACGGCATGAGTCTCTAAACCCCATGGTTGGGGGTGAGGAGCTCTGCTGTGTCTTGATGGATTAATGCAATTACTACTGTTTCTTATTCAATCATGCTTGCTTCCATTCTAAGATATCACTTGCTCTTAACCCGGATGAATGTGATGATCCGTGACACTCATCATCATTCTCAACTATGAACATGTGCCTGACAACCACCCTGTTCTAATTTAGATTGAGTAGATATCTCTTGGATTCCTTAACCAGAATCTTCGTGGTATAAGCTAGAACTGATGGCGGCATTCAAGAGAATCCGGAAGGTCTAAACCTTGTCTGTGGTATTCTGAGTAGGATTCAATGACTGAATGACTGTGACGTGCTTCAAACTCCTAGCAGGCGGGGCGTTAGTGACAGACGCAAAAGAATCAATGGATTCTATTCCGGCCTGACCGAGAACCGACAGATGATTAGCCATGCTGTGACAGAGCATAGGAACGTTTTCACTGAGAGGATGGGAGGTAGCCACTGACAACGGTGAAACCCTACATACAGCTTGCCATGGAAGGAGCCTTGCGTGTTTGATGAAGAAGACAGTAGGAAAGCAGAGATTCAGAAGATGGAGCATCTCCAAAGCCTCAACCTATTCTCCATTACTGCAAAACAAGTACTTATTTCATGTTCTTTTGCTTTTCACAATCAATCCTGATAATTTCTGATATCCTGACTAAGATTTACAAGATAACCATAGCTTGCTTCAAGCCGACAATCTCCGTGGGATCGACCCTTGCTCACGCAAGGTATTACTTGGACGACCCAGTGCACTTGCTGGTTAGTTGTGCGGGATTGCAAAAGTGTGATTGCAATTTCGTGCACCATGTTTTTGGCGCCGTTGCCGGGGATTGTTCGAGTTTGGACAACTGACGGCTTATCTTGTTGCTTAGATTAGGACTGTTTTATTTTTGTTGGTTTAGAGTCTTTTAGTTGAGTCTAGTTTCATATTCTAAGTTTGGTGTCAATTGCATGCTTTTGTTTTTCTTTTAAAATTTTCGATTTTGCATGTTCTTAGTCCCTTTTTGATTCATAAAAATTCTAAGTTTGGTGTCCTCTTTGTGTTTTTCATTTAAAATTTTTGAAAATTAGTGTTTGATTTTCTAAAAATTTTAAGTTTGGTGTCTTTTTGTGGTTTTTCTCTTTCCTCTTTTCAAAAATCAAATCTTTTTCATAAAACTTTTCAATCATATCTTTCTAATTGCTTTTTTTTCAAAATCTTTTTAATTAACTAATTGATTCAGTTCTCAATTTGCTTTGATTTTGTTTTCCTTTTGATTTTCGAATTTTTTTTCTTAATTTCCTTTTATTTTATTTTAATTTTTTCGTTTAATTCAAAAAAAAAAACAAAATTTATCTATTTGCAATCATTATCATTTCCCTTTTGTCCATTATGGACCTAAGAGGGATTGATCAGTCCAAAAGGACTCTGGGGTCATATGCTAACCCCATGCAGTGGGAGTAGCATCTGTACACCTCCCATCAAAGCAAGCAGCTTTGAGCTAAATCCTCAACTCATTATCATAGTGCAGCAAAACTGCCAGTATTCCGGTCTTCCACAGGAAGAACCTACTGAGTTTCTGGCACAGTTCTTACAAATTGCTGACACAGTACATGATAAAGAGGTAGATCAGGATGTCTACAGACTATTACTGTTTCCATTTGCTGTAAAAGATCAAGCTAAAAGGTGGTTGAATAACCAACCTACAGCAAGCATAAAGACATGGAAACAGTTGTCAGACAAATTCCTGAATCATTTTTACCATCCAAAGAGGATGACACAGCTAAGGCTGGACATCCAAGGCTTTAAACAAGAGGATAATGAATCCCTTTATAATGCCTGGGAGAGGTATAGAGGTATGCTTAGAAAATGCCCCTCTAAAATGTTTTCAGAGTGGGTACAGTTAGACATCTTCTACTATGGGCTCACAGAAAAAGCTCAGATGTCTTTAGACCACTCAGCTGGTGGATCTATACACATGAGGAAGACAATTGAAGAAACTCAAGAGCTTATAGACACTGTTGCTAGAAACCAATACTTATATTCTAGCAATGAGTTCGTTCCAAAAGAGGAAGTCATGGCATTAGTCACTGATCCTAATCCTCAAGAACAGATGAATGAGCTTAATCAACAATTGCTCCTGATGACAGAACAGTTAGCAGAATTTAAAGAAATGCTCCATGATACTAAGGTTGCTAACAAGAACATAGAACTGCAGTTGAATCAAGCAAAACAGCAAATATCTAAACAGATAACAGAAGAATGTCAAGCAGTTTAACTGAGGAGTGGGAGAACACTGAATACCACTGCTCAAAAGAGCAAAAAGCCAAACAAGGAACAATTGACAGAGGATAACCAAACCAATGTTCAAAATCCCTCTGAGGACAGTAAGAGCCCAGAGAGGAATGTTATTGGCGTTCAAACGCCAGAAAGGGAAGGAAAGCTGGCGTTAAACGCCCATTCCTTGCCCAGTTCTGGCGTTCAAACGCCAGAAAAGGGGGAAAAGTTGGCGTTAAACGCCCATTTTCCACCCAATCCTGGCGTTCAGACACCAAGAGGAGATCAGACACCTGAGAGTGCTGACAGTAATCCCTCTAACAAGGCTTCTTCAACCACTTCTGTAAGAAATAAACCTGCAGCATCTAAGGTTGAAGAATATCAAGCCAAGATTCCTTATCCTCAGAAACTCCGCAAAGCGGAACAGGATAAGCAATTTGCCCGCTTTGCAGACTATCTAAGAACTCTTGAAATAAAGATTCCGTTTGCAGAGGCACTTGAGCAAATACCTTCCTATGCTAAGTTCATGAAAGAGATCTTAAGTCATAAGAAGGATTGGAGAGAAACTGAAAAAGTGTTTCTCACTGAAGAATGCAGTGCGGTCATTCTGAAAAGCTTACCAGAAAAGCTTCAAGATCCTGGAAGCTTTATGATACCATGCACATTAGAGGGCGCTTGCACCAAGACAGCCCTATGTGATCTTGGAGCAAGCATCAATCTAATACCTGCATCCACTATCAGAAAGCTTGGGTTGACTGGAGAAGTCAAACCAACCAGGATATGCCTCCAACTTGCTGATGGCTCCATTAAACACCCATCAGGCATAATAGAGGACATGATTGTCAAGGTTGGGCCCTTTGCCTTTCCAACTGACTTTGTGGTGCTGGAAATGGAGGAGCACAAGAGTGCAACTCTCATTCTAGGAAGACCTTTCCTAGCAACTGGACGAACTCTCATTGATGTACAAAGAGGGAAGTAACCCTGAGAGTCAATGAGGACGAGTTCAAGTTGAATGCTGTAAAAGCTATGCAGCATCCAGACACACCAAATGACTGCATGGGCGCTGACATTATTGACTCTCTGGTAGAAGAGATCAATATGGCTGAAAGCCTAGAATCAGAGCTTGAAGACATCTTCAAGGATGTTCAACCTGATCAAGAAGAACCACAGGAAACAAAGGAATTTTCGAAAATTCCTCAGGAGGAGGATAAGCCTCCCAAACCTGAACTCAAACCACTACCACCATCCCTGAAATATGCATTTCTGGGAGGGGGTGAAACTTTTCCAGTGATTATAAGCTCTGCTTTAAATCCACAGGAAGAGGAAGCACTGATTCATGTGCTAAGGACACACAAGACAGCTCTTGGGTGGTCCATAAGTGATCTCAAGGGTATTAGCCCAGCTAGATGCATGCACAAGATCCTGTTGGAGGATAATGCCAAACCAGTGGTCCAACCACAAAGGAGGCTAAATCCAGCCATGAAGGAGGTAGTGCAGAAAGAGGTCACTAAATTACTAGAGGCTGGGATTATTTATCCTATTTCTGATAGCCCCTGGGTGAGCCCTGTCCAAGTTGTCCCCAAAAAGGGAGGCATGACAGTGGTTCATAATGAAAAAAATGAACTGGTTCCTACAAGAACACTTACAGGGTGGCGTATGTGTATTGACTACAGAAGGCTCAATACAGCCACCAAAAAGGATCATTTCCCTTTACCATTCATAGACCAAATGCTAGAAAGACTAGCTGGTCATGATTATTACTGCTTTTTGGATGGCTATTCAGGCTACAACCAAATTGCAGTAGATCCTCAGGACCAAGAGAAAACGGCATTTACCTGCCCTTCTGGCGTGTTTGCCTACAGAAGGATGCCTTTTGGTCTGTGCAATGCACCTGCAACCTTTCAGAGGTGCATGCTCTCTATCTTCTCAGATATGGTAGAGAAATTTCTGGAAGTCTTCATGGATGACTTCTCAGTATATGGAGACTCATTCAGCTCCTGTCTTAACCACCTATCACATGTCCTGAAAAGATGCCAAGAGACTAACCTGGTTTTAAACTGGGAGAAATGTCACTTTATGGTGACTGAAGGAATTGTCCTTGGGCACAAAATTTCAAACAAGGGAATAGAGGTGGATAAGGCAAAGGTAGAGGTAATTGAAAAATTACCACCACCTGCCAATGTTAAGGCAATCAGAAGCTTTCTGGGCATGCAGGATTTTACAGAAGGTTTATAAAGGATTTTTCGAAAATTGCAAAACCTCTGAGTAACCTGCTAGCTGCTGACACACCATTTGTGTTTGACACACAGTGTCAGCAGGCGTTTGAGACCCTGAAAGCTAAGCTGGTCACAGCACCAGTCATCTCTGCACCAGATTGGACATTGCCATTTGAGTTAATGTGTGATGCCAGTGATCATGCCATTGGTGCAGTGTTGGGACAGAGGCATAACAAACTTCTGCACGTCATTTATTATGCTAGCCGTGTTCTAAATAATGCACAGAAGAATTACACAACCACAGAAAAAGAATTACTTGCAGTGGTTTATGCCATTGACAAGTTTAGATCTTATCTAGTGGGATCCAAAGTGATTGTGTACACTGACCATGCTGCTTTTAAATACTTACTCACAAAGCAGGATTCAAAACCCAGGCTAATAAGATGGGTGTTGCTTCTGCAAGAGTTTGATATAGAAATAAGAGACAAAAAAGGGACAGAGAACCAAGTAGCCGATCATCTGTCCCGAATAGAACCAGTAGCTGGGGCGTCCCTCCCTTCTACTGAGATCTCCGAGACTTTCCCAGATGAGCAACTCTTTGCCATTCAGGAAGCTCCTTGGTTTGCAGATATTGCAAACTATAAAGCTGTGAGGTTCATACCCAAAGAGTACAACAGTGTGCAAAGAAAGAAATTAATTTCAGATGCCAAGTACTACCTCTGGGATGAACCATATCTCTTTAAGAGATGTGCTGACGGAGTGATCCGCAGATGTGTACCCAGAGAAGAAGCACAAAGGATCCTATGGCATTGCCATGGATCACAGTATGGAGGACATTTTGGAAGTGAGCGAACAGCCACTAAAGTCCTCCAGTGTGGCTTCTACTGGCCTACTCTCTATAAAGATTCCCGAGAGTTTGTGCGTAACTGTGACAGTTGCCAAAGAGCTGGTAACCTGCCTCACGGATATGTCATGCCTCAACAAGGGATATTAGAGATAGAATTGTTTGATGTATGGGGAATTGACTTCATGGGGCCATTCCCACCATCATACTCAAACACTTACATTCTGGTGGCGGTGGACTATGTATCTAAGTGGGTAGAAGCAATTGCTACACCCACTAATGATACCAAGACCGTGCTAAAATTCCTCCAGAAACACATCTTCAGCAGATTTGGTGTTCCTAGAGTACTAATCAGTGATGGGGGCTCTCATTTCTGCAATAGACAGCTATACTCTGCTATGGTTAGATATGGAATCAGCCATAAAGTGGCAACTCTGTATCATCCACAGACAAATGGGCAAGGTGAAGTCTCTAACAGAGAGCTAAAAAGAATCCTAGAACGGACTGTGATAGCCCGAAGAAAGGATTGGGCAAAGAGCTTGGATGATGCTCTGTGGGCATACAGAACAGCATTCAAGACTCCTATAGGAACCTCTCCACACCAACTGGTGTATGGGAAGGCCTGTCATCTGCCCGTGGAACTGGAACATAAAGCCTACTGGGCAACCAGATTCCTAAACATGGATGCTCAGTTAGCTGGTGAAAAAAGATTGCTCCAGTTAAATGAGCTAGAGGAGTTCAGACTCAATGCCTTTGAAAATGCAAAAATTTATAAGGAAAAGGCAAAGAAGTGGCATGACAAGAAGTTGTCCACCAGAGTCTTTGAGCCAGGACAAAAAGTTCTGCTCTTCAACTCCAGGCTCAAATTGTTTCCAGGAAAACTCAAATCCCGATGGAGGGGTCCGTATGTGATCACAGGAGTGTCACCATATGGATATGTTGAGCTTCAGGATATTGATTCTGACAAAAAGTTCATTGTTAATGGACAGAGAATCAAGCATTATCTTGAAAGTAATTTTGAGCAGGAATGCTCAAAACTGAGACTTGAGTGAGTCTCAGTAAAGGTCCAGCTAAAGACAGTAAAGAAGCGCTTGCTGGGAGGCAACCCAGTCATTAGGAGGCTATATGATTTGTTTTTACAGAGGCAAGTATCAAAAATAAAGGAATTCACAGAGTTACAGAAGGATTCAGCTCAAAAAGCAGAGAAAAAGAGCTTACTGGCGAAAAAACGCCAGTAAGGGGCATTTTGGGCGTTAAACGCCAGAATGGGTACCATTCTGGGCGTTTAACGCCAGGAATGGTGCCATTTTGGGCGTTAAACGCCAGAATGGGCACCATTCTGGGTGTTTAATGCCAGGTGTGCAGAATCCTGGGCGTTTAGAAAAACACCCAGTGATAAAGGCTTTCTGGCGTTTAACGCCAGCCAGGGCACCTGGCTGGGCGTTAAACGCCCAAAAGGGGCATCAAATGGGCGTTAAACGCCAGAATGGGTGCCATTCTGGGCGTTTAACGCCAGAAAGGTGGGGGGGACCACAATTTCGTTTTCAACTCAAATTTTTTCAAACTTTCCTTTTATTACCCATACTCTTCTACATAAATGCACTTCAACCTTTCATCATTCACTCTCAAATCTTCACAAATCAAAACCATTCTTCAAATCTATCTCAAATTAATCCCAAATCTTCTTCAAAAACTCACCCTTTTTTTCAAATTCTCTCCATATCTTCTCAAATCTCTTCTTATTTTTTTTTTCAAAATCTCCTTCCTCCCCCCCTTATAAGAACACGTTCGGCCCCTCATTGCCCACACCATTCGAATTTGCTCCTCCCTCTCTCTTCTTCCCTTTCTTTTGCTTGGGGACAAGCAAACCTCTAAGTTTGGTGTGCTTTTCCGTGATCACTAAACCAAGATTCATCAATATCATGGCTCCTAAGGGAAAACAAACCAATTTAAGAGGCAAGAAAGAGAATAATCCAAAGAATCTTTGGAATCAAGAGAAGTTCTTAACCAAAGAACATGAAGACCATTATCACAAAATAATGGGTCTGAGGTCAGTGATCCCGGAAGTAAAATTTGATCTGAAAGAAGATGAATATCCGGGGATCCAAGAGCAAATTCGAAACAGAGGATGGGAAGTTCTAACCAATCCTGAGACAAAGGTTGGAAGGAACATGGTTCAAGAATTCTACTCAAATCTGTGGCTGACAGATAAGCAGAGAATGACTGGAATCGCTTACCATACCTACAGAACCATGGTCAGAGGGAAAGTTATGTACTTCCATCTGGACAAAATAAGAGAAATCTTCAAGTTGCCTCAACTGCAAGATGATCCTGACTCCTTTAATAGGAGAATGGTGAGAGCAGATAAAGGGTTGGATCAAGTTCTAGAGGACATATGCCTCCCTGGAACTAAGTGGATAACCAATTCTAAGGGTGTCCCAAACCAACTCAAGAGGGGAGACCTCAAACCAATTACAAGAGGTTGGCTAGACTTTATTGGGCGTTCCATACTGCCCACTAGCAACCGTTCTGAGGTAACTATCAAGAGAGCAGTGATGATTCATTGCATTATGCTTGGAAAAGAAGTGGAGGTTCATCATGTGATTGCTTGTGAGATCTACACAATTGCAAATAAGAATTCCACTGAAGCCAAACTGGCTTACCCAAGCTTGATCTCCTTGCTCTGTAAAGAGGCTGGGGTGAAAATGGGAGTAGATGAATTCATACCCATTGAACACCCAATCACCAAGAAGTCAATAGAAGGACAAGTGCAAGACAACTCTATCAAAAGGAGGGCGCAGGAGTTCCTCCCTGAATTTCCTGAAATTGGCTACTGGGCCAGCCTAGAAGCATCTATCACCAAGTTGCAAGAGACTATGGAGCAACTTAAGGAAGAACAGCAGAATCAGAACTGCATGCTCTGCAAATTGCTGAAGGAACAAGAGAAGCAGGGGCGTGAACTCCAAGAGATGAAACGCCAAAAGCTCTCCTCTCAAGCTGAGGGAGCATCCACTTCTCAAAATCAAGGTTGTTGAGTCCTAACTCTGTGAAAACCTCTATCATTAGGAGCCTATGTTTTGCGTTTTTTTTTTTTTGTTTTCTATTTCTAGTTTCATCTTATATTTATTTTCTGAGTCTTATTCTTAATTCATAATTAATAAAATTTGAAGTTTATGCCTTAAAGCTATGAATGTCCTATGAATCCATCACCTCTCTTAAATGAAAAATGCTTTAACCACAAAAGAACAAGAAGTACAGGATTTCGAAACTAATCCTTGAAACTAGTTGAATTAGTTTGATGTGGAGACAATACTTTTTGTTTTCTGAATGAATGCTTGAACAGTGCATATGTCTTTTGAATTTGTTGTTTTGAGAATGTTAAAATTGTTGGCTCTTGAAAGAATGAGGAGAAAGAGAACTGTTATTGAGGATCTGAAAAATCATCAAATTGATTCTTGAAGCAAAAAAAAAAATTCGAAAAAAAAGAGAAAAAGAAAGAAAAAGAAAGAAATAAAGTTGTGAACCAAGGCAAAAAGAGTGTGCTTAAGAACCTTGGACACCTCTAATTGGGGACTCTAGCAAAGCTGAGTCACAATCTAAGCAGGTTCACCCAATTATGTGTCTGTGGCATGTATGTATCCGGTGGTAATACTGGAAGACAGAGTGCTTTGGGCCACAGCCAAGACTCATACACTAGCTATGTTCAAGAATCATTATACTTAACTAGGAGAATCAATAACACTATCTGAGTTCTGAGTTCTCATAGATGCCAATCATTCTGGACTTCAAAGGAAAGAGTGAGATGCCAAAACTGTTCGGAGGCAAAAAGCTACTAGTCCCGCTCATCTAATTGGAACTATGTTTCTTTGATATTTTGGAGTCTATAGTATATTCTCTTCTTTTTATTCTATTTTGATTTTCAGTTGCTTGGGGACAAGCAACAATTTAAGTTTGGTGTTGTGATGAGCGGATAATTTGTACCCTTTTTGGCGTTTGTTTTTAGTATGTTTTTAGTATCTTTTAGTTAGTTTTTAGTATATTTTTAGTAGTTTTTAGTTAAAATTCACTTTTCTGGACTTTACTATGAGTTTGTGTGTTTTTCTGTGATTTCAGGTATTTTCTGACTGAAATTGAAGGTTCTGAGCAAAAATCTGATTCAGAGACTGAAAAGGACTGCAGATGCTGTTGAATTCTGACCTCCCTGCACTCGAAGTGGATTTTCTGGAGCTACAGAAGCCCAATTGGCGCGCTCTCAACGGCGTTGGAAAGTAGACATCCTGGGCATTCCAGCAATATATAATAGTCTATACTTTGCCCAAGATTTGATGGCCCAAACTGGCGTGGCAAATCAGCCTCAGAAATTCCAGCGTTTAACGCTGGAACTGGCATAAAACTTGGAGTTAAACGCCCAAACTGGCATGAAAGCTGGCGTTTAACTCCAGAAAAGGTCTCTACACGAAAATGCTTCACTGCTCAGCCCAAGCACACACTAAGTGGACCCAGAAGTGGATTTTTACGTCATTTACTCATTTCTGTACACCCTAGGTTACTAGTCTGCTATTAATAGGATCTTTTGACATTGTATCTGAACCTCATGACATTTTTTACACATTTCATTGTATACCTTCCACGGCATGAGTCTCTAAACCCCATGGTTGGGGGTGAGGAGCTCTGCTGTGTCTTGATGGATTAATGCAATTACTACTGTTTCTTATTCAATCATGCTTGCTTCCATTCTAAGATATCACTTGCTCTTAACCCGGATGAATGTGATGATCCGTGACACTCATCATCATTCTCAACTATGAACATGTGCCTGACAACCACCCCTGTTCTAATTTAGATTGAGTAGATATCTCTTGGATTCCTTAACCAGAATCTTCGTGGTATAAGCTAGAACTGATGGCGGCATTCAAGAGAATCCGGAAGGTCTAAACCTTGTCTGTGGTATTCTGAGTAGGATTCAATGACTGAATGACTGTGACGTGCTTCAAATTCCTAGCAGGCGGGGCATTAGTGACAGACGCAAAAGAATCAATGGATTCTATTCCGGCCTGACCGAGAACCGACAGATGATTAGCCATGCTGTGACAGAGCATAGGAACGTTTTCACTGAGAGGATGGGAGGTAGCCACTGACAACGGTGAAACCCTACATACAGCTTGCCATGGAAGGAGCCTTGCGTGTTTGATGAAGAAGACAGTAGGAAAGCAGAGATTCAGAAGATGGAGCATCTCCAAAGCCTCAACCTATTCTCCATTACTGCAAAACAAGTACTTATTTCATGTTCTTTTGCTTTTCACAATCAATCCTGATAATTTCTGATATCCTGACTAAGATTTACAAGATAACCATAGCTTGCTTCAAGCCGACAATCTCCGTGGGATCGACCCTTGCTCACGCAAGGTATTACTTGGACGACCCAGTGCACTTGCTGGTTAGTTGTGCGGGATTGCAAAAGTGTGATTGCAATTTCGTGCACCAGTACGCATAAGTACCTGTGCGCACGCACACTAGGAGATACTTGCCTGGACGCATGACACACTCGAAATAATCTACGCGCTCTTCTTGGGCTCCTGTGCGTACGCACGAGAGGCTGTGCGCACGTAGACTTCTCTGAACTCATCTCTTTTGATTCTTCATGTTTCCTCCATTTTGCATGCTCTTCTTCCATTTCCTCCAAACCATTCCCACCTTATACACCTGAAATCACTCACAAACAAGATCAAGGCATCGAATGGAAGGTAAATGGAATAAAATATATCAAATTGGGCACAAAAGAGCATTTTTCATAATCAAGCACAATTTGGGAGAAAAGTTCTAAAGCATGCTATTCAAGGGAATAAGTGCAAGTTTATGTGATGAAATCTGTTCAATGCTAACCAAAAATCATCATCAAATATGGATTCATCAAACACCCATCTGATTAATCTTGGTTTAGAGTCCTGCTTGGTTAGAAGGTACTTCAAAGCAGCATGATTAGTGTAAACAATAACCTTAGAACCAATTAAATAGGACCTAAACTTATCAACAGCATACACAATAGCTAATAATTCCTTTTCTGTAGTTGTGTAATTCTTTTGGGCATCATTTAACACACGGCTAGCATAGTAAATGACATGTATAAGCTTGCCATGCCTCTGTCCTAAAATAGCTCCTATAGCAAAATCACTAGCATCACACATCAACTCAAATGGTAAATCCCAGTCAAGGGGAGCTATAATGGGAGCAGCGGTAAGGTTTGCTTTCAGAGTTTCAAAAGCATACAGGCAATCAGAATCAAAGACAAAAGGAACATCAACAACCAACAGGTTGTTTAATGGTTTAGCAATTTTAGAAAAATTCTTTATAAATCTTCTATAAAATCCTACATGACCCAAGAAACTCCTGACTGCCTTAACATTAGCTGGTGGTGGTAATTTTTCAATTACCTCCACCTTTGCTCTATCAACCTCAATCTCCTTACTTGAAATCCGGTGTCCAAGAACAATACCTTCTGTAACCATAAAATGACATTTTCCCAATTTAAAATAAGGTTTGATTCTTGACACCATTTTAAGACCAGAGATAAATGCTTTAGGCAGGATTCAAAAGAATTACCAAAGACAAAAAAAATCATCCATAAATACCTCAATAAAATTTTCAACCATATCAGAAAAAATGAAAAGCATACACCTCTGAAAAGTTGCTGGAGCATTACAAAGTCCAAACGGCATTCTTCTGTAAGCAAAGACTCCAAACGAGCATGTGAATGCTGTCTTTTCTTGATCTTGAGGGTCTACTGCAATTTGATTATATCCAGAATATCCATCTAGAAAATAATAAAAAGCATGACCAGCTAACCTCTCAAGCATCTGGTCAATGAAAGGCAAGGGGAAGTGATCCTTCCTTGTAGTAGTGTTGAGCCTCCTGTAGTCTATACACATTCTCCATCCTGTAACTATTCTTGTAGGAATAAGCTCATTCTTTTCATTCTTGATCACTATCATCCCTCCTTTCTTAGGAACTACCTGCACAGGACTTACCCAAGGGATGTCAGAAATAGGGTAAATAATACCTGCTTCCCATAATTTCATTACCTCTTTTTGGACCACTTTTTTCATAGTTGGATTGAGTCTCCTCTGTGGTTGCACAACCGGTTTAGCATCATTTTCAAGAAGGATCTTGTGCATACACTTGGTTGGACTAATCCCCTTCAAATCACTATGGTCCACCCAAGAGCCATTTTATGACTCCTGAGCACTGAAATAAGCACATCTTCCTATTCAAGCTTCAGGGAAGAGCTAATAATCACTGGATATGAATTATTTTCACCCAAGAACACATATTTCAGAGAAGAGGGCAAAGGTTTGAGCTCAAGCTTGGAGACTTCCTCCTCCTTTATTAGCGTGTTCATAAGCTCCTTTTGAGGTGGTGAATCATCAACTTCAACTAATTCATACTCAGAAATAGGATCCGGAATATCATCAAGTACCTCAGCTTCCAGTACCTCTTGAACCAATGGTTCAACAACATCAATTCTCATACACCTTTCAAAATCATTAGGGTGCTTGAGAGCTTCAAAAACATTAAGGACCACTTGTTCTTCATTGACCCTCAGGGTTAATTCACCCTTTTGCACATCAATCAGAGCATTACCTGTAGCTAAAAGGGGTCTACCAAGAATAATAGAGGATTTTGCATCCTCTTATATGTCTAATATAACAAAATCAGCAGGAAAAATAAATGGTCCTACTTTCACAAGTAAATCCTCAACAACATCTAAAGGTAATTTAATAGAAAGATCAACAAGTTGAACAGAAATACGAGTGGGTTTTACATCCTCAATTTGAAGCTTTTTTATCACTGAAAGTGGCATGAGATTGATGCTAGCTCCAATATCACATAAAGCTCTCTGAATGGTGACATCTCCAATAGTGCAAGGAATCACAAAGCTCCCTGGATCCTGCATTTTCTCAGGAAGGTTATGTTGAATAATAGCACTACATTCCTTGGTTAACACCACGGTTTCTTATTCCCTCCAATTCCTCTTGTTAGTCAACAATTCTTTCATAAATTTAGCATAAAGAGGCATTTGCTCAAGAGCCTCTGTAAAAGGAATGTTGATCTGTAACTTCTTGAAGACTTCTAAAAATTTAGAAAATTGCTTGTCATTGGAAGCCTTCTGAAGCCTCTGAGGGTATGGCATTTTTGGCTTGTATTCAGGAGCCCTTGGCAATGTAAGATATGTGTCAAGAGAGTCTGAGAATGGTTGTCTGCATGCTTTAGAGGGGCGTGCTCCACTTCTTCCTTCTTCTCCTCTGGAGCTTCTTTTTCAACTAACTTCTCATTGACCTTGGTTTCAGAGCCAGCTACTTTACCACTTCTCAATTGAATAACCTTGCAATCTTCTCTTGGGTTCACCATTGTATCACTTGGAAATATACTTGCAGACCTCTCAGATATTTGCTTGCTCAGTTGGCTCATTTGCTCCTCCAAGTTTCTAATGGAGGCTCTGATTTCTTGCATAAAACTCCTCATCATCTCCCAATTAGAATCTTCTTGGGATTTAGAATTTGCCTGCTGAGGTGGTTGTTGTTGATGAGACTGAAATTGGCGGTTATTATGATTGTTCTGTTGGAAGCCGCCCTGAGAATTATTGTTGAAATTCTGAGCTCTCTGAGGTTGGTCTCTCCACTCAAAATTTGGGTGATTTCTCCATCCTTGATTGTAGGTCTTAGAGTATGGATCGTTGTTGGGATTTCTAGGACCACTCCCCATGTAATTGACCTGTTCAGAAGAGGATTGAGCATAATCATAATTATCATTTTGCACAAAATTACCTATCATGTCATAAGGGACCTCTTGAGGTGCATTCTGAGTATTGGCAGCTGAAACTTGTATTTCACTCAATTGTTGAGTAATTAGACTTATTTGCTGAGACAAAAGCTTGTTCTGAGAAAGAATGGCATCAACAGCTTCCACTTCCAAAACACCTTTCCTCTGAGGAGCGTCAGAGTTAACAGGATTCCTGTTAGATGAATACAAATATTGATTGCTAGCAACCAATTCAGTAAGCTCAATAGTCTCCTCCGGTGTCTTCTTCATGTGCAATAAACGACCTACAGAATTATCTAAGCACATCTTGGACATTTCACCCAAGCATTCATAAAAGATATATAGTTAGGTCCATTTAGAGAACATGTCCGGAGGGCATTGTCTAGTCAGTAGCTTGTATCTCTCCCAAGCTTCATAAAGAGTTTCACCATCCTTCTGCCTGAAGGTCTGAACCTCCACCCTAAGCTTAGTCAGCTTCTTTGGTGAGAAAAATTTAGTAAGAAACTCAGTAACAACCTTGTCCCAAGTATCCAAACTCTCCTTGGGTTGAGAATCTAGCCATAGCTTTGCTCTATCCCTCAGAGCAAACGGGAAGAGCATGAGTTTGTACACGTCAGGATTAACTCCATTTGTCTTCACAGTATCACAAATCTGCAAAAAATTAGAAATAAATTGATTTGGATCTTCTTGGGGAAGGCCATGATACTGACAGTTTTGTTGCACCAGAGTGACCAGTTGTGGCTTCAACTCAAAGTTGTTTGCAGCTATAGGAGGCACCACAATACTTTTTCCATAAAGATCTGCATTAGGAGCAGTGTAAGAGCCAAGCACTCTCCTAAGTTGCTCATTCCCATTTGGATTTGCCATATTGGCATTAACAGCATTATTATGATCTATGTTGGACTCTGCAGCCTCGTAAAGTCTTGCTTGTTGCAAACGCCGCCTAAAAGTCCTTTCAGGTTCATGATCAAAGTCTAACAGAGGTTTCTTGTCCCTATTCCTACTCATAAACAGATAGAAGACAAGAAAAGAAGGAACTCTCTACGTCAGAGTGCAGAGAATTCTCAATGAAGTAACCTGTATAAACAAATAAAATAAAAAATACTAAATAAATAAAGCAAATAGTTCGAAAATTATAAATAAAACTAAAGTGAAAATTTCAAATTTTTTCTTTTTTTAAAAAAAAATTGAACAGAAAATTTAAAATAAAAATAATTAGATAACACCAAACTTAATTTCAAAACTTAAGAAAAAACTAATTGATAGAAAACTTGAAAATTAAAGCCAAGAAGCAAATAAAACTAATAAAATTAAAAATTAAAAATAAAAAATAATGCAAGGAGCAAATAAAACTAAAATGAAATATAAATAAAAAAATAAA
The DNA here is from genome assembly GCF_014773155.1 of Arachis stenosperma. Taxonomy (NCBI): domain Eukaryota; kingdom Viridiplantae; phylum Streptophyta; class Magnoliopsida; order Fabales; family Fabaceae; genus Arachis; species Arachis stenosperma. Next base: position 152,148,233 of record NC_080379.1, read on the forward strand.
AAAAGCTACGAAAATAAAAGACAAATAAACTAAATACGATAACTAAATAATTATAAGAACTAATAAACGAAAATAAAAATTGAAAGGGGAAGTAAAGAAACGAAAACAGGGGTTGGGTGAATGAAAAGCACGGAAGAAAAAAAAGGAAAAAAAAGGAAAAATAAAAATTGATAATATTAAAATAAAACTAATTAAAAGAAAAATTATCTAATCTAAAAAATCAAACAATGAGTAGTTGTCAATCACAATCAATTCCCGATAACGAAGCCAAAAATTTGGTGCAGAATTTATAACCACAAACTAATCGGCAAGTGCACCGAGCGTACCAAGTAGTACCTCAAGTGAATTAGGGTCGATCCCACGATGATTGATGGATCAAACAACAATGATTGAGTAATTGGCTTAGTCAGACAAGTAGAAAATGGTGTTTTGAGAGTTCAACTGCATTAACAGTAAATTCAGAATATTAGAAAGCAAGCAGTAAATTGACATGAATAATATATGAAAGAACAGTTAAGGTTTCAGAGTTATCTATTTTCCGGATTGACTTTTCTTACTAACTATTTTAATCATGCAAGATTTAATTCATGTCAAACTATATGTGACTAAACCCTAATTTCTTAGACCTTTTTAGTCTCCTCTAAAATTCATCAACCGCCAATTCCTTGGTCACTTAATTCCAATTAGAGGTGAAGTTCAATTCTAGTTTATATGCCACAGAAATCCTAATTACCCATATATAAGAGGATTATATTTCACGTATCTCGTTAAGTCTAGATAATTAGAAATTTAGGAGAATATGTTTTCAAGCTGTTGTTCAAGTAAAGAGCTTTTCCAAGTTATACAAGAACTCAATTAGAGCAAGGGTCATACTTCCGTTCCACCCAGATTCATAAGATAAAGAACGAAAATAATTATTGAATTATAAATCGGTACATGAATTAAAATAGAAAAATAATAGTATCAATCCATACAATAGACAGAGCTCCTAACCTTAATAGTGGAAGTTTAGTTGCTCATGATTCAGAGAGAAAATAAGAATTCAAGTAAACTGTGAAGTGCGGAATGAGGTAGAAGAGAAGAGAGAATATCTTTTCCCTTTTATATCTAATCCTAATTAATGTAAAATATATATTTCCTAAAACTAAATAATATCTTTTCCTATTTTTAAATAGAATATAGTTTAAATCAAAATTAATAGGATATTGCGTGCTTGCTTCTTGGAGAGTTGGGGAGCACTTGATTCCTTAATAGTCCACGCCTAACTTGAGAAATATTAAGTTAGGCGCAGCCTTGACACAATTGATGGAGAAGAAGTATGGACTATTATACATCGTTGGAAAGCTCCGGAAGTTAGCTTTCCAACGCCACTAAAATCACATCAATTGGATCTCTGTAACTCAAGTTATTCAGGTTTGAGTGCAGAGAGGTCAGGGTTGACAGCATCATTCACCTTCTTCTCTTTTTTTGCGGAAACTCCATCAAATCTATCCGAATGCTACCTAAAATAAACAGAATTGCACACGACTCAAAGTAGAATTCATAGTGACTAAAAGATAATTAATTATTGATTAAACTCTACAAATTAAATGCAAATTCACTAGGAAAATATAGGAAAGATGCTCACGCATCAAGCCACACAAACCCTAAGTACCCAAAAATGGGGCGATTATATGTCACGTATCGCCTTAAATCCAGATAATTAGAGAGTTGTGAGGAATTAATTTCAAGCTGTAATTCTAGCAATATAGATTTTTCAAGATTTAACAAGCATTCAAATAGAAAAAGAGTTCTCTTCTAATATACTCTAGCTCTTAGGATGAAAAATGAAATCAATCTTTCAATTTAAAGCAATGCATTAATTAAGAGTAGAATGACAATAGTATTAATTCATTAAAATAAACAGAGCTCCTAACCTTAACAATAGAGGTTTAGTTGCTTATGGCTTAGAGAAAAACCTAAAGTTATCAAAAGTGTAAAAGTGCAGAATGAGGAAGAAGAAGAGAAGAGAGCCCGAAAGGCTGAATCTTTTCTCCTTTTATATCTAATCCTAATTGATACAAAATTAAAATTCTAAAACCTCATAATATCTTTTCATAATTCAAAAATTAAATAAAAAACCAAAATTGTCTTCTATGGATTTTCTTGACACGTGTGGTCCCCACTTGAAAATGCGGGCCTGGCACTAAATGCCAAATAGTGGCATTTAGCACTACCAAGACAGAATGCAATTCTAACTTTTCAAGGCACCTGGCGCTAGTGGCATTTAGCGTTACCTTCACAGAATCATTACACATATTACGAGACTCTTGGCACTAAACGCCGAGTCATGGCGTTTAGTGCCATCTTCACAGAATGCTGGTATGAATTTTGAGGCTTATGGCGCTAAACGCCGGGTAGCGTCAGCTTAACAACAACCATTTTTCTTGCTTTTCTTCTACACGAACTCTATCAAATTCACCCAAATTTTACCTGTAGTCAACAAAATAGTAATTCAACTCAAAGTAGCATTCATGATGGTCTAAAACACCAACATCTCATAAAAACTCAACAAATCCACGTCGAATTTATAAGAAAAGATAGAAAAGATGCTCATGCATCAATTGCTAATGTCAAGGATGTCATCAAGGTCTGCAAATATAACATCGATGTATTTCAATTCCGTTTCAACACCATTAGCTTCAACTTTACCTTTTTGTATAGTCAAATTGGCCTATTGTTTTTGTCCTTTCCTTTTGATAGATTCTTGATATAGCTTGACAAAATATTCAGGGGTACAACATATATGCAACCAATGACCTTTAAATCTACATCGATAGCACAAAATTTTTACATTATGGATCGAAGCACGCTTCTCATGTTTATTCCACTTTTGGTTGAGTATGAATCCTATTGTTCCATTTGCCACGTCCATGTCTACGACCACGACTACAACCATGGTTTCAACCGTTATTCTGACCATGGTCTCTTTTATGTTCACGAGATGCTGCATTCACTTCGGGAAAAGTGGTCGAGCCAGTTGGACGGACTTCATGATTTTTTTATTAATAACATTATTTTGTTTTGCCAATAAAAAACAACTTATACGGCCAGAATACCTTTTAAAATCATTTTCATGATATTATTGTGGTAACAGCACGTTAGAAGCGTAGAATATGAAAAAAAAATTTTCCATTAAGTCCTCATTAGTGACTTCTTGGCCACACAATTTCAATTGAAAACTTATTTTGAAAAGTACAAAATTGTATTCACATACTGTCTTAAAATCTTGCAGCCTTAAATATATCCACTCATAACGAGCTTTAGGTAATAATACAATTTTTTTTTTGTGTTCATACATTTCTTTTAAATTTGCCTATAATTCTTATAGATTTTTAAGAGTTAAGTATTCTACTTTCAACTCCTCATGAAGGTGATGACGTAGAAAAATAAGTGTCTTAACCTTATTTTCGCTTGAGGATTCTAGTTCTTTTTTTATAGCTCCTCAAATTTTTTGGATACCAAATGAATTAGCATCAAGTGCCCATTCTAAATAATTTTGGCCGTTAAATCAAGAGTAACAAATTCAAGCATTTGCAAATTTAATATGATAGATCTATTAACAAAAATAAATAAAAGAAAGTAATTAGTTAAGAAGAATAATGATATTAATAATTCATATAAAAAGAAAGAAAGATAAGTAAGAGAAGAAAAATAAATCAATTTATTTCATTTCAGAAAATTGATAAAATATATTATTCTTTTTAAGATAATAAAAATAAATTACTAAAGTTATACATTTATTGTTAAGAATGTAAATAAAATTGTGATACTAGTACTACAGGTATTATATCTTCACTTAAAAAATAATATTTTTAATATATATTTTTTTTAAAATTGTTTATCATTCACTTTGAAAAATAATTATTTATATGATTAATTATTATTCACTTTAGAAAATGATTATATTTATAATTAATTATTATTTATTTTGGAGAATAATTATTTATATGATTAATTATCATTTATTTGGAAAAATGATATTAATATTAAATAATATTAAAAAAATTTAAATAACAATAATAATGTAAGAAATAAGAGAAAAAATAGGGAGGGAAGAGAAGTAACAAACTAAAATAAAAAAAAAATGAAAGACGATCGAAGAAAAAAAAAATAGCATACGTGTGTCATGGATTAAGAAGTAAAGCATACGGATTCTTCGTAAAAATTACTATAAAAGAATGCATAAAGTAATATGTTCAGCAGTTCAGGATATACTTCATATAATAAGTACGTACAATGATATGTATATAATAAAGCAAAGCATGTCAGGCATAATAAAAAAATTTGATGCAATGTTATATGGATATAAAATAGTTTATGTGTGACATATACAAAAGAAACGTGAAAGTGTAAAAAAAATTAACAATGAACGAAGTTTAAGAATAAGGAAGAGGAAAGTAATATGTTGTGAGGGTTATTATTGTGGTGTAGAAAAAGAAAATGAGAAGGATAAAGTGGATATAAAAAGAAGATAATTATTTAGTCTTAGAATAAAATTTTGTGTTGATAACGTATTATAAAAATAAATATTAGAGTTTGAAAAGAGAAGGAAGATGAAAAAGAATAAAGAAAATAAGAGATGATTTTATTAATAATTGATGTTGTATGTATATAGAACATCACAAGTAAATTATTTATAACTAAGGGTCTAACTCCTAGTTGACTCAGGTATGTTATATTTATAACTGATTCTATCTACTTGAAATTTAAATTATAGTTATAATTTAGGACATTCATAATAAATATATTTATAACAAGTTACTTATAATTTAAACAACAATGTTAAGGTACCAAGAAGGTATCAGTCAAAAATCAGCCAAATGCCTCTGGGTGAATCTAAAATCTCTATGTAGATGGTGCTTATGTTAGGCATTAGGATGTTTCTTTTCTTTATAAATTGGATGGTTCTGAATCTATTTTTTTATTTATCATGTTTTAGGTATTTGGAAAGAGAAGGAGGGTGAAGAGATAAATAAGTTAATATACATGGATCTTCTATTAAGTATGAGAATATTTCTTTTTCATACTAAATGGATGTTCTTTTATATATCTTTTAATGTTTTTGTATTGCAAATATGAATATCTTTATTTTTTAAAGAATTTCATAATTTTTTAAGAATTCCTCTCCTTCGTTCTTTCCTTTCCCCAGCCGTCGCCCTCTCTTCCATCCTCAAGATCCTCAAGATCGAGGTGTTCGATGAAAGGACTCCCAGTGTTAGAGAAGTCATGGAGGCCATTGTTACCGCCATCACAGGTTGTCGACTCGAGAAAACTGATCCGGTGTCTGAGGACGCCGTTATGATGAAGATTCTTCAGGTTCTTGCTGGGACAATGTACCACATGGCTTCTATCTTGCTCAATAATCCCGCTGTGTGCACGCTTGTCAACGTTTGTTTCCAAGTTGTGCAGCAAATGAATGAGATAGCATTTGGATTGGAATTGAGTGGACACAAATTTTTGTAGAGATTTTTAGAGGTGGGTAGGTTAATGTGGAAGAGAAGATAAAGATTTTTATAAGCTTTAATTAGGTTTATTTTACCAGTTTAAAATTAATTATTAATAATTATAATTAATTGAGTTGTTCACTTTTTGGTTGGTTAGACACTTAGTTCCTATACTTTTCCTAATTTAAATAAAAAAATTTAGGTTCAAATGTTAAAAATATTTAAAAGAAAAAATTAATTATATATAATAAAAAATATTTTAAAAAAATGTGTACATTACTTCAACTAGACGTATCGATGATTTAGGCCTGGAGAGTAGGTGAAGAGAATCGAGATGCTGTTGCTTCACCCGAAGAAACTTACGGGGATGGAGGAAGCTGAGAAGAGAATTTTGCCATGGGGAGAAGACATGTGAAAGGGAAGGGAAGGGAAGGGAGAGAGTTTCAGTTATTTTTTTTTTAACTGAGTGAGAGAGCGAAAGTGCACCAATAAAGATGGATTAGTTTGGGTGTGGATTTCTTTTTTTTTTATTATTGGCTTGTTTATAGCTCAACTAATAGTTAAGTGTTTGCCTAGTTCCTTAATTAGTTACTTAGCATAATTTTATTTTTATATTTGTAAAGAGAGGGCATGAACTAATAAAATCAGGCCTATCTTAAACATATGATTGCAAGGAGAGAGAGAAAGAGGCCAATGACTACGAATTACAATAATGTGAATTATATATTCAAAAGTCAAAACAACATTTTGTTATATTGAAAAGTTTTTGTTTTGTTTATGTGGATGATTTACGACTCTTAGCATAAAGGGGGGGACACAAATATCACACTTTTTTTTTTTTTCAAATATCATACTTCTAAAATCACACACACACACGTATATATTGCAAACAGTAATACTTTTTAATAAAATCAATTAATCCTATATAATGGTTAAGAAGAGTGATTTATATATGGCTAAGAAGAGTGTATCTTATACATTTGCAATATTAATAATTGGAACAATGGTTACTTATTCCACCATTGCCGAATTCCCTGGCAACGTAGTTGTTGGTCCTTGGAAAACGGAGCATGAATGTAGAGAACAATGCTGGATGAGCCATGCACACAATGAGCCCAAGTTGAAAGAATGCAACAAAAAATGTTGTACCTTTCAATGTCGCAGACGCTATTCATATAGTAAATCAAGGATGCTTACATGCTTTAGTGTATGTTATCTTGTACATGCCTAATACTTTATTAATTATTGGTAAGCAAATATTTCTTAGTTTTCTAAATTTAAAGTATTTGAAGATGTTTTTATATATGTAAAGATTTTTTTTTAATAGTTCACTCACCAGATCTAAACCAAGGAGGGAGAATAATAGTTACAACCAAAACAAGAAAGCAAAATACATTATTTAAACATAGAAGCATGACCTTGTTCATCATACTTAAGTTCTAATGGATATAATAGCAACATGCACAGCAGCACCATGATCCTCATATTAAGCCTCCAACTCCTTTACTTAAACACTGACACCTCCTTTTAGTTAAGCAATTTAGCTTCCTGCAGCGAAATCTTAGTAACCGACACCATCCCCTAGCTCAACATGATAAGAACTAATTCGTCGCGAATCTGAGCTCCACTTACCAACAGATTGTTGTATGCACAAAGCAGGATTCGAATCCTGACACTTACTTAAGCAAACGAGTGAGTTCACTGCCCATCAACCCAAATTGTAGTACCACTTTATCAGACTCCAATTCATCCTCCACTTCATTATAGATATGGCAAGGCCCAAACCCTGGAGGGAATGGACAAGTGCTACTAGATATTTGATCACTTTCTTTACTTTTCTGTCTAAAATTTTGGCCTACGCAATTTCCATTAAGTAATAAGTATACCCATATCAATTTTCTATTTGGATCAATTCACATAGTGGTCCAAATTTACTCACCATAAACCATTTCAGATACCTTTGCCTCATAACATTCTCACTATTTATACTTCAGATATAGACAAATTTAACAATTACGATCTCATCTATCGTCTTTATACATATGAAAATATTTTTTTACCGTAGTTATACATATGAAAATATTTTGTTGTAGTTATACTTTAATTATCTTTGACTTGAATAGTATAATGATGGTTTTGCTGATTCGGTTGCTGATGATTGACAGAGTACTGCACACTAGCTAAGATCAAAACCCAGGAAAACGATGACATGAGATTAGGGAAGGAGAGGCAGATGATTTTGAAGAGAGTGAAGAGTCTAGTTTTAATAACTTGGATTAATTATGTGTAAAACTGACCATTTTATTATTTTTCTGGGTCATATTTAATTTTTTTTATTAAAAGAAAACATAATTAACCCACATTATTAGTTAGGCAAAAGAAATTAATGGTGCACTGTGAGAGATTAGTTCCAAGAGAATCTAAGAACCACTCTTATATAGGGCAATTTTAGTAACTACTTAATTAAGTGAAGATTAGATGTAGTAACATTTTTGTGACGAACTTCTAATGTTCTTATACGAACTTCTAATATTTATTTAAACATACGCATGTGGAGTTACTTGTCAATCATCGAAAACTTTCCTTTTCATGAAAGTTTTCCAAAAAAAAATCTCATTAATAGTCTAATTCATAAACCTAATTTTCCAATTTCGATACGCCACAAAATATCCTTCTGCCCCAAAAAAATGTGCGCACACATTTTTCTTTTCATGTGTAGTGGATTTCTTTTTGACATATAACCTCCTTTATTCTGTGTTAGATATAATAATAAACAACATTTAAGAATATAAAATTTTCAATATGTAGGAAACTTTTTAGCTAACAGCTGGGTAATACGTAATAAAACGGTGAAAGAATAAAAAAAATAAAAAATTTATTGTGTTTAATATAAATAACAATGTTATCCATTTATATTAAATTGATTATAAATTTTAAAATAGCTAAAACAATTAAATTTTCTAAGTAATTCTATTAAAAAAATTAAGTATAACAAACTTAAAAAAAGATAAGCACAACAAATTTTGTTTATAGAAAAAAATGATGATGGTTTAATAGGCTCTTACAAACTGGTGGATGGAAGACGTCAATAATCCACAATTTGAAAAAGTTTTGATAAAATGGTTGAGGAAGATGTATGCAGTGCAGTGCCGTCAGCAAAATCATAGAAGGAGATGGTGTGCTTGAGGGAGAGAAAACAAGCAGCGATCTTGAGAGAGTGCGTAGAGCACAGTAAGAGTGATCTTCAAAGAGCGTGTAGATCGCAGTAAGAGTCACTACAAGAAACATCGTTAAAATCGACGGCAAAATCGACGGCTAAGCCGTCGATAATATTAAAAATCGATGGCAAAATGGACGGTGGAGGTGGTCGCTATTAAGCTTGTCGTTTTTTCAAAATTCGAATAAAATCGACAACATTGCCGTCGATAATATTATTATATAAAATCGACGTCTTTTTTGTCGATATTTGATTCAATAAAATTGACAGCATTGTCGTCGATATTATTATATAAAATCGACGTTGTTACTCTCGATATTTGATTCAATAAAATCGACATAACTGCCCGTCGATTTAATTATTTAAATATCGACAAATTCTTTGTCTATATTTTTTGTCTATTTTAAATTTAAAAAGCGACGTTACCGTCGATTTTAATAGCTATATTTTTTAATTATTTTTTCTATTTGAAAAATAGTAAACAATTAATACAAATAAACTTTTAAATATAGAAATAAAATTTATATAGAATATTAGATAACAAGACAAATAAACTTTTAAATATAAAAACAAAATTTATACTAAATATTAGATAATGAATTTAAAAACTTATTAAAATAATAAATAATCATCTAACTATGACTTAAGACGAGATAAATTTTCACAATAACCCTTTTTTTAGTCAATTTAATTCTTAACGAAAGCACTAATATATTAAACTACAAAACTTTAAAAGAATCATTATTACAAAAATTAACTATTATAGTTGAAGGATCAAATTCCTCTAAAGTAAAAAGGTTAATAAAAAATTACCAAAAAAAAAATCATGCTAACATATAGGATATAGGACATCAATTTGACCCTAACTCCTGATTCCTGACCTGGAATGTACTCTGCAATAGGCACAGCAGACCCTGATGGTGGCTTCAATCTATACCACAAAATGCTTATTGATATAAGAGATTAATTTTGCAATTTGTATGTTATTTTCCAGCATTAGCATATAAAAAAAATTTATCTGGTTAAGGATTATCCAAGATCACAGTGGAGCACATAATACTTCAGTAATGATTCAAGCATGCTTCTGTTTGAGAAAATGCATCTCTTAGAATTTCTGAAGCATCATGAAGTGATAATCCGCTCCCTTTTTTATGAATCCAATAATATATTAGCAATTATCTCAGGAAAAAGTCTGAAAAAGAAAATTTGAGAAAAATTAGTAATATTTCATATACTAAGAAGAGCAAGAACCATGGATCAGGATATAAAATTGGCCTCCACAAAAATTTAAACACTAACTTGCTTGCGGATTTAGCAGCCCCATCGCAGATACCAAATAGCCCAAACTGCAAATTGGGCAATGAAGTGGGTTAGTTCCACTCCCTATATAATTGTGAGAAACAAAATATTGAAGGAATGCCATGAATATATACAGAACCTGATCCAGTCCAGGCAGAGGCCATTGATAATAGCAAACATCTTCCATAGCAAGCTGTTTTGCTCCTCTACGCAAAGCCATGGGATCTGATGCCATACCAACTCCAAATGGAATGCGTTGCTGATTTTGTGCAGCAACATGAACATGCCATACAATAAAATAACATAGAAGTAAGTATAGGATTGTTTTACAAAAGAAGCAAATGCCATAATCTATGGCATCCAAAAATATAGGCACAACTGCATGCTCACTCCAAGTATCACCATGATAATGTAAACAATATAGCACGTAGATTGTATAGTGAAGTTTCAGTTAAAATTGAGACTTTTGAAGATCATATACAAGAATCTGCTTTTTTCTGAACAAAGAAAAAATAATCACACATAGCCTAATTAGTACCCCACTGTTAGGTGAGGCAGTATATTGGAAGAATAAAAACTGCACTCTGACTCAATCTAAAAGGAAACTACAGTATGATTCAGCTTAGCTAAATTCTATATTATATAAAAAAAACTTATCCCCCTATATCTGTATGCAGGAAACATGAAGGAAACTGTATTTAAATAAATCTCCAAAGAAAGACTACAAAATATTCCCGTGTAAAGACAGTCCCTTCGCATCTAAAGACTACTAGATTTTATCCAGCCATAAAACATAAAGACAGTCCCTTCGCATCTAATATCACCACTAGAAATACTATTTGGTCAGTATTAGCATGACAACTGAAACGTAAGTCCTGAAATCTATAACAAGACAAACTACCTGTACTCTCCTTTATATGTTATTTTCCAGCAATGTCTATCATGATCTCCTTCTACTCTCTCATCCATAAGCACTCATGCTATGCCATTAACAAAAAATAAAATTTCCATAAATGCAGTTAATCAATGTGCTTAGTCCTTTATTCTGAATGAATCATGCTGAAGCAAAATCTGTACCTCAGCAAATGAGTTGAAGTTGTTCCGTGAAGCAACAGGTTCCATGCGTACCTTTATTTGCTCACATGCATCTAAAACCGCTGCTCCATACATATCAGAACGGCAGCTTCTGCTGTTGGAGAAGAATTAGGAACCTGATTTTGTAGCAAGCATGAGTTGAATCAGAAACAATACTTCTAGACACAAGAAAGAATAATCCAAATGAACCAAGAAAAGAACCTCAGGATATTATATTTAACATGTTTATCAACAGAAAGGTTGCAAAAAAATCTACACAAATTTGCCAGGACTGTAGTTGCTATCCTCTGAAATTAGTTAAACCCTCTAATAGAGTTAACTTATTACCTTGTCAGTACTTGTATCTGATATGAACACAGAACTTAGGAGGATGTTGAAGGCTGATGTAGCAATCTGAGCAACTTTTGTATGCAAACCTTGCCCCATTTCTACACCCTCATGGGTAACTAAAACAGTTCCATCTGTATGGACATGAACCAGAGCACCTGCCTACAGTAATTAACAACATATTAATTTAATCATCATCACTAATTTGATAATGTAATGCTATCATAAATAGCATAGGAATATAAAGGAAAGTAATGGTTTTAAAGAAAATCATAGAGAACCACAAAATGCGATCAATTTTATTACTCCCCCGAATTCGTTATAACATTTATGCCAGGGTAATTTATTGTCAAAGAAAAGAAGTATTAGAAAACAGTTAGCTTCATTAATTTTTTCATAGAAGAGAATAATAAAAGAATAAGAAAAACAAATTGTGGTGGTTAGTACCTCAAAACTTGCCAAATCCAAAGAAACAAGAAGACCTTCCTGTTTGGCCAAAGAGATTGCTGCTTGAATAACTTCCAAATTGAGAATTGCATACCTCAAAACCAGCCACAAGTGCTACAAAAAAGAAATAAATGTGATTGCTTCTTTATAATACAGAGACATTTTAGGAAACCTGTGTAGAGAATCAGTGAAAACTTACTCTTGAGAAACTTCGATGCATTTGGAAATGTCTTCAATAGTTGAGAAGTTTTAGAAATAAATATATGAAAAGGATTGATCACATTTAATAAAAAATCATGCTTTGTAAGAAAACACTGATGTAACAAATAATTTTAGTAGAGAAGAACCTCGGGTATCTTCTTTTCTTCTACAAAAGCGATTGAGATCTCTGCATGGCATATAATAAACTCCACTGCTTCAGCACCTGAGCATACACATACATATGAATGCTAATAAAAGTCAAACTTTGAAAAATAATGATTAAAATACTAATATAGAAGATATTCTTGGTATAAAAAGAATCTAGGAACAAAAGTTATAAACACTAAGGCTTCTTATATAGTATATCCATTATCAACGAGATTCTGTGTTCTTTAAACTTGGGACAATGAATTCAAACTTAAAAGGATCTTTTAAATGATTAGTCATGCTAAAGAAGTTAAGGATTCACCTAATGTATCATACAAAGGAACACAATAAAGTCCATGAGCATTACAGGCCTGTAGTTATGTTGCACTTAGTCAACAAGAAACATTGAGAGGATGACGAAACAAAATGTAAAAGTGAAGAAATGAAAATGAACCTCCATGCTTATTATCCACCCAGGGCAATTGGCACCATAGATACCGTATTTCACTCCTTGAAAATTGGCATCATATTGATTAATCTCAGACTGCAAGAGATGATTCTTCCCTAAGAAAAATAGAATAACTAAATGATCATTTCTAAGCTCTTCATGAAAAAGCGTTGCAAGACATTGAAGTTCTTTACAGATTTCTTCAGCATAAAATGAGGTTACATATAGTTGATTATTGAATCTAACTTAATAAAAATTAGAGAACTAACACCGAAAATAGAGAAGAATCCTATAAATCCATGTCAGTCATGAAGAAAGAATACAAAATTGCAGGATAACACAGAAAAAATGAACAAAAGTAGTGATAACACCCACAATGCCTTTCTTCCTTCATCAATCTTTGAATTGAAGACCTATATCATTGAGAAAAGTAGTGAATCATCTACAAATGCTGAGCAAATTTTTTATTGATGAAAAGAAGCAATTGAAGAACGAAAGAAAGAGAGAGAGTAACTGATTTTGATTGAGCACGGTCAATTGAAGGCAACAGCAACAACGGCACAGAGATACGAAGCAATTGATGAAATGTGATGAATTGATTATGCTAACTAGGTTTCAGTGATGCGATTGTTATTAACAAACGTAAATTCAAAATTTCATTATGAAAATAGTAGATACAGCAACTGCAAAAATAAGTATAATAATCAGAGAGATTGAGAGGGACTTACATGAACAGGATGGCGCGGCGGCGGAGGAGGAGAAGAAGAAGAAGAAGCTCTGCTCTCCGACGGAGGACGGCGGGTTTTTTCAATCGTCGGAGAAGAAGAAGCTCTACTGATCTGCTCTCTGCCTCTCTTCATGACGGTGACTCCGTCTTTGGTCTCTACTCTCAAGCGTTGGAGAAGAAGAAGCAGCAGTAGCTTCACTCTGAACTTTGAGTCTCCGGAGGTTTGGGGTTAATGTTTGGGAAATTGATTGAAACGAAGGACGTGGGTAATAAACGCGCGCATGATTTTTTGTTGATAAAAATCGACGCCAACTTCATTGATTTTAGTTAAAACAAAAATCAACATATTAACCGTCAATTTTATATAATAAACTTATAGCGTCCATCCTATTGTAAAAGAAGATCTTCATTGTTAAAATTTATCGACGACAAAAATTGTCGATATTATAATTATTAAAATAGATAACATATTCGTCGATTTTAAAGAAAAATAATTATCTCCCATTCTCTTGTCGGCAATGTGATTATAGAAGGAAGATGTTAAAAGTTGCTAAAATAATAGACAACATTATCGTCAATTTTAATATTTTATTTTTAATAATTTCTTGTAGTGAGATCGATACTGTTTCTGTCTATAATATGAGTTTGAGAATTTTAAATTGTTACTAAAATCGACAACTTTGCCGTCGATATTATTATATAAAATCGACACCATTTATGTCGATTTTAATTTGAAAAAAGTTACACCTATAGCGTCTATTTTATACATTAAATCTGAACTGTTTAAATTTATCGACGAAAAGGTTGTCGATATTTTAAATATAAAAATAGACGCCAAATCCGTCGATTTTAAAATAAAAGTATTTTCGCCTCCGGTTCGTCGACAATATGACGATAGTTAATAAGGATTTAATGCATCATAAAAAAATTGACGAACAGGCCGTCAATTTTATTATTTTATTTTTATTTATTTTTTTTAAAAAATATCGACAGCTAGCCGTAAAAAAATATCGACGGGAGAGATAGTCGTCGATTTTTTGCGTCGATAAATACGCTTTTTCTTGTAATGAGTGATATTCAGAGGGTGTGTAAAACGCGGTAAGAATGATCTTCAGAGGGCACGTAGAGTGCGGTAAGAGTGATCTTCATAGGGTGAGTAAAGCACGGTAAGAATGCAGACGAAACCGCTGGAAAGAAGCGCAGATGGAATTGCTGTAAGAGTGCAGACGGAACTGCCGAAAAAGCAGAGGCGCCTAGAGCACAGTAAGAGTGATCTTCAGAGGGCACGTAAAGCGCGACAAGAGTGGTTTTCAGAGGGCGTGTAAAGCACAGTAAGAATGCAGATGAAACCGCTGGAAAAAAACGTCGATAGAACTGCTGTAAGAGTACAGACAGAACTGTCGGAAAGAACCGAGGCGTCTAGAGCGCAGTGAGAGTGATCTTCAGAGGACGCGTAGAGTACAATAAGAATACAGATGAAATTGCAAGAAAGAAGTACAGATGAAACTGCTGTAAGAGTGCAGACAGAATTGGTGAAAAGAAGCGCAGTGCTGTGAGAGTGCAGGCAGAACTGTCGGAGAGAAGCGCAGACGGAACTGCGAGAAGGAGGAGGCGCATGGCGGCATGTTACAGCTCCAACGGCGATAATTTTGGGTTCATTGGACTGGGAAGAATGAGATGAAAAGAATGGATTATTTGTTGAGGTGAGAAAATATCAAATTAAATCAGTAACAAGAACGAAATTATTTTTATCAGTAAAAAGAAGTATGGTGATTTCTCATTGAAGAGATGATAGTTTATATATTCTCTTTAAGGAGGATATCATGACTTTAATACTATAATAAAACTTAAAAATATATAAAGAATACGCCAAGATAAAGAATGTTGTGTTATGTATTTTTTTGGTTAAAAAATTATAAAAATAAAACTAAATATATATGCTAAAATTATAACTAAATTTATATATTTTATTAAAAATTTACAAGTTTGTAAGACTTTTTTATTATTGTAATGGATTAAGATGGAAGAGTGATTTAATAACACATCAAAAATAACAGCAAAACAAACTCGTATTCTTAAAAATTATATCATAATTAAATAATAATAACTTTTTAAAGATATTATAAATAGAAAATTGAAATAGAAATAATAAATTTTAAGTTCTCAATGAATTATATACGCCAATAATACATTAAAAGAGTAAAAAAATATTATTTTAATTTTTTAATCAATACTCTTAGAGCACTCTTTAACTAATTCCATTTTTGAAAAGTTATATATGAGATATATATTTCACTATATATCATTCTAGATTCTTTCATGGTCAAGTAACAATGAACCTCAATATATATGCAATGCAACAATCATGAAAAGAACAATATCATCTATTGTTTGAAAGGGGGTTCAGGTAGTATGCATGAGATTTTAGCTCCAAAGATCTTCGCTATTATTAATTAATTAACCAAAAATAATTCCACCGCTTATGATGAAGAAATGATCATGCTAGATAATTAGAGCAATCAATAATTTATGTTATTATTGTTTCTTATAAATGCACTCTGCATCCTTTTTTCTTTTTTAATGATTTCATCGTACATGTACTTTTTCACGAATAATTTCTGGATACAAGCGATTAAAGCTTACAAATTTTACAAGTTCTTTACTCTCAAACGCACATTTTGTGGTATGTGTGTTTCACGCGCTCCTTAACAGACTTTTAAATCAATTAACGTGCGAATATATAATTTCTTTTTTCAAAAAATTTTGTTTCCTTTTTCGAATTTCTTACATTTTTTGTTCGATCTCGTTCGTGCATTCCTCTTTACCTTTTCATTCGTTCTTTACATGTGTTTCTCACTGGTTTCTCCATCGTCATTTACGTGCGTTTTTCTCTTTGTTTTCTTGCTTCGTTTTTCTCGATTTTCATGGTTTTTGAAATCAAGCTTTGAAATCGTTTTGAAGATAATGGATGATTCAACTTCAGATTGTCAGCTAAACTAGGACAAAGTGGATTTTGAATTTGAATCGAATGAAGTTCCTGAGGTGTGATTTAGTTTCAGTTAATTATTGAATCTGAATTTGATGCAGTTAGTCGTTTATAATTGTCTAGCTGAATAATGCGTGAACGTTAACTGTGAAATTAATGAATGAACATTGACTGTGAATTGAATCTAATGTACTAGTTTTGATTAATTTTATGCATTTTATACCAGACGTTCGGGTGTAGATCAGAATTATTTGGGTGTATTTTAGAGAAGTTTGGGTGTATTTACACTTTATGCCTTTTTTTATTATTTTAGTTGAGTTGTTGTCATTCGGGTGTAGATAAGGAATATTTGGGTGTATTTTAGTTGAATTGTTATTTTTTTATGACGTGCAGAAACTCTATAGTATATCCTTGTTTTTAACATGGTGTATTTTGCAGCCCCTTTGTGTTGCTGATGAACAGTTTGTTCCCAAGGTTGGAATGACTTTTAACACCCTTGAAGATGCTGCAATATTTTACAAGGACTATGCGAAGACTGCAGGTAGGGTTGGCAAGCGGGGAGCCCGCCCCGCCCCGCCAGATGCCTTTGGCGGGTTGGCCCGCCCCGCCCCGCGTAGTGAGACGATCCTAGAATCCCACCCGCCCCGCCTAACTGTGGGCTGGCGGGCTAAAACCGCCAAAGCTCCTCTTTGTTTTTTACTATTAACTACTAAATAATATATATAATTTCACAATCATATTAATAAATTTATAATTTCTAAAGGCATAAAAAATTATATTTTTATATTCATAAACATTAAAATCTTTGTAATTATAAATATTTAATAAACATAATTATAAACTAAGTTTTCATCCAAAACATAAGTATAAATATTCTCTCCAAAACAAAATAAACATAATTTAAAACATAATTATAAATATTGTCTCCAACGTAACATAAACATAATCCAAACCACTCAATTTTTATCTTCATACTCTTGTAAGTTAGGTTGGGGGAAGTTAGGTTTTGGCCAAAAAATTGTAAAATTACCCCCTCAATAAAAAAACACTAAGCCCAGCAGGGAAGCCCGCCCCTCCCCACCAAATTCTGCCAAAGCCCGTGGTTTAAGTGGTGTGGGTTAGGTGGACTTTTGCTATTTGGTGGTCCCAATTTTCCAGCCCGGCCCGCCTTTTTTGGTGGGTTACGCGGGCCAGCTCGACTGGTTTACGCCCGTTTGCCACCCCTAGCTGCAGGTTTTTCTACAAGAGTTCAGAGCACAAAAAAGAAGGAAAACGAAATTAAGAATCAATTGATTACATGTAGCAAAGAGGAAAAATGGAAATCTAAAATATCTCCGACCGAGAAGACAAATCCCACAGCTGGTTTAAATTGTCCTACAAGAATTTATATACACACATTGAAGGATGTTGGTGCTTGGATCATTTCAAAGGTCGTGTTGCATCATTCACATCCTTGCTGTCCAGCTCAAGCAGAGATGCTCAAACAGCATAGGAAACTAAGCATGTCCGTCCGTTGTACAATAGAGAATAACGAGAAAGTTGGTATCAGACCAAGTAAAACTTACCAATCATTCGTTGCGGCAGCCAGGAGTCACTGCGAGTTAAATTTTATCAAAAAATACGTGAGGAATTACATCACGAGAGAAGTGCGGAATGTTTCGGAACAAGAGGATGTAAAAGAATTCGGGAAATACTTATTAAGAATGAAAGAGAATAATCAGAATTTCTTTTTCGAACTCGAACTCGAGGACGATCAGTTGATTAAGCTTGCTTTTTGGGCCGACACAACGAGCAGAGGTGCCTTTCAGTATTTCAGAGATGATATTTCATCGACACCACCTACAATACAAACAGGTAATATGTTGTTCTTGTTTATGATGCTAAATTAATGTTGTTTTATGAATCTGCTGCAGAGGTGTATATTTGATGTTTTTGGGTGTATGATGAGCGGATAATTTATACGCTTTTTGGCATTGTTTTTAGTATGTTTTTAGTTTGTTTTAGTTAGTTTTTATTATATTTTTATTAGTTTTTAGTTAAAATTCACTTTTCTGGACTTTACTATGAGTTTGTGTATTTTTCTGTGATTTCAGGTATTTTCTGGCTGAAATTGAGGGACCTGAGCAAAAATCTGATTCAGAGGCTGAAAAGGACTGTAGATGCTGTTGGATTCTGACCTCCCTGCACTCGAAGTGGATTTTCTGGAGTTACAGAAGCCCAATTGGTGCGCTCTCAACTGAGTTGGAAAGTAGACATCCTGGGATTTCCAGCAATGTATAATAGTTCATACTTTGCCCGAGATTTGATGGCCCAAACAGGCGTTCCAAGTCAGCTCAAGAATTCTGGCGTAAAACGCCGAAACTGGCACAAGAATGGGAGTTAAACGCCCAAACTGGCACAAAAGCTGGCGTTTAACTCCAAGAAAAGTCTCTACACATGAAAGCTTCAATGCTCAGCCCAAGCACACACCAAGTGGGCCCGGAAGTGGATTTTTATGTCATTTACTCATCTTTGTAAACCCTAAGCTACTAGTTCTCTACATATAGGACCTTTTACTATTGTATTCTCATCTTGGTAGCTATCTTTGAGTAGTCTTATGCTATCTTAGATCATGGGGCTGGCCTCATGGCCATGTCAAAACCTTGTTCTTATGTATTTTCAACGGTGGAGTTTCTACACACCATAGATTAAGGTGTGGAGCTCTGCTGTACCTCGAGTATTAATGCAATTACTATTGTTCTTCTATTCAATTCAGCTTATTCTTGTTCTAAGATATTCTTTCTCACCCAAGAACATGATGAATTTGATGATTATGTGACGCTCATCATCATTCTCACTTATGAACGCGTGCCTGACAACCACTCCCGTTTTACAAGCAAACAAGGCTTGAATGTTTATCTCTTAGATTCCTTAATCAGAATCTTCGTGGTATAAGCTAGAATTGATGGCGGCATTCTTGAGAATCCGGAAGGTCTAAACCTTGTCTGTGGTATTCTGAGTAGGATTCAAGGATTGAATGACTGTGACGAGCTTCAAACTCGCGATTGTGGGGCGTTAGTGACAGACGCAAAAGAATCAATGGATTCTATTCCGACATGATCGAGAACCGACAGCTGAATAGCCGTGCTGTGACAGAGCGCGTTGAACATTTTCACTGAGAGGATGGGAGGTAGCCATTGACAACAGTGAAACCCTACATACAGCTTGCCATGGAAAGGAGTAAGAAGGATTGGATGAAGACAGTAGGAAAGCAGAGAGACGGAAGGGACAAAGCATCTCCATACGCTTATCTGAAATTCTCACCAATGAATTACATAAGTATCTCTATCTTTATTTTATATTTTATTCACATATCATCCATAACCATTTGAATCTTCTTGACTGAGATTTACAAGGTGACCATAGCTTGCTTCATACCAACAATCTCTGTGGGATCGACCCTTACTCGCGTAAGGTTTATTACTTGGACGACCCAGTGCACTTGCTGGTTAGTTGTGCGAAGTTGTGATAGAGTTGATATTGCAATTGAGCGTACCATGTTGATGGCGCCATTGATGATCACAATTTCGTGCACCAGTGTATAAAATCATTATTTGGGTGTATATAATGATTTTAATTCTGTTTTGTGTGTTGTTTTATGAATCTGCTGCAGAGGTGTATATTGGATGTTTTTGGGTGTATAAAATCATTATTTGGGTGTATAAAATCATTATTTGGGTGTATATAATGATTTTAATTATGTTTTCTCGTAATTTGTTTCATGTATAATTTGGTTTGTGGTTCTTTTGTCAGGGTGAATCACCACAGTCAGTCAACACTTCTTGGATGCGCTTGACGTGGCAGAAATTGGCCGATTAAGAATTTATAGAGAAAACAGCGTTGCAAGTACAGTTCTTAACCGACTAAATCCGCTTATCAATTTAAAAAGGGTTGTCACAATTTTAGAATAAAAATACTGGGAGTATGAGTCCCAGGTCGTCTCCCAACGAGTTGACAAACGAGTGCTATTTTATTAATCAGAAGTTTTCCGAGAAATTTTTGAGTGTGAGAAACAGAAAAGTAAATAATAGTAAATTTAAGAAACGGAAATCAACGAGAGAATTTATATAATTTGAATAAAAGCCTTGACCGGGAGGAGGTTAATTGGAAGTTCTATCCTTATTGAATTTTTCCAACTGTAATAATAAAAGGTTGTTGTTCTACTTGGTCA
This sequence comes from Arachis stenosperma, assembly GCF_014773155.1. Classification (NCBI taxonomy): domain Eukaryota; kingdom Viridiplantae; phylum Streptophyta; class Magnoliopsida; order Fabales; family Fabaceae; genus Arachis; species Arachis stenosperma. Next base: position 152,168,823 of record NC_080379.1, read on the forward strand.
TCCCTTATATAATAAGGGAAAGTCAAGTAACTAACCAACTAACCTTATCGCTCATGTCCTAATCCTTTCCTAAGAAAGGATTAGAGTCAGAGACTAGAGAGTCAGCCAATAACTCCCAATTAAAATTAACACTTGAGTATTTCAACTCAAGGTTCTCCTTTTAATCAACTCCAAATCAAGTTAGGAAACTACTCCATTAACATGAATATAACTTTCACAGAATTAAAAAGGGAATAGAAGGAAAACATGATAAACAATAACTGAGAATTAATTAAAAGTAAAATTGGTTCTTTGCATTAATAAGTCCCAAAATCCCCAAGCATACTTATCCAAACAGGGTTAATGGGCAATAAAAGAGTAAAGGAATAGGGAAACAAACTAGAATAATGAAGCTTCAATGGAAGTAATGACTCTTCTCAACATCCAAAAGCAAAAGCAATAAAACTCCAAAGACTATGAATGTGAAGAAAACCTAGAGGAAGTAATAGAATTCTCTCTCCGATTCAAAAACTATGCGTAATGAGAATGTGTGTTGAGTCTCTGCTTGTCCCCTGGCTCTAGTCTGTGTTTATGGGCCGGAAAATCGGTCCAAACTCGGCCCGAAATCGCCCCCAGCATTTTTCTGCAACTGCTGTACGTTGCGCATGTCACACGTGCGCGCCAGGTGCGCGCGCGTCGATTGTCCTCTTTGCCTGTTGCGTGTACGCGCCAGGTGCGCGTGCGCGTCGATATGCGAATGCACTAATGTGCGCGTGTGCACCAAGTGCGCACCCGCGTTGCTCCTCGCTGGTCAGCTCCTTTGTTTCCTTGCGTTCCTTCCATTTTTGCAAGCTTCCTCTCCACCCTCTGAGCCATTCCTGCCCTATAAAGCCTGAAAATACTTAACGCACAGATCACGACATCGAATGGTATAAAGGGAATTAAAAATATATAATTTAGAGGTTTGGGAAGCAAGTTTTCAACTATAGAATAAAATTGGAAAGGGATTGTAAAATCATGCAAATCATATGAATAAGTGAGTAAAGGGTTGATAAAAACCAACCAAATTAGCACAAGATAAACCATAAAATAGTGGTTTATCAGCGCTTTAATGAAAAACGAAGATATTGAATCATTCAAATGGTTATTTTAATGTTGGCTTCGTTGCATGGGAGAAAATGCTCCGAAAGGGATTCTCACCGATCAATGCGCGTCAATGAAAAGGGCTATAGAGGCTTGTATGCCTACAACAATTCACCGTTGATGTAATTGGCACATCACAAAAAAGATTCCAAGCAAATTAAACGGCTACAAGGGACACATAGAAATCAAATAAGAAATGAGCCAAGTTGTTTGGAACTCTCATAGCAAAGACTCATTTGATAGGAATTGGAAGGATTTTCTGCTGAAGTATGGTCTTGTGGACAACAAGTGACTTTCAGGTAATGATGTTTAAATTCTGCAGCAGAGGTGTAAATTGCATATTTTTGGGTGTAATATAGTCTGATTTGGGTATATTATGCAGATCTTTACGAAGACCGTCATATATGGGTTCCAATTTATCTGGATCACCACTTTTTGGGCCGGGATGAGAAGCACCCAAAGGAGCGAGATCATGCATTCATTTTTTAACAAGTTCATTACTCGAAAAAGCTCACTTATCCAATTTGTCAAACAATACGATAATTGCCTCGGAAGCAGGGAGCAAAGAGAGAGAGAATCCGATGCTGCAGATTTTCACACCGTCATACCGTGTGCAACAAAATCCTTCATTGAAGCTCAGTTTCAACATGTGTACACTCACCAAAAATTTAGGGAAGTCCAAGCACAATTCAGAGGGAAGGCGAATTGCATTACAAGATTAACAAACTCTGCTCTAGGCTATTCAGTATACAAAGTTGGAGAAAGTTTCCAGCTCAATATTCAACAAGTTTGTGGTTACTTACGACTCAGTAGCAGCCCAAGTGAAATGCCAGTGCTTATTATTCGAGTCAAGAGGGATATTGTGCTGCCACGCCCTAAGTGTGTTAAGCTTTGAACGAGTAACCCAAGTGTCACCGAGATATATATTGGAACGATGGAGCAAGAACGTAAAGAGGTAACACACACACATTAAGAGCAGCCACGACGAGTCACTGTTGGAGCCAAGAAGCAAGAGGTTTGATGAATTGGTGTTTCGTTCGCAAAATATTTGCGAATTTACGTTAGAATCCGAGGAGCTTACTGCAATTCTGCACCGTGCCTACGATAACGTCATGGTTGAGATGGAAGAATTGAAAGCCAAAAGGAAGGGGACATGTTCGTTATTTCATGAAGATGCCAGCTTGGAATTCGTTAACGAGCTTCAAAGCCCTCCAGGGGTTCGAACAAGAGGACGTCCAAAAATTAGGCTAGGTTCAAAGTTGGACAAACAGATTGCAAATGCCTCAAAGAAGAAGAAAACGAAAGCTCTAAACGAGGTGAAAGTGATGTTCTTTATATAGGTGGTGATTCAGTTTAATTTTCTTGTTAATAGTTTTGCTAATATGTGAGTTTATTATTTTCAGTTAAACCTTTTTGATGCTGCATCAGTGAAAATTCCAGCCAATATGAATTATCAGTTCAGGAAACCAGCAGCAGGGGATAGTTTTTTGGGTGTATAGTTACAAGATATTGGTGTAACGCTCAGTTTTTTTGGGTGTATTTCTTAATTCTCTTGTGTTTGACATTTTACCGAGATATATTTTTCAGAAGCTGCTGTTTATGTTAGAAATTATTGTTTTCTTTAGTTTTTATGGTTTAAAGTTTAGGGTTTAGGGTTTAGGGTTTATGGTTTAGGTTTTTAGGGTTTAGGGTTTAGGGGTTTAGGGTTTAAGGGTTTAGTGTTTAGGATTTAGGGGTTTAGGGATCCAGCATCAGAGGATAGAAGTTTGGGTGTATATTGAAATTATTTGGGTGTAAAATTCAATTTTTTGGGTCTAAAATTCAATTTTTTTTTTATATTTTTCAGATACTGTTGTTTATGTTAGAAATTAGTGTTTTGTTTAGTTTTTAGGGTTTAGGGTTTAAGGTTTAGGATTTAGGGTTTTAGGGTTTAGGATTTAGGGTTTGGGGTTTGGGGTTTAGGGTTTATGATTTTAGGGTTTAGGGTTTTAAGGTTTAGGGTTTAGGGTTTTAGGGTTTAGGGTTTTGGGTTTGGGGGTGTAGGGTTTAGGGTTTCACTAAAAAAATAGGCCTATGGCCACGCTTTTTTTCTTGCCACGCTTTAAAAGCGTGGCCAAAAGTGGTCAATGGCCACGCTTTTATTAGGGTGGCGATTGATTAGAGATTTGTCCACGTTTTTTCGCTACGCTTAAAAAGCGTGGGGAAAAGGATCTATGGCCACGCTTTTATGAAGGTGACAATTGATTAGAGATTTGGCCACCTTTTTTTCGCCACGCTTCAAAAGCGTGGCCATAGAGAGAAACAGAGACACTTTTTAAACGTGGCGAAAAGTTTTTGATCTTCTCCCCTGACACTTACACTAATACTTTGAAACCCTAACACTCAGACTCTGTTACTCATCCCCAACTCTGTTACTCATCGTCGACACTTGCACTCTCTCCTCTGCCGGCGCTCCCTCCATCGTCTCCCTTAACCCGTCTCTGCTGGCGCTCCCTCCATCGTCTCCCTGCGTTCACTACTCACGGTGTCGGTCAGCCAACGGAGGTCGCCTTTCCTTCCTCCGCGCCGCCATTCTCTGTCCTCCACCCTCGTCATCTTGCTCAATCTTCCACTACCTTCGAAGTCCTCACTGCATGCATATGGCGTTGTCATACAGCTGCATTGCAATGGCAAAACCCTAACACCAAGAGGTTCGCTTGCTTTGCACAGTCAATGCACGTTTGACTGTGCCGTCGCCGCCGCTAGAAGAGCACTCAACCGCAACAAAGCCAACGACTGGCCTTCTGCTTCCGGCGTTCACCGAGCCCGCTATCTCCGCGCCATCGCTGCCAAGGTCGTCGAGAGAAAGGATCGCCTCGCTAAGCTTGAATCCCTTGATTGCGGAAAACCACTCGATGAAGCTGCCTGGGACATGGTACTTCAATTCTGCTTCAATTTCAGATGATTCTCTCTGATTGTTACTGTAATTCTCTGATTCACGCTTGATTTTATGTTAGGATGATGTTGCTGGTTGCTTCGAGTTTTACGCTGACCTTGCCAAGAACCTCGACGCTAAGCTAAAGGCACCCGTTTCTCTTCCCATGGAAACTTTCAAGAGTTATGTTCTCAAAGAATCCATTGGTGTTATTGGATTAATCACCCCATGGTATTTTCTTTTTCAGTTTTTCTTCTCTTTAAAATTTGCCTTATTAACTGGTGTTAGAATCTAGAAGTTAGTTTCTATATAAGTGGCAATGAGTGATGAAAAAAGAATAATAGTAGAATAGAAAGGTAGAAATTCAGTTGTTGTGTATTGTTTTTTGGTTGTCCGTTCATTGTTGTCACCTCTCTCTGTTAGCGAAATTGCTATCTTGATGGCTAACTAGATATCATATTTTAGGAACTATCCTTTGTTAATGGCTACATGGAAGGTTGCCCCTGCTCTGGTTCTTCATTTTTTCTGATTTTTCTAAACTACTTCTCAAAAAGGTAAGGACTATTTTCTTGTTTGATAGAAAAGATTTATGTTCGCCCCCAGATCCCTCTCTTCTTGAAGGCAAATGGATAACTTGTTTATAATGATTTCTTGGGCTGCCTGATTGACCAACATCCAGGAGGAGACTTAAAGGTACCTACACTGACTTATCTGTATTGATATAAGTAATCATTAATTCATTATTCAAGATGGAAAATCAAGCTGGTACTCAAACTGGTACAATAGGAAACAAAATAAATCCTTGATAATTAAAAACATCGGCTTAATCAGCAGTGAATAGTTACAGAACAGGGATGACATACTGTTGATCGAGTGTGAAAGATGCATTCTTGGGTTTTCATCAAGTTATTGCATTGGCAGTCCATATGCTTGTTCACTTGATTATATGTCCTGTGATATATTTTAGCTAGACACTGGTGTTAATTAAACTCATATAATTACCAAACTTTATTTTATATTGGCTAAATAGAAACAAATTATGGCTAACCTGGTCAATATAAAATATCTATATTTGAAGTTTGGATATGATACCCCTTCTTGAGTTTTGACCATCTATTCTTCCTTTTAAGACTAACTCTCAATATAAAATGCTGGCAAAAAGTTTGATCAATTTGTACCTGCTACAATGCATTAATCTGAAGGGATGTTTGCAGGTGAAAGAGATATACAATTTTTCCCAGGATGATCTGATGACAGAAGATATATTCATCTTGGATTGTCACTCTGAAATCTTTGTCTGGGTTGGCCAGGGAGTTGACCCCAAGAGCAGAATGCAGTCTCTAACCATTGGTGAGGTATAACTGATTTCGCTTTCGCTGGAAGTTTTAAATGTGCTAGTATAACTTAGTGAATAATATTCTGAAGAGTTATCAATATAACTTCACAAGATGGTTGGTTTTTCTGTCCTTTTAAGACCAGTATAACATTAGACTACCATAAGATTTTGACTTGCATTGTCTTTTACATCTTTTAGTACTTTCTGACATGGGGTGTGCAATTCTTAACTTACTGTTTTGGATTGAACAGAAATTTATTGAGCATGATTTTCTTCTAGAAAAATTATTTCTGGTTCTTCTATTCTGATATTTGGTTTAGGTTTTCTTTCCCCTAAACTTCTTGATTTTCTATTTTTGTTATGATTTTATTTCTGTTAAATAGTTTTATGGTTATTCATATTGGGGGGTGAAACAGGTCTTAGGTTTATATACTGCGCAGGTAAGAGAGAAAAGGCATGAAGTGGTGATTCTAGTTAGTTAATTAGTAAATAATGTGTGTATGTGTGCGATTTTAATTAATGACTGTGCAGCTGCTTGCTTCCACGGTGGACGTGATGATCCGATACCCAGCCCATAATTCATGTACTCACCAGGTATGATATCTTGACCCTACTAGCTTGGGGTGTTCTTTACAAGTTCTTCTTCTACTTGGTACTGAGATTTTACTCCAAGAATGAGAAAATGATGAACCAATCATATATATACTATGTCTACATTTTTGGTTCTTGATAAAGTTTTTGACTTCTATGTACCATTTTTCTATGGTTTGTTGAAAATGTGAAACAATAATAACAAATATATATTATCATGATCATATATGTGAAAAGTAGCTATTGAGTTTTTCAGCTTTACTGTTCTTAGAAGTGTTGAGAGAATCTAAACAGAAAATCTACTCTTCTATTCTGCTTTTTTTCCATTAATTTGTGGAACAAATGCTATTCCATAAGCCATGTTTGTACATTCATTTCAAAAGAAAGTAAGGCATATATTCCTGTCATGTAAATGTGCCTCACTCTTAATCAACCAAACATGTATGAAGACCAACAATTGGTGCAATATCAAGATTGATTTAGTTTTTTATGAACTCAGTGCAAAATTTAAAACAAACATCCAAATATGCTGAAGCCAATGTATTCCAGAATGTTCTGGCTGGTCCAAGAAACAGAAGGTGGCTACTGATGTGGTTAAGTTTCCTGCTGCAAAGAGGAGGTTGTCTTTCACTTCTGCTAGCGGTATGAGATTTTTTATTTAATTATTATAATTATTTGGAATTAGTGTTGCTTTAATTTGGTCTGATGTGTGTGTTGATGACTGCTTTTGATTTTGATGGTAGTGGTTGAAAGAGATTAAAGGAGATTAACAGTTGGCGATGGGGTTCGTATCTTTGGAGGTATTCGCTTCTTTGCTTCGTGGATTTTTAGTTTATTGTTTGAAATTGTTGGTTTTCGGATTTAATTTTGATGCATGTAATTCAATTATGTGTTTTACACTTTTACTGATGTACGCAAGTTCTTGACTTTATCAACTACTAGGTTCAAAATCACTTTATTTGCAATATATTTCTTTTAATTTTGATGTTAGATAGAAAGGGAAATAAAAAAAAGAAATACAACAGTCATTAGATTGAAGTAATTATTATATGAGCATTAGATCTGTAAGATCTTTTATTTATCTATCATTGTATTCTGTGCTGAATATAATGACAAGCTTTGGGAGTTTACTTTTACATGCAGAGTTATGCGCATGATGCAAAGATTATGACAAGAAACAACTTCCCTGCACTGAAATTTACAATATTTCTTTGGCTATTTATTTTTTATGATAAGAATTGTAATTGTATGTTGTTCACTTTAATCTCAATTGTTGATTTCTCTCTTCTCTTGTTTTGGTTCACATTTCAGTTCAGTTCCTGTGAACTGTGTTGTTTTTTTCCTTATTAGTCAAGGCAATCAAGTTTATGTATCTAGCTTACTTTAATTACATAAATTGGCTTATTTTCTTAATTTTTCTTTTTTGTTTCCTTGGATATAAGTGATATTAAGTGACCTGGTATTTGCTTGTGGAGGCAATGGAATAACTGAAAATCTGCTAAATTTTGTATATGTTCACTTTTAGTTGCGAGAATTCCTTAGTTATTCTTCCTGATATGTACATGATTATATCTCTAATAGTGTATGATTTTTGTAGAGACCGCTCATTCTTGCTCTCTCCAATCCAACATCTCAATCTGAGTGCACTGCTGAAGAAGCTTATACATGGAGCAAGGTAACTAACTGTTTATATAATTGGCCTCAGAAATTCGGAATAGATTACACACATCATTATATGTTAATGTTGTTTATCTTAATTTAGTTTGCAGGGTCAAGCAATCGTTGCTAGTGGTAGCCCATTTGATCCTGTTGAATATGAAGGAAAAGTCTTTGTTCCTGGACAGGTTTCATTTGACCTTTGCTACCTACACATTTTGTTATTCAATATAAACATCTCAGTGGCTGACCTTTATATATTTATTTTTTCATTTTATTTTTTTGCGCTTCCTGCATTGCTGTTCAGGCCAACAATGCTTACATATTCCCTGGTTTTGGCTTGGGTTTGATCATCTCCAGTGCAATCCGCGTCCGCGATGAGATGCTCTTGGCAGCCTGTGAGTTCATTCAAACTAAGAGAGATTAAATATACTAAAATCAATTCAATCTAAATTCCAAGAAGGTAGAACCAAGAACTCACTAACGATTTCTTCTTATGCAACAGCTGAAGCTGTGGCTACACAAGTGTCACAGGAGAACTATGATAAAGGACTGATTTACCCTCCATTCTCAAATATCAGAAAGATATCAGCACATATTGCTGCTAACGTGGCAGCAAGGCATATGAACTTGGTTAGTTTCATGAAATGTTTTGAGTTTCAGACAACTTTGCTCTATTTTTTTTTTCAATACTTATATCTTTTGTGCTGTGTTTGGTAAAACAGGTCTTGCTTCTCATCTACCTCAACCTAAGGATCTTGTCAAATATGCAGAAAGTTGCATGTACAGCCTAGGCTACAGAAACTACCGTTGAGATTTTTGAACCATATTATATCATGTTTTGTTTAGTTTAGTTTCAAAGGCTACAAACTATGATTCAGACCAAAGCTTGTGGCGGCTTCATGAACTAAACCAAGCAGAACATATTAGTAGTGTGCTCTCCGCGGTTTTACAGTTATGAGATACTTGTTAGGAACAGATTCATTTTATTGCTAAGATAGATTGTTGTACAAGGCATCGCCATAGGAACTTAAATTCTTCAAGCAGTTGCGAGAGAAGTTTGCTATTTCTTTCAAATTGTAAACAGGACAATCACTTTCCTATGCAAATTCGAGATTTATTTTGTATTTGATTTGTCTTGTAATAAAAATTGCATACTATATTTATAAGTTTGGTAATAAAAAAGAATTGAAAAATTTATATTTTGTATCGATGAAGGTAAAAATCAGAAAAAGGAATTTTTTAAAAAATTTTATAAGGCTATTGCCACGCTTTTAAAGCATGGCCATATCTCTGGCTATGGCCACGCTTTAAAAGTGTGGTCATATCTCGCTATTGCCACGCTTTGAAAGTGTGGCCATATCTCTCTCTATCGCTACACTTCAAAAGCGTGGCCATACCTCCCATATGGCCACGCTTTTATCTCCCACATACGGCCACGCTTTAACTTGTGGCCATTTTTAAAAAGCGTAGCAAAAGAAAAAGCATGGCGATAGGCTGAAAAAAGCGTGGTGATAGAGCTACCACCACCCTTTCAGAGGTCACCCTTTTAAAAGCGTGGTGGTAGCTCAAAAAGCGTGGGTAAAAGCTATCGCCACGCTTTTTTCAGCTTTTCGCCACGCTTTAAAAGCGTGGCAATAGACGTGTTTTCTTGTAGTGTTTAGAGTTTTTGGGTTTAGGGGTTTAGTGTTTAGGTTTAGGAGTTTAGGGATCCAACATCAGGGGATAAAAGTTTGGGTGTATATTGAAATTATTTGGGTGTAAAATTCATTTTTTTTTATATTTTTTAGATGCTTCTATTTATGTTAGAAATTATTGTTTTGTTTTGTTTTTAGGGTTTAGGGTTTATGTTTTTAAGGTTTAGGGTTTTAGGGTTTAGGGTTTAGGTTTTAGGTTTTTAGGGTTTAGGGTTTATGTTTTTAGGGTTTAGGTTTTTAGGGTTTTAGGTTTTGGGGTTTATGTTTTTAGGGTTTAGGATTTATGGTTTAGGTTTTTAGGGTTTATGTTTTTAAGGTTTAGGGTTTAGGGGTTTAGTGTTTAGTCTTTAGGGTTTAGGGATCCAACATCAAGGGTTGGAATTTTGGGTGTATATTGAAATTATTTGGGTGTAAAATTCAATTTTTTGGGTGTATAGTAAGTTTGGGGTTTAGGGTTTAGGGTTTAGAGGGTGTAAGGAGTTTAGGGGTTTATGATTTAGGGTTTTAAGGATCCAGTATTAGGGGATAGAATTTTGGGTGTATATTGAAATTATTTGGGTGTAAAATTCAAATTTTTGGGTGTATAGTAGGTTTGTTGTTGTTTTCCTTCATTTTTTACAACCTGTAATTTAGAGTTTTTGAATACAGTAGAGACAGTTTAATTATGGAAACACCATCTGGATGATTTCCAATGGCTATGTTCTGTAACATTTGTGAAACACCAAATGAAACATTTAATACACCCAAAAGATTACAGAAATACACCCAAATTTCATTGAACTACACCTAACCACAATATCAGGGGGAGACAGTATATTTCTTTTTGAAATCTTTTAATGTTTTGTTGGTTGAGGATCAGACACATGGCAGTGACAATCTAAAAAAAACCCAAATGAATTTACATCAATCAACTTTGCAGTTACATTTTATGATAAAATCATTAATGTTATTCTAATATTACCTCAGCTTCTATATGTGTAGCAGCTTTCAGAGATGTAAAGTCGACTTTTGACAAAATGAAACAATCTTGGGCTTTGAGGGTGCACACCGGGTCATACTCATTAGTGCTTCCATCTCCATATGTCTTCACACGTGTGGTCCAGACGTAGCATTTCTCTTTCATTTCAGCCGACATCTCGTTGCTCTTCATAGGAGTTTCAAACTTTTCAAAAATTTCTTCACCATTCTGCTTTTCAATCGGTAGACTTTTACCTTCTGCATAATCCAATGCTGTCTTCACCCCACTGTTTGCAATTTTTTTCACATGTTCCTCTAATTGTTCGATTAGTTTCAGTGTTTCAGGACTTTTTTTCCCTCTGCCCCTCTTGTGTTAGTGCTTCTTCTTGGCTTGAATCAGTTAAGCCAAGGTTGAATGATGTCATCGGACCTTCTTTAGGTATTTAGAATGCTGTCCGGGCCATCATCATCAGTGCAGTAGCGTCTTCTGGGGTTGGATTACTGCATGATGACATATAACGTACTATACGAATAAGAATAGACAAATGATATTGGAAACCGAATTTAATTGTGCTGAACTTATATTTTAGATGGAGCTGGTGGAACTGTGGGTGTGCTTTCATCAGGTTTCGGGAGTTGTGGAGTGCTGCAGGGTTAGATAAAATGAATCATATTATAAAAAAAACCAAATAAAGACTATATACACCCAAATAATAACCAAATACACCCGAATATTATTCCTTACCTTTTTGTTCTTTGTTCACTAATTTTTTCTCTTGGAGACTTTGTGGGGGATGGTTCAATTTCTGGCACAGGGGTTGTCTGGGACATAGGGAGATAAACTTGAATCGGAACTCTAAACAAGACAAATATAAAAAGTTAAGAAAGTCCGTGAAAATTCATGATTATAAGGTTGAAATTTAGTTGCAAAACTCACATTGAAAGCGCTTCAGTTTGTGAATGTGTCTCCATCCGCACAGCCATCATGTTCTATTAAACTGGGTCATTGACTGATTTTTCTACCAGACTCAACCTGAAATAACCCAAATAAAGTCAAAATACACCTGAAGCATTGAAAAGAAACACATGCTTTGTTTTTTTTTTTTTTTTGAGAACTTACATAGTTGCAATTTTTGCTTTTTTTCCTGTCTTTTTTTTCTTGAATAAAACATTAAAGGGATTTTTTCTAAAGAAAATATATACAGAATTAGAAGCAGAAGGTAAAAAAAGATAAAAGTAATCGATATTAGAAACAGAAATTACATGCTATCTGTCGGTTTGTTTATGCTGCTTTGATTTGTTTGTCCTTCAGACAAAGGATCATTCTCACTTCCTATGTTCACTTCCGATATTCTAAGCATAGAATAAATATCATTCAATAAAAAGACCATACAGTTAAATTAGGATAACAAGAGTTTATCAAATAAAGGTTCTTACGTTTGGGATGAGTCATAGTGACCTTTTGTCGATGGCAGCGGAGCTCCCTTCTTCTTGGAAAAAAAAAAAAACAATTACCAGCAACCAAAACACCTTAAAATCCATAATATACACCCAAATATAACAAACCCCTGTGCAGCAGCTTTTTCATTGGTTTTCTTCTTTTTTGATTCCCTTAAGAATTCTTGTAATACTTCAGTTCCAAGTTCAGATCTGACAGTATATGCACAAAAGAACATGTTAACAAATATAATTTTGATGATAAACGGTAATATAGCTTTACAAAGTATCTTACCCATCATAGGATTGAGTTTGTTCAGGGGACGAATCCTCAACAACGTGCTTTCTCTTTTTGGATTGTGCCCTGGAAAAAAAAGTATGAATCAGAAAAATAAAATAAAATTGATGATAAAATACTATCCAAAGCAGTGCTTACTTTTTGGGTGTAGTCTAAATTTTTTTCTTTGTTTTTTGTTTTTTTATTGGTGATGATTCTTTACTTCTGAAAGTTAATGAGAAACACTCTGTTAATACATCAAATTTTGAAAATAAACGGAAAAGAAAGCGATTATAATTTCAGAATCTTACTCATCATTCGATTCAGTTTCTGAATTGGAATCCTCTAGAATCTGCTTCCTTTTTTGGATTCCATTCTAAAAAACAAACAATCATTAGTAAAAAACACCCTAAAAGTGACAAAATACATCTAAAAATATTACTTATTTTTTTGCCATTCTGGTGGTTTGTTTCCTTTTTGGTTCCTCTGAGTCTGAGACTGAAGAAGACTCAGAGGAAGAATAGACTTCAATTTCAGATGTATCACTCTCAGATGATGATGAACTTGCCTTTTTTTTGTTTTTTTTTCTTTCTTTTCTTTTTCCTTCATTTGTTTTAACTTCTTTTTTGTTTCTGCTCTCTTTACGATCCCCTGAAATAGTAGAAATGTTAGTTTACAGCATCTACATAAATAAAATACACCCAAATTAAAGAAGGTATTCTGTTCATTTACCATATGTCCATCTATTTCTGCCCTCATCCTTGCAACCAACTACTCTCTATTCCAGTTGCTAACCCAGGACAGTCCAGATTTTTCTTCTCTTTTCTTGTCTTTGTTTTTTGCAGATGGAAATAGATTATCATCAAGGCAAAGAGGTAGTCGTCAATTAATTTTTTCTTTTTCAGACAGTAATTAGTTATGCCTTTAATGATGAAATTCAGCACATGGGCTCCCCAGTTGCCCTCCATTATTTTGTCCATGTTAAAAATTGGAGCTAGGTGCACAGGAGAGATTTTGTTTATTGTTGTTGGCAACAAAAACGCCATCTGAATATAGAGGATGAAAATTTTCTTGAACATCAAGTGATCTTGTTCATTTTTAACACCAATACTCATCATCTCATATGTCAGATTCTTTAGAGTCTTTTCCTGGAATCTTCTAAAAATCTATTTGTTTTGTTCAGAAAGTTCCTTATAACTCACTTTCTCAGAAAATAGATCTCCTACAAAAAAGAAAATAATTTACATTGCAAATCACTTGAAATACACCCAAATATCACTCATATATACCCAAATATCACTCATATACACCTATATTTATTTCTTTACTACATGATAGCAGAATAAGATATTACGAAGAATGGAAGTATAGAGGTTTTCTGTAATCATTTTTACCTGATGCATTCAGGCCAAGGGCAACCCCTATTATGCTAGGTTTAACTTTAAAGGAACCATAGCTTGTTTCGAGTGTGTTTTTGTCAAATTTAAAGGAGTTATCCAACTCCTTTAATAGTTTGTGATGCACCCTCGTTGGCGGGATGTGCATGAGTCCACCAAAACCTAACTCCCGAACTATCGCTTTTTTTGCCTCGCTCATATTTTTAAATTTTTCACTCAACAATCTGGTGGCACACTTCAAGTCTTTGGTTTGCTGTAAAAAAAAATCAAAATTAGAGTCATTTAAATAACATATATTTGTAGTAGGAAAAATTTACTTGTTCTAAGACATATATTTGTGCTTACATTGTATTTTTTTTCCACATTGGTTCTTGGTTGCCATTTTTACTGCAATGAAAAAGAGATACTGTCAATAGATAAAAAATATATCCAAATATCAGAGACATACACCCAAATATCAGTCAGATACACCCAAATATCAGCCATATACACCCAAATCCAGTCCTATAAACATTTTCTTTTTTTTCAATTAAACGAAATTAAATGAGTTCAAAATCATATTCAATTCAACCAAACATGTATAAAATGACACTACAAGGTCAAGCACAATTAGAACAGTACCATTTAGACTTAAATACTCCTAATATATATATCAGTCCCATACACCTCTACATTTTTTTGGATTACATGACATTATATGAGTTCAAAAAGATATTTAAGTTCAAAATGATACTAGAAGCAACAGTCGTATTCCAAGTCCGACAAATACACCCAAAAATCCGCCATATACACCCAAAAATCATTTAGAAGAGGAAGAGTCTTTCATGTAAACATGCACAAACCTACTTAAAAATATGTAAACATGCACAAAACATGTACCAAAACAGATAAAAACACACTTTAAAGCATTCAATTGAAGTAAGTAAAATAGTGTAAAAGAAGAACAGTTTCATCAGAATAGTAATATGAGATCTAAACCAAGAACAGTGAAACAGAGAGAGAAATACTGACTAAATAGTGTTTCGATTTCGAAATCAGAAACAGAAATGTGAAAAACCTAGAAGAGTAAAACAGTACCTCGAATAATGTTTGTTCGTTCTTTTTGGTATTTTTTGATGGAAATTTGTATGTTTTCTACTTGATTTCTTCTACTTTTCGCGAGGAACTGAAAGATTTCTTCAGAATTGGAGTTGCTTTGGAATGTGGCTTGAATCTCGACGGTTTGGGTATTGATTAAGGAAGAAGAGGAAGAAACTGTCATAATGAGCGCGCTTTGGAAAAACGAAACAGTTGATTAAGGCCCGTGTGTTTACGCTCGATTGTAAAAAAGTGTAATGTGCGTGCTTTTTGTTGGGGTTGGACCAACTTATATAACTTATAAGCCAAAAAGACTTGTATATATAGCAGATCTGAATTTTTTACTCTTTATAGCCCGAATTTAATATTTAGCACTATCTAACGACCAATATATCATATAAATTCTTTACACAAAATCAAGTAGCATATTTTTTTTATATATATATTTGTCAAATTCAAGAGACAATCAATCTTAACATAAATCATAACAACTCTCTTACTAGAATTATAATTCGTTATCTTTCGCTATGGTTTATGAAGTTATTTGGTTAAAATTTCATAAAAATCTGTAAGTTAATTTATTATTATTAACTAATAGTAGAGTGTCAGATAAATAAAAAGTGATATTTATGTAATTTTCAACTTACATTGAAAGCAAAATTAATTAAAGAAGCTCAAGTATGCTAAATTAAAATGCCAACTCATAGTAGATGCACTTGATTTGGACTAAAAAGGGGCTAAAACATGCAAAAATTCAATAAATACACATGGTTTTCATTAAATTACCGATGTAATGTCATAAAGGTCAAGATAATCAAGTTGCCAAATGAGAATTACAATCAAATTTTGTAAAAATTCAAAGATTTGCAGCAGCTACAATCACATTTTCTTCAAATCATGCATGTTAAGAGTTAAAAATTATGCATTCTTTGTTCTGTAAAAGGAGAGGTCACTTAGAGCTTTAAGCAGGGAGTTTTACAGAGTTTTATAGAGAGTTTTTAGTGAGAAATATACTCAAAAACAGAAATACATTTTAGAGAAAAGATAGTAAAAGAAGATTAGAGTTTTGAATCAACAATTCAATTTCATTTTTTAATAATGTACAATTTTTCTCATCATTCATATATATTTTTTATTTTATTTGTGTTATTATGAGCTAATCTTATTATTAACTAGGATAAAAATGTATTTTTTATGTGAATTATTGGATAATTATAGATCAATATCATTCACTGATACTTGTTTTAAATAATATGTGTTTATAATCAATCTTAATGCTTTTAAATACTTGGTCAAATGATGTGTTAATTTACAATATACTTAAAAAAGAAGTTGTAAATGAAGCTACTTAGCTACTAATTATGAACATCTAATAAATTGAGTAAAAATTAGAGATAGATAAATCCGATTTATGTGATTATTATACAAGTTTTACAAAACAGAATCTTTTATTCATATAAGTTGTAACTAAAAGAATAATACATCTATATGAGTTTAAGAGAATTTCTTGACCTTGACAAAAATTAAAAACTATATTAAAAAACTTAACCAATTTGAACTTACAACTAAGAAATTGAATGACATAATCATAAATATCCAATTCCGTAATATGGTGAAATTAATTATCCTAGTATTCATTTTATTTTATTCAAACTCTCAATTATGAATTCTTGTCGTTAAATTAATTTCATTTTTCATTTCAAACTTCAAAGACTGTAGTTTTCAAATAGTAGTTTAGTTAAGTTAATTTCATTAGTAATTAAAAAATTCTGGTGAGGACGATATTTTACTCATCACTATTACTTGAAACAACTAGTGTACTTACTAAAAAGTGAATGAATTTATAGCCTACATCAATAAATAATAAAATACTAAAAACAAATAAAACTTTTTTTATAATATGAAGGAAATGTTTTTATTTTATTTATATTGTAAAGAGGGAGCATGAATGAACTAGGTGATGATGAATATCATATTTGCCAATATAAAATAAAAAATATTATGTACATATAAAAATTAGTTATCAAATTAACTGTTATATATTTATATATAAATATATGTATTTATTTTAAAAGTATTATATATATATATATATATAAAATATACTTAATGCTAAATTGTATATATGAAACTAATGATATTTATGAAGGGCCTTGGCCAACAATGGAAGATTGTATGGATGAATGTCAAAGAAAGTTTTTGTATAACGGAAATAAACATTACAATATTTTAGATTTATGGCCATGATTTTTTCAGTTATAGTAAAAAATTGTAATTATAGAGGGTCTATGATTACGATTTTTTATTGTGACAAAAAAAAAATTATGATTACGGTTTTTTAAGAAAGGATGATAATAAAGTACTTATAGTCACGCTTTTATAAAAATGGATAGTCTTAAAAGGCCTATGATCACAATTTTCGGAGTGACCTAAAAGAATTTATAGTCATATTTTTAGGAGTGACCTAAAAAGGTCTATGGTCACAATTTTAAAGATTGACCTAAATGGATCTATAGTCACGATTTTGGGGATGACCTAAAATGGTCTATGGTCATGATTTTTCAAAAAAAGGTAACCTAAAAGAGTCTATGGTCACAGTTTTAGGAGGTGACCTAAAGGAATTTATGGTCACGGCTTTGGAGGTGACCTAAACGGGTCTATGGCCACGATTTTTCGAAAAGGTGACCTAAAAGGGTCTATGGTCACGGTTTTAGGGGTGATCTAAAATGGTCTATGATCACGGTTTTAGGGAGTGACCTAAAAGTATCTATGGTCACGATTTTAGGGAGTGACCTAAAAGGGTCTATGGTCACGGTTTTTCGAAAGGATGACATAAAAAGGTCTATAGTTACGGTTTTATAGGGTGACTGAAAGGGGTTTATGGTCATAGTTTTGGAGGGTGACCTAAAAAGGTCTATAGTCACAATTTTGGGGGTGATCTAAAGGTATCTATAGTCACAGTTTTGAGAGGTGACATAAAAGGATTTATGGTCATAATTTTACGAAAGGGTGACCTAAAAGGGTATATGGTCACGATTTTGGTGAGTGACTTAAAAGGGTTTATGGTCACAGTTTTGGAGAGTGACCTAAAGGTATCTATGGTCACAATTTTGGAGTGTGACCTAAAAGCGTCTATGATTATAATTTTTTAAAAAAGGGTGACCTAAAAGAATCTATGGTCACAGTTTTGGGGAGCGACCTAAAGGGGTCTATAGTCACAGTTTTAGTGGCTGACTTAAAAGGTGTAAACCCCGATAAATTAGTCAATAAATTAGTTTTTAATAAGGAAGATTAGAAATGAGAATATTATATCAAATTAGGATAGAGGTCATCGAAACGAAAATTTTGACACTAATTTCGAAGAAATTGGTCCAAGATTGGACCGAACAGACCGAACCGGTTGAATCAGGCCGTCGGTCCAACCAAACCAGCCCTTTTAAATAAACCCAAGCCTTTCATCCCCTTCATTCCAACAGAAACGAAACTGAAGCACACTTGGGGGAGAAGAGAATCGAAACTTTACCGAAACCCTTACGGTGGTTTCCGATCCCCGTAACTTCTCCGTCCGAACTCCGATCGCAGCACCGATTGCGGCCACGCATTCACCGCATCGAGCTCTACGTTTCTACTGGAACAATTTTATAGGTAACTTGCTATTTCACCTCAGCCTCTTCTTTCCCCCCAATTTTCAAATTTTGAGTAAGAATATTGAATTTCTTTGATTTCTGATGTTTTAAGATCCAATTAGTTTGAGGAAAGTGTTCACTCTTGCTTATGTGAAGCTTGGGTAAGGTGAGGATACGATAATTCTATTTTAATTTTATTGAATTTGAGCTTTGAATATTAAATTGGATACATGTGTTACAAATGTGTATTAGGTTGAAAATAAATAATTGGAGTTTGGAATTGCCAATATTGGAACCTCGAGAAAGCTGAGCTTAGAGTTTGTTGAGTTTTGAGGGGCTGCCTTGATTTTGAATAAATTGCTTTGGTCGTTACATGAAAATCAGCCAAGGTATGGTTTAGTTTTCTCACATTTAATATATAATGTTCTGTGAAAACTTAGGCTAGATGACCATAGGCTAAGCTGAATTGCACGGAATGGTACAATGCTTAGCATACTTGATGTTTATGATGTGGTTTGATTGTATAGTAGAGATTATTATTATGTGGACATTCCAATGAGAAATGAGTAAAGAGATATGGCTAAGTTGGTGATTTTATAGGTTACATGCATATTGATTGAAGGCTTGATGGTTTTGTTGATATATATATATATAATATTGATGGTTGGTAGTTGATAAATGTTGCAAAGTTGTGTTGAGTTTTGTTATTGGTATATGGTGTTAGATTTGGCATATTTAACAAGGAATGGAGTGGAGTTTTAATTGAAAATTGAGGTTTGAATATTTTTGCAAAGGTTGGTTTTGGCAGACTTTCGACGAGGCATAACTTGGCTTTTAAACTTTCAAATTGTTCCCAACTTGTTTTAAAATAAAAATAGGGTTCGTGATGTTTATTCCGTTCGAAGAATGGAAGAAAAACGATTTAAAACCATTGAGTTATGCCCATCAGAAGTTTGGATAACAAATATGTGGTTATACTGCTGAAAATTTGCAAGGTTTGCAGCTCTTTGGTGACCTGATGCTGTTTTTAAAAAGACGTACATCCGCGCGTACACGTGGAATGTAAACTTTGGTTGTGTGACGTGAGTAGCTCTATGTGTACACGTGATGGATCCGCAAGCATGCCCACGCAATTGCGTGACATGAGGTATCCATCTACGCGTACACGTGAGCCACGCGCACGCGTGGATCCTATTTCAGCAAAATGTGACTTTTAATGTTTTAAACTGTATTTTGAACCTCTAAACCTCTATTTTTATTCCATTGGTCATAAATAATAGTGTTAAACCTGATAACTAGATGAAGTTAGGAAATTGGGATAACTTAAAGGTGAAGTAAAGTTGAAAAGTGATGAATTGATTATGAGATGTTACGGACAAGTCATATATGATACTTGACTGGGTATTGCGATGAAAGACTATGTATGAAATTTGGCTTAAATAATTTAATGATCTGAGATACGAGATTCTCTGGATAAAGTGCCGTAGCTTGCCACCACGTGTAGCAAGTTGAAAGCTCGATATTCTGTTGCTCCTACGACGTAAGTGTGACCGGGCACTATAAATTCCCGGAAATGTAACCCCCATTGAGCAATATTGAGTATTTGAGAAAAAGCTATGCATAGACTCTTGTAGATGCATGTTGGGGGACAGTATAAGGTTTTCAGACTTGTCAGGTTGGCTGGATAACCGACAGATGAGCCTCATCAGCCATAGGACAGACTTGCATCATATGCATATTATTTGAATTACTTGCTTGTGCTCTAGCTAGGTGTGCTTAAATGTACTTACCGTGTTAAATGTATATTTGTTACCTGCAGTACTTGTAACCTTCTTGTGCTTGCCTTTATTTGTTTATTTGTTTGTGAAATGCATGATGGAGTTGGAGGTATGGAGGAATGGTAGTATGGGACTTAGATTTAAGATTAAGTTAAGTTAGGTTTAAAAAGTCTTAGAAAACTACCTTTTATGGTTTCAGTTTAATACTTTAAGCTCTATAATCTGAGTGTCAGCGTTTTAGAATTGCCTCTGGCATTCCCAGGACCTTATATCTTATGTGTGTGGCACCTTTACTATACTGAGAACCTCTGGTTCTCATTCCATACTATATTGTTGCTTTTCAGTTGCAGGTCGAGAGGCGTCTCGTTAGGCGTCTAGGCTCCTGAAGCGAAGTGGTTACTGGATTATGTTGTTGTACAATGATATGTGTGTGTGTGTGTGTGTGTGTGTGTGTGTGTGTGTGCCTAGCTTTCTCTCCGCATAACTTGTTATTTGATCCTCTTAGAGGTTTATGGGGAGGCAGGATTTTGTTTATGTATATTTGGGTTTTGGATATGTATATATATGTGTGTAAATATTCTCCGGCTAGCCTTAACTTCGCGAGCTGAGTTAGGAGTTTGCTGTTTTGTATATTTGGCACTCTATTCCTATTTTTACAATCTTATGTTTGATGGATTAAGGTTTCTTAGCACGCAAGTTAACTCGTTTCTCGAGCGTTGCGCTTTTATTCCGCGGTTTTTTATTTCCTCTATTCTTTAAGGCTCCTAGCATATTATAATCATTCTACTATTATATGTACACATTTTATTTTAGAGGTCGTAATACCACACCAACTCTGTTTTACGACTTAAGCGTAAAGCTCAGAGTGGTAGGGTGTTACATTATGGTATCAGAGCAGTTCGTTCCTATAGAGCCTGAAAGACGGACTGATTGTGCTTTTGTGCATTCTCTATATATGTGTTTATGTGCTATTAGGATATCTGACTGATATATATATAGCATAAACGTTTATGAGCATGCATTTGGAACTTAAAGCATTAGACATGCGATATTAAGACTGATCAACTTAATATCACTTGTTTAGTGTGTATAAGGACCATATGTCGACTCGCGGGTGAGGTAGAGGTAGGATATGCACCGTTACTCCTGGCCTTGCAGGGAATGATCCAGTAGATTTTATGGCTTCCCCTGGGCAATATGGTTGAGGCTATGCAGGCGACAGCCGAGGCACTGGGTAATCAAATAAACCAGGGTAATCACGGGAACAATAATGAGGAAGACGACCCTATGACACTTGCTACATTTCTGAAAGTTCACCCTTCAACTTTCAGGGGAACCTCAAATCTCACAGATACAGATAATTCAATTCAGGCTATGGAATAGGTATTGAAGGCTCAACAGGTTCCTAAGGAGCAATGGGTTGAGTTTGGAACTTATCAGCTGCAAGGTGAGGCCCAGTATTGGTGGCAGGGAACACGATGTATCCTGCAGCCAGGTGGCGTTGTGATAGTCAGAAGATTGATTATTTAAGAATCTTGTTTTATTTGATTGTTCTGAGAAGTCAGTACAGTTTATGCCAGAAGGGTCAGAAGCACCGGTTGTAGTGAACCGTTACTATTTGAACTCTATGATAGTAAATTGTTCTGGAATTGAATATCAGGGTATTATGTCACTAATTGCAAAAATATCAGGTGATAATCAGAGTTTAAATCAAATTCCGATTGTATGTGAATTTTCAGATGTATTTCCAGATAATATTAATGAATTTTCACCTAACTAGGAGGGTGAATTTGCAATTGAGTTGGTGCCTGGAGCCGGTCCAATTTCTATTACTCCTTATAGGATGTCATCTTTAGAAATGGCTGAACTGAAAGCTCAGCTGGTAGATCTATTAGGTAAGCATTTTATTCGACCAAGTATTTCTCCGTGGGGAGCGCTAGTGTTACTGGTAAAGAAGAAGGACGGAAGTATGCGCTTGTGTGTCGATTATCGGCAATTGAATAAGATCACTGTGAAGAATAAATATCCGCTACCTAGAATCGACAACCTAATGGATCAGTTACAAGGTACATATGTGTTTTCTAAGATTGATTTGCGATTCGGGTATCATCAGATAAGGGTTAGAGATGAAGATATTCTGAAAACTACTTTCAGGACGCGTTATGGTCATTGTAAGTATACAGTGATGTCTTTTGGGTCAACTAGTGCTCTAACTGTATCTGGACAAGTTTGTTATTGTCCTCATTGATGATATTCTTGTTTATTCTAAGACTGAAAAGGAGCATGTTGATCACTTGCAAAATGGTCACGTGGTGAGTAAGCAGGGAATAGCTGTGGATTCTGCTAAGGTGGAAGCAGTAATGAATTAGGAGCGACCAACTTCAGTGACAGAGATCAGGAGTTTCCTAGGTTTGGCAGGGTATTATCGGAGATTCATTAAGGGATTTTCACAGCTCGCTTTACCTTTAACCAAGTTGACTAGGAAGGATACGCCTTTTGTTTGGACTCCGGAGAATGAGGAGAGTTTTCAAGCATTGAAGCACAGGTTGACTACTGCACCCGTGTTGATATTGCCTGAACCAAGTGAACCGTTTGATGTGTGCCGTGATGCATCACTGAAGGATTTGGGATGCGTTCTGATGCAGCACCAGAATATTGTAGCATACGCCTCACGGCAATTAAGGCCGCATGAGATGAACTATCCGACTCACAACTTAGAACTTGCTGCTGTTGTGTTTCCTCTAAAAGTTTGGAGGCATTATCTCTATGGTGTTAAGTTTCATGTCTTCTCAGACCATAAGAGTTTGAAGTATCTTTTTGAGTAGAAAGAGTTTAATATGCGTTAAAGGAGGTGGATGGAGTTTCTAAAGAATTATGATTTTGAATTGAATTACCATCCTGAAAAAGCGAACGTTGTGGCAGACGCCTTGAGTCGAAAGTCTTTATATGTAGTTTGGACAATGCTATGGGAAGAAGAGTTACTGAAGGCATTTCGAGGTTTGAAATTGAGAGTTAGAGAAGAATCTAGAATTCTGTGTTTGAGTCAGTTGCAGATTTCAAGTTATTTTAAATCAGAACTTCTGAATGCTCATCAAGATAGTGAAGCATTACGTAAGGTATTACCGGCAGTTGAACAGAAAAAATAGTGGAGAGTGTCAGAAGGTCAGAATGGTTTGTGAATGTGCAAGAACCGGATCGTTGTGCCAGATGTCGGGGACCTGCAACAAAGTATCTTGAAGGAAGCTCATAAGAGCAGGTTTTCAATTCATCCAGGAAGCACCAAAATGAACCCTTCAGCCTTTAGAGATTCCACAATGGAAATGGGAGAGTATCGTAATGGATTTTGTGACAGGTTTGCCTAGAACCCGATCAGGTTGTGACGCTATTTGGGTGGTTGTGGATTGACTGACAAAATTAGCTCACTTTCTCCCCATTCGCATAAGTTGCACAATGGAAGAATCAGCTCGAATGTATATTAAAGAGATTGTCATGTTGCATGGCGTGCCTTCTACCATTATATCTGACAGAGATCCTCATTTCACATCAAGGTTTTGGGGAGCCTTTCAGCGTGCATTTGGAACTCAATTGAGTCTGAGCACTGCATATCACCCTCAGACAGATGGTCAGTCAGAGAGAACTATCCAGACCTTGGAGGATATGTTAAGGGGTTGTGTTTTGGACCAGCCGTCGAGCTAGGATTGGTATATGCCATTAGTGGAGTTTGCTTATCACAATAGCTACCATGAAAGCATCGGAATGGCTTCATATGAGGCTCTGTATGGTAGGAAATGTCAATCTACGCTATGTCGGTATGAAACTGAAGAAAGAAGTTTGTTAGGGCCTGAGATGATAGCTAAAACTACTGAACAGATAAAGAAGATTCGTAGTCGAATGCTTATAGCCCAGAGCCGTCAGAAGAGCTATGCTGATCAAAGGCAAAAGCCTTTGGAATTTGAAGAAGGGGAGCATGTCCTTCTAAAAGTTACACCAGCCACTGGAGTAGGAAGAGCTATTAAGACTAAGGAACCGAATCCCCGTTATATTGGGCCGTTTGAGATTTTGAAACGAATTAGGCCAGTGGCTTATAGAATTGCCTTACCGCCATATCTTTTGAACCTGCACGACGTGTTTCATGTATCACAGCTTCAAAAGTATACTCCTAACGCAAGTCATATTCTGGAATCGGAACTGATTCAGGTAAGAGAAGATCCAACACTCCCAGTAATTCCGGTGAGAATTGATGACACCAGCTAAATGATTACGCGGGAAAAAAGTATCACTAGTAAAAGTAGCTTGGAGTCGAGCTGGTATCGAGGAACATACTTGGGAACTTGAATCAGATATGCAAAAGGACTACACACATCTTTTTTCAGGTAACTGAATTTAATTTTGAGGGCAAAATTCTTTGTTAGGTGGGTAGGATCTAAACCCTGATAAATTAGTAGATAATTAGTCAATAAATTAGTTTTTAATAAGTAAGATTAGAAATGCAAATATTATATCAAATTAGGATAGAGCTAATTGAAACGAGAATTTGGACAATAATTTCGAAGAAATCGGTCCAAAATTTAACTGAACAGACCAAATCGGTTGAATCGGGGCCGAATCGAGCCGTCGGTCCAACCAGACCAGCCCTTTTAAATGAATACAAGCCTTTCATCCCCTTCATTCCAACAGAAATGAAACTGAAGCACACTTAGGGGAGAAGAGAAATGAAACTTTACCGAAACCCTTACGGTGGTTTCCAATCCCCGTAACTTCTCCGTCCGAGCTCCGATCGCCGCACCGTTTAAGGCCACGCGTTCACCGCGTCGAGCTCTGCGTTTCTATTGAAACAATTTCATAGGTAACTTTCTATTTCACCTCAGCCTCTTCTTTCTCCCAATTTTTGAATTTTGAGTAGGAATGTTGAATTTCTTTGATTTCTGATGTTTTAGGATCCAATTAGTTTGAGGAAAATATTCACTCTTGCTTATGTGAAGCCTGGGTAAGGTGAAAATTCAATAATTCTATTTTAATTTCATTGAATTTGATCTTTGAGTATTAAATTGGATATATATATATATATGTTATAATGTGTATTAGGTTGAAAATAAATAATTGGAGCTTGGAATTGCAAATATTGGAACTTGGAGAAAGCTGAGCTTAAAGATTGTTGAGTTTTGAGGGGCTGCCTTGATTTTGAATAAATTTTTTTGGTCGTTACATGGAAATTGACCAAGGTATGGTTTAGGTTTCTTGCATTTAATATATAATGTTCTATGAAAATTTAGACTAGATGACCATAGGATAAGCTGAATTGTACGGAATGCTACAATGCTTAGCATACTTGATGTCTATGATGTGGTTTAATTGTATAGTAGAGACTATTATTATGTGGACATTTCAATGAGAAATGAGTAATGAGATATGGCTATGTTGGTGATTTTATAGGTTACATGCATATTGATTGAAGGCTTGATGGTTTTGTTTATATATATATAATATTGATGGTTGGTGGTTGATAAATGGTGCAAAGTTGTGTTGAGTTTTGTTATTGGTATATGGTGTTAGATTTGGCATATTTAACAAGGAATGGAATGGAGTTTTAATTGAAAATTGAGGTTTGAATATTTTTGCAAAGGTTGGTTTTGGCCGACTTTCGGTGAGGCATAACTTGGCTTTCGAACTTTCAATTTGTTCCCAACTTATTTTAAAATGAAAATAGGGTTCGTGATGTTTATGCCGTTCAAAGAACGGAAGGAAAACGATTTAAAAAAATTGAGTTATGTCCGTCGGAAGTTTGGATGAAAAATATGTGGTTATGCTGCTAAAAATTTGCAAGGTTTGCAGCTCTTTGGTGACCTGATGCTGTTTTTAAAAAGACGTACGTCTACGCGTACGCGTGGCCCACGCGTACGCATGGAATGCAAACTTTGGTTGCGCGACGCGAATAGCTCTATGTGTACGCGTGATGGATCCGCAAGCATGCCCACACGTACGCGTGACATGAGGTATCCATCTACGCGTATGCATGAAAAGAGAACGCGCGTGCGAGCTGCACGCGCAGACCCTATTTCAGCAAAATGTGACTTTTAACGTTTTAAACTGTATTTTAAACATCTAATCCTCCATTTTCATTCCATTGATCATAAATAATAGTGTTAAACCTGATAATTAGATGAAGTTAGGAAATGAGGATAACTTGAAGGTGAAGTAAAGTTGAAAAGTGATTAATTGATTATGAGATGTTACGGACAAGTCATATATGATGCTTGACAGGGTATTTCGATGAAAGACTATGTATGAAATTTGGCTTGAATAATTTAATGATCTGAGATACGAGATTCCCTAGATAAAGTGTCGTGGCTTGCCACCACGTGTACCCGGTTGAAAGCTCGATACTCTGTTGACCCTACGACGTAAGTGTGATTGGACACTATAAATTCCCGGGAATGTAACCCCATTGAGCAATATTGATTATTTG
The DNA here is from genome assembly GCF_014773155.1 of Arachis stenosperma. Classification (NCBI taxonomy): domain Eukaryota; kingdom Viridiplantae; phylum Streptophyta; class Magnoliopsida; order Fabales; family Fabaceae; genus Arachis; species Arachis stenosperma. Next base: position 152,195,154 of record NC_080379.1, read on the forward strand.
AGAAAAAGCTATGCATAGATTCTTGGGGATGCATATCGAGGGACAATCTAAGGTTTTCTGACTTGTCGGGTTGGCTGGATAACCGAAAGATGAGCCTCATCAGCCATAGGACAGGCATGCATTATATGCATATTATTTGAATTACTTGCTTGTGCTCTAGCTAGGTGTGCCTAAATGTACTTACCGTGTTAAATGTATATTTGTTACCTGCAATACTTGTAACCTTCTTGTGCTTGTCTTTATCTGTTTATTTGTTTGTGAAATGCATGATGGAGTTGGAGGTATGGAGGAATGGTAGTATGGGACTTAGATTTAAGATTAAGTTAAGTTAGGTTTAAATAGTCTTAGAAAACTACCTTTTATGGCTTCAGTTTAATACTTTAAGCTCTATAATCTGAGTGTCGGCGTTCTAGGATTGCCTCTGGCATTATCAGGACCTTATATCTTATGTGTGTGGCACCTTTACCATACTGAGAACCTCCGGTTCTCATTCCATACTATGTTGTTACTTTTCAGATGCAGGTCGAGAGACATCTCGTTAGGCATCTGGGCTCCTGAAGTAAAGTGGTTACTGGGTTATGTTGTTGTACAATGATATATATATATATATATATATATATATATATATATATATATATATATATGTATGTATGTATGTATGTATGTATGTATGTATGTACCTAACTTTCTCTCCGCATAACTTGTTTTTTGATCCTCTTAGAGGTTTATAGGGAGGCGAGATTTTGTTTATATATATTTGGGTTTTGGATATGTATATATATGTGTGTAAATATTCTCTGGCCAGCCTTGACTTCGCGGACTGAGTTAGGAGTTTGCTATTTTGTATCTTTGGCACTCTATTCCTATTTTTACAATCTTATGTTTGATGGATACAGCTTTCTTAGCACGCAAGTTAACTCGTTTCTCGAACGTTGCGCTTTTATTCCGCGATTTTTTATTTCCTCTATTCTTCAAGGCCCCTAGCATATCATAATCCTTTCTGCTATTATATGTACACATTTTATTTTAGAAGTCGTAATACCACACCACCTCTATTTTACGGCTTAAGCGTAAAACTCACAGTGGTATCGTGTTACAAAATGGGTCTATCGTTACAATTTTACAAAAGGGTGACCTAAAAGGGTTTATGGTCACAATTTTTTAGAGTAAATTTTTTTTAACTAAATCTGGTTTTGATCATTTAAGTTTAAATTAATTAAGGTTCTTATATATTTTTTATGATTTACAATATTTCATATATTTAAAATTTAAAAATTTTACTAATTAAAAACTAATGAGAATTTTATATGATTTAATTTAAATATTGAAATTTTAAATTTAATTTTATAAATAAAAAAATTAAGTAGAATACTTTAAATTTAAATTAAAAAATTATTTAAAACTTAAAATTAATTAATAAATTGACAAATAAATATTATATTTTTAAAATAATATAAATAAATTATTATTGATTTTTAATTACTATTGTATCTTCTAATTTTATTAAAATTCCCACATTATTCTAGTCGTAGTTCTAACCCTAACCATAATTACTATTCAAGAACTTTTTTGTGACTAAATCAGGTTTCGATCATTTGAGTTTGAATTAATTAAGATTCTTATATATTTTTTATATGATTTTGGGTATTTCATATATATAAAATTTAAAAATTTTAATAATTAAAAACTAATGAGAATTTTATATGATATATTTTAAATATTAAAATTATAAATTTAATTTTATGAATAAAAAATTAAATAAAATACTATTAACTTTAAATTGAAAAATTATTTAAAATTTAAAGCTAATTAGTAAGTTGACAAATAAATAATATATTTTTAAAATAAATTAAGTAAATTATGGTTGATTTTCAATTATTATTCTACCTTCTAATTTTATTAAAATTTTTACATTACCCTAGTTCTAACTAACCGTAACCCTAATTACTATTCAAAAATAAATTTGTAACAAAATCAAATTTTGAAAATTTTAATTTAAATTAATTAAGATTTTTATAAATTTTTTTATGATTTTGGGTATTTCATATATTTAAAATTTAAAAGTTTTAATAATTGAAAACTAATAAAAAATTTATATGATTTATTTTAAATATTACAATTTTAAATTTAATTTTATAAATAAAAGATTAAGTAGAATACTATTAATTTTAAAGTAAAAAATTATTTAAAACATAAAACTAATTAATAAATTGACAAATAAATATTATATTTTTAAAATAATTTAAGTAAATTATGGTTGATTTTTAATTATTATATTACCTTCTAATTTTATTAAAATTTTTATAATATCCTAATCCGATCCTAACCCTAATCCTAATCCTAATTATTATTCAAGAATATTTTTGTAACTAAATCAAGTTTTGATAATTTGAATTTAAATTAATTAAAGTTTTTATATAATTTTATGATTTTGGGTATTTCATATATTTAAAATTTAAAAATTTTAATAATTGAAAACTAATAAAAATTTTTACATGATTTAATTTAAATATTAAAATTTTAAATTAGAGTACTTGATTAAAAATCAATTAGCAAATTGATAATTAAATTAATATTTTTAAAATAATTTTTAAAGGATTAAATTAGATTTTAAATTAATACTCTGTATCTTAATTTGATTAAAATTACCAAACTCTGACTCTAAAATTCAAAACACACACTAACACTCACAACTCTATCCGTCACTCACCCCTTTACCCCAGTTAGAAAGAAAGAAAGAAAGGAAGGAAGAAAAGAGAAAGAGATGGAGCACGAAGAAGAAGAGAGGAACGTGATGACGCCGGCAAAGTTGGGTGTTATCGTTGTCGTTGTCATTGTCAGAACTGAGAAGAAGAGGAAAAAGACGTTGAGAGAGAGGAACGTCGTTGAGTCAAACGCGAGAAAGAGAAAGTCGTCACAATCCATGTTGCCGCTGGAGGGATCCTCGCACGTCATTGTTGCCGTCAAAATTACCGTCATAAGTTAAAAAGGCTTCCAAATTTAAAAATATACAGAAAAATAAAACAATACAATCAAGATACATATCTTATATCAAGAAATTTAATTTATGTACCTGTAAGTTACATAAACATCAATATTAAAAAATAAAAAAGTCTAAAAACTATTAAATTGTAGATAAGCTTCTTAATTTAATTTTCAAAAATAAATTATAATTCATAAATAAAAAGTAAATCAAAGTTTCATATTCTATAAATTTATAATTATCATTCATAAATAAAAAGCAAATCAAAATTTTATGTATATACAAGTTAATGCTAGTTGAGTACCTTTTAATTATGTTTGTAATTGACTAGTTGATATAAAAAATTAATGGTGGATTGTCAACCATTTTTTATAAAATATGTGTACTGATTTTAGTCTTAAAGTTGATTTGGTATTATTTATATTGTATTGTCTGAATGAGTATCTTTATAATTATGTGAGTAAAATAGTCTAATTTGTGATATTTTTTTTAGTTTATTTCTCATTGTCTTACTAGAATTTTACCACATATGGTGTTTAAAACTCGCTTTTTAATTTCTATATGGAAGGAAGGTTGGTGCTGAACCCCGTTATGGGAAGGAGGAGTGCTTTACGAAGGGGTGGTGTCAGTTAAGAAGGAAATCGGACCGTGCGAGTAGCTATGTATAACTCGGACCCTGCGATATGTTGGTCACATGCAGCTGCTCCCAAGTCGGACCCTGCGTAATGGTGCCCACAACATGGATGGTCCGTTTTGTGTGTATGGAGACACGCGTCGTGCAACCCTCACTCCCCAAACGGTGCCCTCATTACCAACATAGTGCATGTTGTAGAGACTCTCACCATCCGATATCTCACTCTCAGCATTCAGTCTCAACCTTCCAAATTCCATTCTTCTTCTTCTTCATTCCTCTGCCAGCAGTAGTGGGTGTTGTTGCATGAAAAAATAAAGAAAATGCCAAAAAAATATATAATCAAAGATGTTGATCGCCCTGAGCTTCATATTAGACATTATCTCAGCCATTCTGATTATGTAAGTTTATTTAATATTTTGTTAAATTTTTATAATTATAAATATTGTTCTTAAAATTTAGTTGTTCCTGTTGTTGTTAGGATCTGAACTTAGAAATATATATAGAATGACTAGAACTGTTTTTTAAATTGTTTTTAATTTTTTTCACGAACTTTTTTTATTTTTTATTTTTGAAAATTATTATTGTTATGGTCTGAATATTTATTATTGTTGTAACATAGAATCTGAAAATGTAGTTAACATGAGATGATGTTATATTCATTAAAACAAACAGTTTTTTTTTAATTTGTTTAGTTTTTTTTGATATATTTATTAGTGTTTGAAAGTGAAGTGAATATTAGTATTTAGAAAATAAATTATAAAATATAAATCGGATTATTAAAAAATGTTTTTTGAAGAACGTTTCTTTTTTTATTTTTGAAATTTTTTTAATTTTTTCTAGTTATAATTGTTATGAAATTAAATATTATTGTGGTGAATGTAAGAATAAAAAATGAATGGTTAGTACTAATTTTTTATAGATATTTAGTTTGATTTCGTTAATTATAATCATAATTGTTAGGAAGTTAATTATTCATTATTGTTATTAGAAGTTGAATTTAGGAAGATAATGTGAATGATTATTAGTATTTTTTAAAATTTACATATATGTGTTTAACTTTACTTATTAATAGTTAATAGCTAATTAAAAATAATACAAATTTTGATGTTATATGTTAAAAAAATTGGAATCTACCCGAAATAAATAAATAACCAGCATGTATTATAATCTAATCTAATGTTGTGATATTCCTAAATATTGATTAGTAATGTATTTATTAGTTGATGTCATTAATAGTTAGTTTTGAGAAATTTCAAGGAATAATAATTTAATTTAGAAGTTGTATATATTTGTTTTACTTTGACTTAGTTAAATAATTTATAAATGTCGTGTGGCTTTAACTAATATGTGTTGTTGAGTTATTTGTGCAAATTTTGTTAATTATTTGTTCTACTTAAAAATTTCTTACCTCTTAGTAGTAAGTTAGTAATTGTTAATTAGTTGACTAATATTTTTTTATGTTTTTTGTAGAAATTAAGAATGTTGACCTGTGACCATCCAGTTCCTCCTGATCGGTACGACAATAGGGTGGAGGAGTATTTACAAGTAACTGGGTTTTATCATGTATTTCAGATTGGTGTAGTACAGTGCCAGAAAGCACTTGTGAATGCTCTAATCGAACGGTGGCATCCAGATACACATACCTTTCACCTACCCATTGGTGAATGTGCCGTAACTCTTGAAGACGGGGCTTTAATTCTTGGTCTTCCGACGGATGGTCTTCCAGTCACGGGGATGACAATGAGTAGTTTCGAAGCGTTGCAGGCTTAGTGTTTGGATCAACTTGGAGTTGCACCGTGTAAGGAAGAGTGTAGAGGATGCTGCATAAAGCTGACGTGGCTGCGCGATCTAAAAGAAAATTTACAGTTGACAGATGAGATTAGTATACGTAGGTATGTGAAGTGCCACATTATGTTGCTGATCGGGATGATCTTGTTTGGGGATAAATCTGGGGCAGCTGTGCACTGGAAATTTCTACCATTGCTTCGTGATTTCTACAGTATTGGACAGTACAGCTGGGGATCAGCATGCTTAGCACACCTCTACAGGGCATTATGCAGGGCATCTCGCTTTAACTGCAAGGAAATTGATGGTCAACTAACACTTTTGCTCGGATGGGTTTGGATGCGACTGCCTTATCTATCGCCGCTTCCTAGGGAACCCCGCAGTTTTTCGCTAGCAAACAGGTAATATTATGACATAATGTATCCGTTTGTTGATATTTAGAATACAAATGCACTAAATAAATATCTCATATTAGGTGGCGTAACTGGGAGCGTGGTGACCGACGATATAGATATTTGACACTGAGTCACTTTAGGAAGGCCTTTGATGAACTTCAAGAAGGCCAGGTTAGTTTTCATTAAAGATGTATTACTTTCGGTTTTAGTGTTTAGCTAAATATGATGAGGCATTGGTATTGTAACTGTGATGTCGGTTGTAATTATGAGTTTCATTTATGATTGACAGTTTGTGTGGTCTGCTTATTCTGTGGATCGCGTGGATCCGAATATAATTCTTCCTGAAATCTACATGCAATCGGTTATCTGGAGCGCAACAGTGCCATTGGTGTCATTCGAATGCATCGAGTGGCATGCTACTGATAGGATTAGGTGACAATTCAGTTTCGTCCAGGGAATACCTAGTCAGGAACAGAATCTGGACAAGGCGCATGGAGAAGTCCTGACTGGTCCTAAGAATTCTAAGAAAATTGGATTCTATATGCCTTATGCAAAACATATGGAAAGCTCTTGGAGGTGACCAAGCACCGTTACTCCTTTCCACAGCGGCATTTATGGATTCATGACGGTCGGATATCAGTCCCACACCATCCCGAGTTACAACATGCTGACGAAGGTTACTAAGGAAAAAGTACCATGCATCAGAAGTCTCTCCCTCCACAATAGCGAACGCAATTGGGACGATATTGTTATTGCCATCTTGTGAAACGGCCACTAGTAGACAACCCTTGTACTTCCCGTACAAGTGTGTCCCATCCACCTGGACAACGGGCTTACAATGTCTGAATGCCCTAATGCAGGGGTAATAACTCCAAAACACCCGATGTAATAACCGAATATTAGTCACCAAGTCATCACCTTGATATGCAGGCATAGTCTCAAAATGAACAACAGCTGATGGCTCCTTATGACACATGGCCTCAAACCATATAGGCAAGGCTTCGTACGATGCTTCCCAGCCTCTAAATATTTTTCCACTGCCTTTTGCTTAGCCAACCATGCTTTTCGATAACTAACGGTGTAGTTAAACTTCGATTGCACCTCTGCTATAACCGATTTCACCTTTATGGCGGGGTCAGCCTCAACCAACGGCTTTATTGCCTCTGCAATTGTATTCGAATCCAACTTCGAATGATCCTGAGAAATTGTTGCTCTCGTACATGTGTTGCTGCCATTATACCTTCTTATAACCTAACAGTACTTCCGGCTAATCATGCTAACCCGGATAAGCCAATCACACCCTGACCCATACTGTGTACACTTAGCATAAAATGTCAACGGCTCAGACTCATACACCCGATAGTCTACCTTCTTCGTATGGTATACTCTTTTATCGCCTTAATAACACATTCTCTTGAACTGAATTCAATCCCAACGGCAAATTCACCATCTGCGATAAAAGGAATTTCTGCCACAACGACGGCCATACAAAACATACTTAAAAAACATATATTGTAACATCAAAAATGAACGTAAACAATTTTTTACTGCATCCATTATGACATAACTCCATTTTATTTATATTTAACTAATTGACTTATTTACACTGACCACGAATTTATTTTCAACTAATTTACTGACTGATATTAATTTCTATTTAACTAATTCACTGGTTTACTATTTTACTAATAAATACTAATTTATATTAATGTAATTTACTAATTTACTATATCAAAAACAAATTTACATATTTACTGAAGTTTTCTAACTTAACTCATAAATCCTAGCCGATATTTATTTGATTTACTAACTTCTATATACTTTCTAATTTACATTCAACTAATTAAGTCACTTGCTAAAAATTAACTATCAAAATAAATTATTAACAAATTCCAAAACATTTTATAAATATAGAGAATTACGTACCTGCAGTGGTATAATCCGGAAACTCCGGAACATGCATGGCTTCCATATCCAAAACTCGCATGAATGATGGCTCCTGAAACGGTATTTCGTTTGCAAGTGCATTTGCCACATCTGACACATTCGGAGCCACAGCTCCGTCACCTTGATCTTCATCTCCATCTGGACCAACAACTTCGTAGTTGCTTTCGAACTCTTCTTCGCTATCGCTGTTGTAATCTTCCCGTAGAATATTCTGGTCGGCCTCAGATTGCTCAAACTCAACATACAACTCGATGAACGCCAGTTGACTCCGACTTTCAATATACATTGAAAACATCTCTTGCATGCTCGCTTCGTCCGTTACATATTTCGTTTGAAACTGGACGAATCCACCAAATACTTGTATAGGATATCTATATAGAATACAGGCCACTCTTCTTGCCCTCTCAGATTGAACATTTTCACAGATCACACCTTTGAGCTCTTCAAATGAGATTGTGAAAGGAATCACAACATCTAACGAATTTTCACAAATAAATCTTATTCCTTTAGATGTTTGTAATAAAATTTGACCAAAATAATACACTTTCAATAAAACTCTGTCACCCATTACTCTTAATCACATAAACAAAATCAAAAACTTGAGAACTTGATCTTTGAAACTATCTTGCTAAGTAAAGAACAAACAGAGATAAAAAAAACCAGAACCGTTGAAGAAGGAGAAGAAGACGCGAGAACGTCCCCACCCGCATTCAGACTCTTTTGTTTAGAGTCACCAAAATATCGAACCCTCCGATTAGGTATGATTCATTCAAAAAATTTTGAATAACTCCTAATCGCACCCTCCGATTTGATTACACGAATTAAAAAAAATACACTTCATCAACAACTCGGAGGGTCCGATTACGCTTATCAGCCAATTTTGTTTTAGTCACAACAACTCGGACTCTCCGATTAAGTATGCTTCCTTAAAAAAAATTTTAACAAATCCTAATCGTACCCTCCGATTTCATTAAACGAATAAAAAAAATTTCACCTCACTTGCAACTCGGACGGACCGATTACCAGTTCCAGAACATTAAAAATTCCATCTTCTTCAAATCGGACCAACCGATTTGTTGGTCCAAAATTGAGAAACAAACATATCGAAGGGTCCGAGTTCAATGACTTGACACCAGAAAAAAGGCTGCCCCACATTTTGGTTTAGCACCCCATGATGCCATATCCCGAGATGACATGCACGCTGCATCCATATCAATAAAATTGAGCCGTTTAAAACTCTTTGATGGTTTTGTTTTAAAACTTTCATTTAGATGTGTTGTTGATTGTGATCAGCATCACCTTTTTTTTCTTTCATTGTCAATGAAATTTTTTTATAGGTATCTTTCTATTATTAATTAACTTGTTAATATAGTCTTTTCTAATATTGATTGACTTATTAAATATGTGTCACATATTTATTATTCAACTGTATTGTATCATTAAAAATAATTTTATTCTGTTTTAATATGTTTATTTTTTTATTAACAGGAAGCTTTAATGTGAAAAAAATATTATTTTTTATAGAAATATGAGAAAATGTAACTATAAATCTATGATCACGATAGAATAAGTCATAATAAAAAAATTGTGACTATAGATTAAAAATGGTGACCATAGACAATTATATATATGTGAGATTATAACTAATTAAATTGTAATTATTTTCTTTCTATTTATCCAAGACAATATAGACAATTGAATTCTGGACACCTGATCATCGTATTTACTTATAAACATCTTCATATTATTTGAATAAATTAATAAATTTCTGGTAACTTAATTTGTTAAATAAAATCATTATTAAACAACTCAATATATTCAGTATTATTAAAATAATACTTCTGAAGAGATATAAAATATAAATTCCATAATAACCATGAAAGGAAAAAATATCATACAGTGTTAAAGGATTAATTTCCCCACATTGATAGAAAAAATTATCAATACTAGTTAATATCACTACCGCAGAGGCGGAGACTAGCGGCGGAGAAACAGCGGCCCATTCCAACAACGCCGCTAGTTGAGAAGATCCCAGCAGAGGTCAGCGGCGGTCATGGCAGGTACCGCCAAACGCCCCCTGGATAGCGGCCGTGCAGTCCGAACCGCTGCCAAATTGGTCTATTTATCTTGAACCCTCCAGATTTTACGAAGCCTTCTTGGCGCGAACAAAACCACAGGCAGAGGCGCGAAGAGCACCCAACCTAAATCTGGCGCAACCTACCCGCGAGTACACCCATAAACGCCGCTAGGTGAGTTTCAATTCCTTAATTCAATTCCCCCTTTTACCTTACTGCAATTAATCGAAACCCCTCCCCCCAATTTTGCAGAAACCCAACACTTGATTTTGCTAGCGCACCGAACACGAGCGGGAGCAGAGCCGCGTACCATCCGCTCCACCCGGCGCTTCCCTCTTGGCTGTCGAATCGCGCAGCGGCCAACCGTGGTTCTATCTCCGGCGACGAAGTTGAACATCTCATCGGGACTGTGTGAAACCATGACACCGTCCTCCATCGTGCGCGAAACCTAGCTATTGCTGCCTCCCCCTTTCACTGGTTTGTTCTTCCACAATGAGCTTTTCTTCTGGTTTTCATTATTGGTACCGAGTTCTGAACATGTATTTGTCTATTTGTTCTATAAATTGTGGTTAATTGAAGCTGTTTCGAGTTAGGGATTTCATTCTTCACGATGAATTAGCAGATTGCAAGTTTATCTTCCAAAAGATAAAAAAAATTTATGTGTAATACATCTGTCCACAATCATCAAGGATGAATTGCCCTGTTAATTTTTATATTCAGTATGGAGACTTGATTGGTTCACGTTAATATCCTCTATCTCTCACCCTTGAATCAATCTCTTATTGTGTAGACAGATAGAGTACTATTAGCTTTGTGTGATGAATGTGGAGCTGAGAAACAAGGTTGAGTGCTTTGAGTGAACAAAAAAGCATGTTGAGACCATAGGATTAATTTAATTTTACAGATTCTTTGATGCTCAATCGGTTGTTGATTGTTGTCTTTTTCTCCCCTTTTTCTTACGATCGATCCTCAAATTTATATTGCCTTCTTAAACCTGCTATAGTTAGTTGAACTTGAAGGGTAATCGTGTGAATTGGATTGAATCAAGCAATATTTTGGTTGAGAGACAAGAAAATCCCATTAGCCTTTGAAACATCACTGACTCCCCTCCCTGTGTATGTTGCTTTTAAAGTGTGAAATTAAATAGACTATTCTAGTTACAAGGTTCTGGATTAACCATGATATATAGATGCAAAGTGGTTGTCATCATTCCTTTTAGGTGCGTGTACAGAACTACAGATATACAAACGCTTTAGTTTTCATAATGATCTCCATTGTGATCTTTGCATTCTGTCCTGCATCTGTGGTCTGCCTCTAAGTTTGAAAATTTGAATCTACTCTGATAAATTTGATTTATTAATATTGTATCCATTCATCTTTTGCATATGTGAGTAGTGGAATTGACAATTCTTCTGGTTAGGAAAAGGGTTTTAATAAGAATGATTTGGGCCTGATGTAACCATAATAGTGTATATGTGTTATAACCAATACTTACCTGCATTGAAAACTTCTCACCACTGCATCTTTTGCCTATTGTTAGTAATGTTAAAGTGAAATCTACAATATTATGTGAGTTTTGGATATTGTTGGATAATTGATCATATAGTATATTTGGTGGCATTCTAATCTCCAAAAAAATCTGACTAATGAATGAAATGTTGAAGTCAAGATGAGTTACTAAGTTCTAACAAACATATAGATACATGAGTCTTTATTTCATTTTTGGTTTGACTGATTGGTACCTGTTATGTTCAACAAATTGCAACAGAATATACAGGTTTCCTTTGTATTATTATTTATGTGAAACTTGAAAGTAGTGCTTAACTAGTATCCGCAGCTAGCTAGATATTATGGATAGGATTTTAGTCACGGTTTATATACTAATTCCAACAGAATATACAGGTTTCCTTTGTATTATAGTCATGGTTTATATACTAATTATTGATAGAGATGTTTGGTTTATATAAGATAGTACTTTGGGCATTTATCCAAGAATGAAAAACAATGAAGATACTATGGACTCTGCGTGTTTACTTATTAAGTTTCTTTTTTTTACTTGACTTCAATTGATTTCGCTTGACCATGGTTTCCTATTTCTACTTCCTGCTTCGGTAATACAGTTTCTATGTCACATAGCAGATGAAGCCAAAATATCAAAAGAACCCAATTATATTCTTCATCATTGTTACTACAATTCTTAATGTTATAGCAGCTCCCTTACCATGGCTCAAAACCACATTTTCTTGTATGCCCTTTTTCTTTTCCAAGTAAAGGAACAATATTGACTTCTCAAAACCCGTTACCAGTGACTTGTTCTATATATTGAAATTGAGTTGAGTGGTTAATAATTCATTCTTAATCAATGAACTTGTTTATTATATTTACACGGGCAAAGACAATTATGGCAGGGAAACTATAATAAGAGCTTCTTATAAGCATACAAGGAGTAATATATCCTTAAAGTTTATGAATCTGTCCTCCATCTGTTATTATTGTTATTTTGACCCCTTTTTATTAACTTTCTTTTAATTCTAACTTTTAATACTGTTTTGTCTTCCATTTTCGACATATTTTAAAGATCCAATTCACTGTACATGATCATTGTTTAGTTATCTTTGTTGACCTATTTATTGTTTAATTTTAACAGTTATTCTTGGTTTCTTTTTTAATTTTTAAGGTAGCTTTTCTTTATCTTTTCATTTTTTGGATTTGGAACCAGCAAATCTTTCTACCAGTATTCTTTTAAAAAAGCACAGAATTTTAAACATGAGTAAGGCTCCTTCCCAATACCTTTCCTGTTCCACATGTTATCTGGGATGCACTCAACTTTGGTTCTGTTTCCGTTTTGAGTTATTGCGTCTCTTCCTACATGGTTTAGCTTGTAATATCTTGTCGAGTTTATTATCGTATGGTACTCTCCCTTAACATAATTGTGATAAACTGTTACTGGTTCAACTGACATACACCCTATTTTTTATTTAGGGTTTTGATTTCTATGTACTTTTTTACTAAGTATCTATTTGTGTGTGTTATTTCATTTACTAAGACATTGATAAGAGCTGGATTACAAAGCCACGAGGTAATACAGAATATAGGGATGGACTCAATATATTCCTCGACTTCGCATTTGCCAATGCATCATCCGATGGGATGATACATTGTCCATGCCCTATGTGTGGGTTCCGGTTTTTCCAGACTAGAGAAGATGCATACGATCATCTTCTGATGAAACCATTTCCCCCCAACTATACCTTTTGGTTACATCACGGTGAGAGGATAATAGACGAGAGACCCAGCGGTAGGGAAGAACTAGATCCCACTATAAATTCAGGAGATCAAATGCGTGACATAATCCACGACGCATTCAATTTGCCGGGACAGCAGAGCGAGGATGATGATTCCATGCATGGGCATGCTGGATACGTTGCGGATGGGTTGCCGTACTTATCTGATGAACCTAGTCACGAGGCTCGTGCCTTTCAAGACTTGCTTAATGACGGCGAGCAGGAATTATATCCGGGATGTTCAAAATTCTCGAAGCTGTCTTTCCTGGTTAGGCTGTACCATATAAAGTGCATGTGCGGAGTGAGCAACAAGGCTTTTGGATTGATTCTAGAGCTATTGGGGGATGCCTTTGAGCATGCACAGATTCTGAAGACCTTGCACGATGCCAAGAGGATCATAAGGAGGCTGGGTATAGAGTACAAGAAGATAGATGCATGTCCGAATGACTGCATGCTATACCAGGGTCCCGACCACGACCTGTCTAGATGCAAATGGTGTGGAGCATCCAGATGGAAGCAGAAGACCAGGAAGAATTCAATAGTAAGGATCAACGCTGTTGTCAAGAAGAATGGTAAACCTCAGGCGGCGAAAGTTCTTCGTTATTTTCCTCTGATTCCACGGTTGCAGCGGTTATTCATGTCCAGCAAGACTGCTGTGGACATGTTGTGGCACAAGAGAGGCACCAACTCTGACGGTTTCTTGAGGCATCCCAGAGATGGCGAGGGTTGGAAAGCATTTGACATGAGATATACTGACTTTTCGGGCGATCCGCGCAGTGTTCGCTTAGCCTTGGCCAGTGATGGCTTCAATCCTTATGGAAACCTCAGTTCAAAGTACTCAATATGGCCAGTGATTCTAATCCCATACAACTTACCCCCGTGGATTTGCATGAAACAAACCAACTTCATACTCTCTATGATTATCCCCGGTCCTAAAATGCCTGGCAATGACATAGATGTATACCTGCAACCCCTGATCGATGAGTTGAAGCAGTTGTGGGCCAGTGTTGATACCTACGACGCCAGTGAGAAGAAAACATTTAAGATGCGTGCTGCGTTGATGTGGACTATCAGCGATTTTCCTGGCTTGGGCAATTTGTCTGGTTGGAATACGTACGGCGGGAGAGCCTGCCCCACGTGTAACTTGGACGCCAAGACTATGCGACTCACTTTCAGTCAGAAATGGTGTTATATGGGTCATCGACGCTTCTTGAATCGCGATCACAGATATAGAAGAGACCGGATTAGATTTGATGGTAAAGTAGAGGATAGATCCCCACCTACCAAATTGACTGGCAGGGATGTCCTGAGACAATTGGAGGGTGTGCCCATCTCACAGGGCAAGGTGCATGCGGTGGGCGGTAAAAGAAGACGTGGCCAGCAGACTGTGGTGCAAGACGAGTCACCCTGGAAGATGAGGAGTGTATTCTTTGAGTTGCCTTACTGGGAGTACAACGAATTACGTCACAACCTTGACGTCATGCACATCGAGAAGAATGTGTGCGATAACATTGTATTCACCATGTTGAACGAGATCGATAAATCCAAAGACCACCTGAAAGCTCGTAAAGATCTCCAGATGATGGGAATCAGGCATGATATGTGGCCACTTGAAGATGGAAAGTATCCCGCTGCAGTCTTTACCATGTCGAACTCACAGAAGGATGTATTTCTTAGGACCATAAAGAATGTGGTTTTTCCAGACGGGTACTCTAGCAACATCTCTCGCTGTGTTGACTTAAAACAGCGCAAGTTATTTGGTTTGAAGAGTCATGACTGTCATGTTCTAATGGAACATCTATTGCCAATTGCGTCAAAACACGTATTGCCGACCCCAGTGCCCGCTGTCCTAGCCGATTTATCAGCCTTTTTCCGATTAATATGCAGTAAATCCATAGATCCTCAACAACTTCCTCTCCTTCAGGATCGTGTAGTCCATACTCTATGCCACATGGAGATGATATTTCCACCTTCCTTCTTTACAGTCATGGTTCATCTAACGGTGTATTTGGTCGAGGAGGTGCGTCTCGGTGGCCCAGTGCACTACCGGTGGATGTACCCAATCGAGAGGTAAAGATCCACTTAAGATTTCTCAGCCTGTTTTATTAGGAGCTATCACCTATTAATTTATATGTTACATTCTTGAAGGTACCTATGTCGTCTCAAGCAGTACGTGCGTAACAGGGCACAACCGGAAGGATCGATAGCAGAGGGCTACCTATCCGAGGAGATTCTCACATTCTGTTCAAGATACCTAGATAACGTCGAGACTAGGATCAACCGACTGACGCGCGTTGACGACCAGCCGACCGATGCCCGGCTGAATGAGATTGCCAACTTGTTCCCAGAGGTTGGAAAGGCGGTCGGGGTAGCCTCATTTTTCAAACTAACACCCACCGAAAAGCTTCAAGCACATCGTCATGTACTGGTCAACTGCATTGCTGTAGAGAAATTATTGGAGTACGTGCAGAGCCTGAGTTCTAAATTTATACCGTGAGCCAATTCGGTTTTGATAGTACTGAACTTGAAATACCTTTTTGTGTGCACAGTGAGTTCAGAGCCATCACAAAGAGAAGGTTGCGAAGTAAAACAAGGTCCCAGTCTCACGTAGATAATGTTGTGCACAGAGAATTTTCGAACTGCTCAGGCATACGATAATCTTAATATCTCCTGGATCCTACTACCATGTTATGCTTTCTTGCCTCTAATTGTTCAATGCCAGGTCACATTTGGAAGCGCCAATCATTCGAACGAGTTGCAATGGCTTGCTTGCGGTCCGAATGCTCAGGCCAAACGCTATCAGGCGTACAACATCAACGGATTTAAATTTAGGACCATGTCGAGGGAGGAAGGAATGAAAACACAGAACATCGGGGTTTATGTCACTTCGGATACTAGAAGTTATGCAAGTAAATGGGATGCCAATGTTGCTATTGGCGGTGTCTCGTATTACGGGAGATTAGTAGACATCATCGAGCTAAATTACAGTGGTCAATTCAATGTAGTCTTGTTCAAGTGTCTTTGGGCGGATACCACGTCGGGGAGAAGTATCCGACAGGATGTTTTCGGCCACACCTGTGTCAATTTTGCGACACCGATTCACACCGGTGATCGAGAAGACGATGAGCCATACATTTTGGCAACTGAGGCGCGTCTTGTATTCTACGTGGAGGATGAGGTGGAGAGCGGATGGAGTGTAGTAGTCCATGTGAAACCAAGGGATTTGTTTGACATGGGTGAGGACTATGAACATTGCGAGGTCGACCTTCATCCACAATCCTGTATGACTAGCTTGCCTGAATTTGATGTCGAAGGCCTGCGGTTGACAAGAGACGGTGATTTAGAGGAATCCATTACCGACGGGGTTGAAGACTGTGATGAGGCAGCCGATTCCTAAGAGATTGGATTGTATTTAATGGATTCTATGTTTGTCATATCGTTGGACAATAGGTCGAATTGATTGAGACTTCTTAGATTTTTTAAAACTTATCCTCTCATGTAAACTTATGCTGTACTTGGACGGTCTTTCTATCTCTGTTGACTTTCAGGGAAATTGGAGAGCAGAGACTTCTTTCTCATTTCCAGAAGCCGTTGGTTCGCAGAGAAGATGATAGATGCGTCTCCTTTCTCTTCGTTGGAGGTCGCAACCTCATTTGCAAGGCAGTTGTGGTTCAGAGAGTCCCCTATACAATCATGGTTGGATGCCTTCTCTGGACAAAGTCACCTCTTTCGAGCCATTCGTTATGCCCCAGGATCAATGATGAGGGTTTATTTGCTGCTACCCAATTTTATTTTGTAAATACTTTTCTTATTTGTGAGGGAAACCCATATATACATGTTTATGTGTAAATGCTAGGAATTGCTTCATTGGGACCGAAAGTACCGAGCCAAATATGGGTTTGAGTTTATAACTAGTACGGACTCGTGGGAGTCGCAGAAAATACTTGACGAGGTGAAGGTAAAATAGTGGTGTTATTCCAGGGCTATTTATCTAACGTATATAATATTTATCTATCTAGATATCTAAACTATTTTATTTGCTTTCTAAGATTATAATTAAATTCTGTTCATTGATATAATATAGACCCTTTAATTTTGTCGTACTCAAGCATATAATATTGATCCTTTTGTGGTTTCTAATTGCCATGTTTCTAATCTATGCGGGTGTAATAAATTAAAGAAAAATTTGATACCTGCTGAAGGTAATGTCATGATGAAACATTTTATATATATATAATGGGAAATTCTCAACCCTGTCATGAAGCTGAATTCTGGGATTACGTAGGCTTATTATCCTTATCCTATTTAATAGTAATGTCTCTTATAAAATACAAATGGCTGAGTTTTCTAGAAGGGCTCGAATGCATGCAATTAACCTTTTGCTTCTTTATACAAGTATATACATATATATGTCAACGGAAATTGCTGAAGGTGGGCGTTCTTTTAATTGTTCTTCGTACACTGAACTCTGTGCATGAGCTAAATTTTTTAATTCTAACTTAAGTAGGAGCGACCCCAAAGGTTCCAATTTTTGATGCTGTTATTTGTGTACTCCTTTTTGGATGCCATATCTTTTATGCCTTCTTGAATCTGTTTGCTACGAAATATTTTCTAGTAATAAACTTATGAGTCACCAGTATGGTAATGGTATAGGTTTGGAATGATGTGAATAATTATATATATCATATATTGTAAGGGATTGCATTGTCCATGATTTTTACAAAAAGTGTTTCTACATTATTTGGGTGGTGTGTTGTGCAGGTACGCTATGAAAATACTCTTGTTGTTGAACTGGATATTGCAGCACGAGAGGAGTTCAAACTCATAGAACATGGACTTGAACGACTATGGGAACGTAATATTATCAACTTCTTGAAATTCTTTGAATTAGAATAATTACGTTCATACACTAAGTCCTAACATTTTGCGCTTATATTTGGCCATGACGTACCTGTCAGGATTATCTCGATCCCAGGTTCAGGAGGCACCCGAAGAAACGGGGGAGGTGGTACCGGATTCAGTGGAGAAAGAGGCTGTTGTCTCCTCCGAAAACTCTGCAGAGGCTAATTCTGCTGGACAAAAGGCCTCGATGCTATCATATGACCTCAATAAAATGCCGGACGAGAATGAATATCCATATGGTGGAATGTCCCCTGATACAAAGAATGCATGGCACCTATCTATGTGGGCGACACGATACCTGAACCCTTAAAGATATTGCAATAGTTCTAAAAATTTGGGTTTGGATTTATAGGCTGCCCAAGACTTCTGTGTTGAAGTTGTCGTGACTTAATGGAACTCTTTAAATTGCTTATAGGGATCGTTAGTATGCTGCATGTTGAATGCCCTTGGTCTACTGTTTTACCCATTTATGCAGTTTTTTAACTTGACTGTTTCAAGTTGCTGATTAATATAATTTTTTTGGACAATTTAGTGACCTATTTTGCTATGATTCCTGCCATGGTCCGCATAGAGTATACAACCCTGTTGAATGCTACAAATGCTACAAATGCTACAAAAGCAGGTTGTGCATTTCAGGCAAGACTTGTGATTTTTTAGTTTTTAAAAATGATATTTGGTTGTTCACTTCCATCCAGGCAACTCCCATTGCTTCAGTTATAGTCTACCTCTTAACACGCTCCATATCACTAGCATTCCTTCGCTGAGCAGATGTAGCCATTGCAACAGCACTAATACAAAAAACGACACATACTTTGATAACAGCCTAACATATTAAGCAAGAATAAAAATGTTAAAGGCTGAAAAATACTAACCTCAGAATAAAGTAAACAGCATGCTACCAACACTCTTTGTCTTTTAAAAATGATATTTGGTAGAAGTGAAAACTTTTTTACATTTTTTTTAATCCAAATCACTTTACTTCAAAATCAGTTAACAGAATTAATTCTACAAAGGAAGAACCAAGCTAATTTGCTTAGGTTTGTGCACATATTTGTTGAATCTCACTTCGTACAGAAAAAGAGTTTAGTCCTTTATTTGCTTGCGAATATTGTGTTGACTTTGGCATATGATAGAGGATAGAAAAGGAAAAGAGAATCAGTCATGTACCAATTCTTCCAAGAGGATAGAAAAGGAAAAGTTTAGTCCCTTTTTATCTTTTATGTATTTCTTTTATTTATTATTATTTAAAAATACTTTAGATTATGTAATTTACTTATTATATTTATTAATTTATTTTAAACACATATATCAAAAGTATTATATAAACAAATTTATATTATTTACGATATATGACTTATATCTTTTATAATTTGGAGAAAAATTAGAATTTTATGGAAAAAACTTTGATATAAATGATTTTCTTAAAATTTATTTTAGGTTAAAATAATATTAAAAAAACCAATATTTTTTTTTACCTTTACATTTTAATATGATAATTTTAATGTTATGTTTTCGATCCCCTCTTTATAAGATTTCTGGATCTGCCACTTATTATTATTATTATTATCATTATTATTATTATTATTATTATTATTATTGTTGTTGTTTTTTTCAAAGCTAAGGAATTAGTAATAAACTTAGTTTTTAGTCAATTTTTAATATTTCAGTTTCCTCCCAATATAATCATTCCCGCGTCTCAATATCTTTTTATTTCGTCAATAGTTACTCAGAGAAACAAAATATGGATCTGATTCAACCTAATTTCAAAATCTCCAGCTGCTGCGACCCACCTCTTCTCCCCACTCCTTAAACATTATATAACACACACAGCCCTAGCACACTAATCTGGCCTCTCTTCGTTGTCGCCGGGGGGAACTGCTCGTCTATCCTTGATCTTCAGCTTTCAGAACCTGCCGGTCACGTCGCTCTCATTATCATATTGGTAGTCATGGTTTTGGTCTTGTTGTTAGGCCCGCCCTCTCTGTTCTGGTAACAACCTCTATTTCTTCCAATAACATTTGCCATGTTCTAATGTGCATGCAGTAGGTTTTCTGATCGACATTGATGAATTCGGTTCTCATAAGTGTATTTTAAATCTGAACCCCCTTTAGTTTACTGATGCTTTCATGAGTAGTGCTAGTGTTTATGAGTTTTTCTTTTGCATTTTTCCATCTGTGTGTTGATATTGAGATGGCTTTTCGTTAGTCTGTCATATTCTCTTAGTATATGCTTGGTGGTTCGATGTAATTGGAAAGAAAGAATGAAGGGTAGGGATTTGGGGGGCTTAAGAACACACAGATACGGTTCGGGATTTTGTTATTAACCGACTATTGTATACAGAAAATGATAATCAAATTCTAACATTTTTTTAGATAAATTAAAGAACTAATTATTAAACTAACCAAACTTAATCACCTATAGTAATGAAATTATCATGACTTCATAATGAAAAATGCTGAAACAAGGTTCTTCATTATTACATAAAGAGAAAGAGCACTCACTAGGCACTAACGGCTGTGATCCTTCCATGTGCAGTTGCTATATTCATATCATGGTAACCTCATAGTTATTTAGTTAGCACAGTAGGCGTGTTATGATTTGTAACCTCCCCCTTGTGAACACGTTACTTGATTTGGTTATTCTTGTTCATTTGGTGTTATAACTTTTGTTGGCCTTAAAGATTCATGGTTTGCTTTTGTAATGATGAATCTGATTTATAAAGAACAGGTAGAGTATTCTAGCTTATAACCATGTCTTGTGCTGAGTAACTCCTGGCATTGCTTACAAGTTAATATTTTGGCTTCTAGTATACATAAACAAAATTTACCCGCATTATATGTTGCTGGAGTTAATGTCATGATTTTTTGCCTGCATCATGTCACTATGAATTTAAGATGGCTAGGAAAGGCCGGTTTACCAAAAAGGCTAAATCAGGACCAGCATGCCAGCAGTCTCAAAAGGCACCGGCTTCGGCTCCGTCTCCGACTTCGGCTCTGCACCAAGATGAATCTGAAATTCCCCAAGCAAGCTATGGTGGTGTCCATACAACTGTACGCCCGTTCCGTCCACCACGCAGTGAACCAAGGCCTGCTCCACAGACGCGCACTTATAGCAGTCAAAACTCGGAGCTGGGATCCGACCAAGTGGATACCAATGCTCATGAAGTGGATTCTATTGACCAAGAAGTTGACGACCGCTCTGTTGCTTCTAGAGCTCAGAGTCGCAAAGGACGGAAGACCACAGAGTATTGGACGGTTAAGACCATCGGTAACTTTCTATTAGATTTACCGTCTTCAATTTACTCTTTAGTATGTGTTACTTTAGATTTCTTCGTGCAAACGGTCTACAACGGAGACATATATAAAGGTTTATAATTGGCTTGTAGATTCCGATGGCACAATCAAGGCGGCTAACATCAGTGTGAGGGAGGCTATGGAACGGTCCAATGGTAGAAGGATCGTACTTAGGTTCAACAATGAAAAGCAGCCAGTTGGAGACGAAGCTGGCCTGTTGAGTGGCGTTCTTGGCATGCTTGGATCTGACTACGGTAAATTCCCTATCTGCGAGGAAAGTTGGCGTCACGTTACCACTAAGGAAAAAGTTTATTTCGAATGTGTCAAGGTAAGAGTTTATATCCGATCTAAGTTACATCTGCTTATTCATGATTAGAATTGATTATTTTAGGAATAGTAATTTATTCTTAAATTAAAAGTAACTTAAATACAACACAAAGTGTTTGTATATAAAGTGCTCATGAATACACCGATTTTATTCACAAACTTCTGTGTACTCTTAATATATGAGTTTACATTTTTTCTTTTTAATTTGTTGGCCTTTGGATTTCTGTTAGTAGCAATATACAATTTTTAATCCCTTTGTGCGTTTTTTTTAATCAATATTATATTTGAGTCAATAGACATCTTTTACTCCATTTTTTTGGGTTCTGGTCGGTTGGTGCAGCTTCTTCGATTTATTCTTTATTGCTAAAAGATGTTTTTGTAATGGATGGCTACCTTTTACCTGCTACTTGACCAGCGAGTATTACAGCAAATAATTTTAACGAATCGGGTTACTTATGCAGCAAATCTTTGAGTTTGATGAAGATAGTGACGGAGTTATAAAAAAAATATTTTGAAAAGTATGGGGAAGTCCTGGAAAGATACAAGGCTAAGGTTGTATGATGATTACTACGAGCCAACACTGTCGACTGAAGAAAATATCGAGAACCGTCCGCCAGGAATTGATTGAGATCACTGGCGATGGTACCTTGATTATCGCGCCAAACCTGAGACGAAAGTAAAAATAGTATTTATATTGGTATAATATAGTACAATCCCCTTTGCATTGTGTCTTTTTTAAAATAGCTTCTAACGACCGTTTATCTCTTATGGACCAATAGGAAAAGTGCAGGAAAAATGCATTAAATCGATCAAAACAGCTGTATACACACACTGGCTGTTCAAAAAGCCTGGCTCGGCGGAGGGAAGAAGAGGTAGTGTACTTTTTTATTCACTCTTCAGTATTGTACTGCTCTGCATAATCCCCATTTAATTTTTTATTCTCCCTGATTGCGTGGTTTTCGGTGATGGATTAAACTTTCTTATTTCAGTAAGAATAAGAAGGAAGGATAGTCAGTAGAGGAGAGTTGTGGATCAAGGTTCACAAAAGAAGGGATGGCTCTTATATTAATGATGAGGCGAGAGAAATTGGTGTAAGTACAACTTAGTATGATTAGTCATTACATTTATGATATATAATGCATCCATAGTTCATTGTTGCTTCTTAGTTGCCTATTCCTTGTGTGCTGAGCTGAAAATAGGTTGTGGGTTTCTTTTCATTCAATGTTTACAAATAAGTTTTTGGGTCCAACGCTTATACCATGAAGTAAACTTGGTTTAGGAGAATTTATATATGTAACAGCTCTAATTCTTTGTTTCAAAATATATATGTAACACATGATTGGGAGAATTTATCAAAATTACATGCTGTAACTAGTATTGAATTATTTCTCTGCCCATTTTATTTATTTATGTATTAATACATTTATTTAAATGAGCGATATTCTGAGAGCGTGTAATATGCATAAGTTTAGTAATAGAGAGAGAACAGTAGAAGGTTGGAATCTAAGTTTAGTAATAGAGGAAGAACAGTATAAGTCTTGGAATCCAAGGAGATCTGAATAGTGAAATCTATAGCGTACTTGGGTGTCTTGTGGTTCCTCAAATTGATTTTGTAACAGAACTGGAATCCAATCCATTCAAAAATATTCCCTGCTCTCACTTCAGATGTATATCCCTATGCATGCTTATGCTTATCGTGTGCCTCAAATATATTGTCTCAGTTTAAGTTTTAATTAAGTTGAATGTACTTGAATCGGATCTATATTGTTGTTTTATGTCTGTAGGAAAGACTTCTGGAGATTGAGCAAGAAGATGAGTCTTCTAGAGTCTTGTCTTAAAATGATTCCCTTGCTCAGGTTTTTGGAAGAGAGAAACCGGGTAGAGTGCATGGAGTGGGTCTTGGACTGACTCCTTGTCAACTCTTTGGTACAAATTTGCGGCCATCAGTAAACCGAGTCCTAGAAGAGGAGACGCAAAGGAAGCTGAATGAACTACAGACAGAACTGGAAGCTGAGAAGTTGAAAAGGAAGGCGATGGAAGATGAAGCAGCAGCAGACAAGAAAAGGATAAAGGTAATGGAGAGTGCTTTGATTTATCTTTTTCAACGGCAGGGTAAGGAGCTGCCACCAGAGATTGCTGCAGGGATGTGTTAAGTGGTTTTGATTCAGTAGAAAATAGTAGTTTAGGATTGAAATTGTTTTGGATGGATGCATACTTTTTTTGAAGTAGACTACGCAACTCTTAGCAAGAGATTTATTTTGTTGATATTTTGATAAATACATTTTGGTTTTTGGATATTTTTCTGGTTTTGTCACATGTTTAGATTCTATCCGTCAATACAGTCACTCCTAAAATAATTAGAAATCCAGGGAACCAAATTTATTATAATATTTAAGTAAATTTTACGTGATTTCATAAATAAAAACCCAAATTATGCATTTTTTTTATTTTTTCTTAACTTGGCGGCGGTTCTTAAAACGCTAGAAAGACTAAAAAAATATGGCACTTGTATGGTGGATTGCGGCAGTTCGCAACCGCCTATAAACATGGAGACAAACCGGACCTATACTGCGGCGGTTGTACGATAGCCGCAAAATACATTCAAATTAGAGGAAACTGAATTGATTCGCGGCGGTTTTTAAACCGCTGATAAACAGAGTAGAGAATCGTAGAACGTTAATTTTGCGGCGGTTATTTTAACAGATGCTGCGAAATATGTATTTAGCGGCGGTTATACCAGCGGTTGCTGGAAATCGCCGCTGAACTCAGTCCCCGCGCTCATAACCAGGGCGGTCACCATAGCCGCCGGAAAACTGTTTTGCGGCGGTTTAAAACCGCCGCTAAAAGGAGAAAAAAGCGCCGCTAACCTCCGCCTGTGCTGTAGTGTATGTTTAAAATAAAAACTACTTATGTTATTGTACGTTGTCTCTCATATCATGTTTATAAATAACTATATTCAATAATTTTATGAATAAAGTTCTATATTTAAGCAAAATACTTAATTAAGTCTAACTAAATTATTATAATTACTTTTTAAATCACGCATCTTTTTTTTTCTATTTCTTTTTTCCTTCTCTTTCTCTCTCTCATTTTTCTTCTTCTAAATTCTCGTACGCAAGTTCTTCTTCCTGTCTCATCCTCCTCCTCCTCCTCTTCCTTCTTCTTCGATGTTGCATCTTCTTCTTTTTTTTTATCTTTCTCTTTCGTTATCGTTATCATTAATAAATCTAATATTTTGTTAACATCTTTATTGATTTTAATTTTCTCTGATACCATCGTTAAATAATTTTGGTTTATTTCTTAGTTTATTTCGGTTTATTTGTGTGTTAATTGAAGTACACTTGATGCGACTGATAAGTATTGACCAATTTTTTTATTCCTTAAATAATTTCGGTTCATTTTTTAGTTTAATTGTGCTTCATTTGTATTCAGAAATGAATTCGATATGTTTTTGTTAATGATTAAGTCTTTTTTACTGTTTGTTTAAATCTGAACTAATTTCGGTACATTTGCGTACTAATTAAGATTCACTTGATGCTACTTATAAGTATTGACCAAATTTGTTAGTAAAGAAGAATGAAATTATTCATTATCACTTTATTCAATTGCATTAGATTTCACTTCATTCCATTCAATTAGTTCAATTTTAAACAAATAGTCAAAAAGACTCAGTCATCAACAAAAACACATTGAATTCATTTTTGGATCCAAATAAACCTCAAATAAACTAAGAAATGAATCGAAATTACTTAAGGAATAAAAACTTGGTCAATACTTAACATCAGTATCAAGTGAACCTCAATTAATTCTCAAATGAATCGAAATTAGTTCAGTTTTGAACAAGCAGTCAAAAAGACTCAATCATTAACAAAAACACATCCAATTTATTTTTGATCCAAATGAACCTCAATTAAACTAAGAAATGAACCGAAATTACTTAAGGAATAAAAAATTTGGTCAATACTTATCAGCAGCATCAGGTGAACCTCAATTAATATACAAATGAACCGAAATTAGTTCAGTTTTAAATAAGCTGTCAAAAAGACTCAATTATCAACAAAACACATACAATTTATTTGTGGATCCAAATGAACCGAAATTACTTAAAGAATAAAAAATTTGGTCAATATTTATCAGAAGTATCAAATGAAACGTAATTAATTTATAAATAAACCAAAATTAGTTCAATTTTAAACAAATAGTCAAAAAGACTCAATTATCAATAAAAACACAACAAATTTATTTTTGGATCTAAATGAACTTTAATTAAAAGGAGAAAAAGAAAAAATACAATAATAATAACAGCAATAAAATAACGATAATTGAAAGAAAATATACAAAGAAAAAAAATGCAAAAAAAAAATACAAAGACGAACAAAAATATGCTTACAATATTAAAGCGCGTATATGTATGCGCTGATATAATAAAAGTGATTTTTATTGAGTTTATATTAACTTAATTGTATTTAATTATTAAAAAATCTTGAATGTATAGCTAGACTGTTTTCTTACCCCAATACCGTTATACAGGGCATACCATGCATTCATAGTGTTTTCAAGATTGTCCAAGTCGTCCCTTCGGAGACATCCGATAAAAAAGATTTTCCAAGTCAGGTAACTTTTCACTTCTTTAATCGTCAACCCATATTTAGTATTAGCTAACAACCAATTAGCTACTCAAATTTAACCGAAATAATAAACAACTCCTAAAACAACGCTTTTTTCCCCTAAGCGAGCAATGAATATAATCATTTTGGTGTGGTGGTTGAGCAAATAATATTAAAGAATAGGGTAAAATATACTATTTAATTTGTTTTTAAAAAATATTCATAATATTTCATTTTATTTTTAATATTTTTAATTTTTTTAATTTTATCTTTAATATTTTTTATTTATGTAATAAAAATTATCACTAAATATTTTTTATTTTATCTCTAATATTTTAAATAAATTTAATATCTAAAAATAATTTTGACATAAATTAAAAATATTAAAAACAAAATTAAATATTAAAAACATTGTACTATATATAAAAAATTTATTAATTAAATTTAACTAAATTATTTTAACATAATAAAAAAACTAGCATTATTCAAAATCATATTGTAGAATCTAAGAGCCTTGGACAAACATTGACAGATTGCCATGAACAATGTCATAAAAGATATTTACAAAATCATGACAAGTTGAAAGAGTGCTATTTAAGATGTTGTATTACTGACTAGGACGAGTAAAGGTGGAAGTGAGTCAAGTCAGCTCATAAATTAGTTCGACTTCGATTCATTAATAGTTTAATAAATTGAACTCGTGACCTGGTAAACTAAATTTAAGTTTAGAATTGAGTTTATAAATTAAATAAGTCGAGTTTGAATTTAGATAAACTCAACTCATTAGTTCGTGAACTGGTTCGATTATATATATAATATTAAAAATATAAATTAAATACATATAGAATATGCATAATTTAATATATATATATAATAGTAACATATAATTTTACATATATATCAATGTTTTTAATTATTTAAAATTTTATAGTTATTTTTTATATATAATTTTAATGTAAGATATAAATAAAAAATTTATAATTGATAGATAGATAATATATAAAATTTATCTTTTTAATATTTTTTAATATATATATATATATATATATATATATATATATAAATTATAATTTATTGATATAAAATTATAGATTATGTTTTTAATATTTGAGCCAACTCATAAATTTTTGTTGAGTCGAACTTAAACTTATAAAATAAATTCAATTGTTAATAAATTGAGTCGTGAACTAAACTTAAGTTTCATAAGTTGAAGTTAAACTTGGTCTAATTCGATTCACTTTGATTCACTTCCTGCCCTAATTATGTGCGACAAACGCTATTTATGTCCGCATCATAAGTTGAATGTGTTCAAGAGCTTATGTCATGCTTGCTGGGGTTAGTCCAGTACCGGTAATTATTGTGGTTTTTTGTTGCTTTTTTAGTTTAAATTATGAGCCGAACTATGAGTTAATTATTTTTCGATCAATATAAATTAATTTTATTTAAAAAATTGTTTCCATATTTTTATATTTATCATCTCCGTTCTCACCTCTTTTTTCTCCTTAATACCGCATCTTCATTTTTTGTCTCCAACCACCTATAGTTACGTTTGTTGCTGCATATTATCACTATCTGATAGATAACTATTTTAAATTCTAAATTTTACTTTTTAAATATTAAATTTTATATTTTAAATTTTAAATTTTAAATTTTATAATTCTAAAAAAATTAAAATTAAAAAATATTTTCATAATAAAAAATATTACATAATATTAATTAAAAGTTAATTTTTTATTATTTTTATTTTTTTAATCAATATTTGATGTCTGAATTTTCCCACTTCTTCATGAATATCCAAAAATCAATAGACTAACAAAAAAGATATAAAGTATTGTATTCGATTCTTTTCTAAATGAATGGAATCTTCCTTTAATGATTAATTATTATTTAAGTGCCACATTTTTAATATTATTATAAACAATTATAATTAAAAATAAAATAACAAATTAATGGTCATCTTAACAAAAGTGACATTTGAATAACTAATTTTAAAATAGTAATATTTGGATAATAAATTTTAAAAAATATGGTACATTAACAAAACAAATTTAATATTGTCTGAGAGAAATTTTAACAAATATTTCTTTTTTTAAGAAAATAAAAAGAAAAATAATTATTATCCAATTCTGTTCCAATTTTATGCATTTAAACCGTCACCGTTAATTTCCAATTTTATGCATTTAAACCGTTACCGTTGATTTGGTTTAGGACCCCAAACATTTTTACCGTTGATTTTATACATAAAATGAACTTATAATATCAAAGTACTGTTAGTCGAAAATAATTTATTTTAAAAGAAGTAGCATTTGAGAGTCAATAGGCGTGTGTTTTTCGAAGATAAGTCAATATCGAAGGAGAAGAGTTTTTTGGCAAAGAAAATCGAGCAAGAATTGCCAGTCAACAACCTGATCAACATGTTGAATCGAAGGTTTCAAGATTTGAGGTTTTTTTTTAACGTTATCTCTGTCCAACGAAAGAAGCGGAAACAGTTACCTATGAATTAGCAAACGTGAGAGTTATACTTTAATCTGATTGGTCAAGGATTTTTATAAATAGAAGAATGCTCGAAGGTACAAGGGTTGAAACTTTGCTTCAGAAATTACTTACGCATGCTCACATCCCAGCAAATTTCTGAGTCTGCTTCAAGTCAATTTTCTGTAGGATTTCTTCCACTTGTTTTTACTTTTCATTTACATTTTTTGCAAACTTTATTTTTCAAGCAAATTAATTTTTCAAGCAACATTTAATATTCTTGTCGAATTTACACTTCAGCACTTTTATTTTTCCATTTCAAAAGTCCTTTGATACAATCGAAAGCATTTTACTGCTTTATTTAAATTTAATGCAAATCATTTCAAGTTCGGTTAATTTATTTTCAAAGTCTTTATTTACTGCTTTCAGAAAATTTTTGTCTGATCGAAAGGTCTTTGATGTACTTTGAAAAAACTGGTACTCAGAAAGAGGAGTAGGTTTCGCATTCAAACCATTAGATATCGAACAATTTTTCGATTTACTAAAAATTGACAAAACAAATTGACACACCCAGTGGAATAGTTTTAAAATTAAGTGTGTCAAATGATTAGTCATAGTGTATGTGATTAAGAAGTGGAAAGATTATACAAATGGCGGATGAAGTTTCGAATGCTAATGGTGGTTCATCCACAAATGATAGTGCACCAGTAGGTGCCCAACCTTCAAACGTTACTTCACGTTCGGAAAGTGTGGTAATAAGTGAAAGTGTGGTAGTTACCAGTGTACAAGAAGGAAATAGTGGGCCTAATACTCGCCCACGTGATAATCCACTACCAACACAACCTTAAGTAACCGCTGGTTAGCCTCCTTATGGCCTTCTTCTAGGATATAAGCCACCAATAAGTGGCTTCTTCTAGTATTACGACCTCTAATATATATATATATATACATAAAAGTAACTCTAACTCTCCATAAACTTCTAAGAGGTGTAAAAGTAAAATATATATATACATAAGGAGGGTTTTATACAGGAGCATATATCTAAACCAAATAAAATATAATATCTCCCAAAAGATCCACTTCACTGCAGAGAACTCCAGACACCTAGCAAGGGGCTCCTTGACCTGCATCTGAAAATCACAAATATACGTATGGAATGAGAACCTAGGGTTCTCAGTATAGTAAAGGTGTCGCATACATAAGATATAAGGTCCTAAGAAAGCCAGAGACAATTCTAGAATGCCGACACTCAAATTATAAATCTTAAAAAACTACAACAGAAAATCATAAAATCAGGGTGGTTCTCTAAGGTTCTTAAACTTAACCAAGTTCTAACTAAAACCCTCAACTATTCCCCCTTCCTCCACCATCCTCTAAAACACCCGTAGATCCACACAGGCAAACAAAGCAAACATAAGTAGAATACAGATACGGTAGGTAGCAAACAAAGCACACATATGCATATGATGTATGTCTATCCTACTGGCCGTTAGCTCATGTGTCGGTTATATCGCCGGAACCCAACACATCCGATAGCTAACCCGGATATCATCTTTCTGACATGCCTCCACACTCTTGGGATATAGTGCCCGTCACACTCTCGGGATACAGTGCCGTCACACTCATGGGATATAGTGCCAGTCGCATTTCCTGGGACAAAGTGTTCCCACGATCTTGGGATATAGCGCCTGCCACCCTCTCGGGGTATAGTGTCCGTCACACTCATGGGATATAGTGCCCGACACACTTCCCAGGGTAAGGTGCTCCCACACTCTTGGGATATAACTGATAAACCCCATTTGTAGGGTTTATCTTATACTTTATTTAAGGGATTTTATGACCTTTTATCCACATTTATTCAATGAAATAGCATGGTTTCATGATTGTCTCCCAATTTGTGCTTAAGTGTGAAAACATGCTTTCTAGGTCCTTAATTAGCTAAATTTAATTCACCTTTGATTCCACTAGATGCCTTGACTTGTTTGTTAAGTGATTCCAGGATGTAAAGGGCTAGGAAAGGATCAAAGGAGTGAAAGGAAAGCATACAAAGTGGAGAAGATCATGAAAAGCCAAAGAATTGAACTCGTCCATGGACGCGCGCGCGCACCAGGCACTCACGCACACCTTGCGAATTACCCCATGGACGTGTACGCGTGTTGTGCGCGTACGCATCGGTGGTGGTATATGATTTTTTAATGAAAACGTGGCCAGCAAATTCAGAAGGGTTGTGGGGCCCAATCCCAACCAACTTTGGCGCCAAAAATGCTATTTAAAGCCAAGGATTGAAGAGCAAAGGGGGGATTCCATAATTCACACTCATTAGGATTAGTTTAGAGTTAGTTTTAGAGAGAGAAGCTCTCACTTCTCTCTAGGATTAGGATTAGGATTAGGTTTAGTTCTTAGATCTAGGTTTTAATCTTTGCTCTCATCTACTTCTACCTTTCAATTCCTTGTTGTTATATTCATTCTTCTTCTATTCTTTTGTTGTAATCTCCTTTATGTTGCTTCTATATTTTGTTGTAGATATACTCTTGTCTCTTCTACTTTCTTCCAATTCTATTTGAGGTAATTCATAATAATTGTGTTCCTTTTGATTGTTGTTGTTGATTTCTTACATTCAATTGTTGTTAGATTCTACTCTTGTTATCAATTTACTATGCTTTCCTTTTATGCCTTCCAAGTGTTTGATGAAATGCTTGGTTGGACTTTAGTATAGATTTTATTCCTCTTGGCTTTGGTAGAGTAATTAGTGACGCTTGAGTTATCTAATTCCCTTGTTGATTGATAATTAGAAGTTGCTAATTAATTGGATGCTACTAAAGCTAGTCTTTTCCTTGGGAGTTGGTTAGGACTTGTGGAATCAAGTTAATTTATCTACTTGACTTTCCTCCATGGTTAGAGGTTAACTAAGTGGTAGCAATGGAGAATTGTGGTCACAATTGAGGAGGATAACTAGGATAGGACTTCTAATTCTCACAACCTTGCCAAGACCTTTCTAGTTGTTAGTTTGCTTTTATTGCCATTTACCTTTCATGTCTAATATCTCAAAAACCCCAAACATAGCTCCATAACCAATAACAAGGCACTTTATTGTAATTCCTAGGGAGAACGACCCGAGGTTTGAATACTTCGGTTATCTAAATAGTGGTTTGTACTAGTGACAACCAAATTTTTGTATGAAAGGATTATTGTTGGTTTAGAAACTATACTTGCAACGAGATTTCATTTGTGAAATTTTAGACCGTCAAAAACCTGATCATCAATAACGCCTGCCATACTCTCGGAATATAGTGCCTGACACACCTTACAACAGAGAGAACTCATACATTTTCATCATGAATGAAATCTCAATCATCATATTCATTTACAATCATTCGTATTTATTCACACAATATCATTATGACCAAATATTCATCAATTGCACAACACTTTCACATTCCTCAACTATGATTCATCATATTTTTAAGCTTTCTTCTCTTCCAAGCTACCATCCCTTCCTAACTTCACCTCATCACTAAGCATACAACTAAGGTTTAGGGGCAAAAAGAGTAAAAATGGAGGTTTAAAGGTTTAAAATCATGTTTAAAATACTAAAATCTCCTTTTTACTGAAAAACAAGGCCCCGCTCATGCGGACCATATCACGCGTACGCGGGAATGCATTTTTCCTTAGCTCACGTACGCATCCCCTGTCCGCATACACGAGTACAGTGGACAGTGGCGAACGTTCGCGTACACAGCCGTATCCCTGCATACGCGATTGCCTTCTTGGGCCCATGATGCGTACGCGGAGCCTACTTGCGTATGCATGTACTCCAAATAGTATCGCACAGCCGTGTATACAAGGGTACGCAAACGCGGATAATGCAGAAAAACCAAAATCTATTTAAGTATGTCAGAATTTCCATTTTGCACACCGAACTTCAAAACACAATAAATTAAGAATTCCACTAGGGTTCAAGGATTCTCACTTTACCCAAGCACCTATGAAGCAAGGTTAAGCATTTTTCTCAAACTAATTGGTTCTTATAACATCAAAGAACTCAAAATCTCAACACCAATAACATTAAATTTCGAATTGGGGAAGAGAGATTTGGAGCTGGAAATGTGGATTTCTTACTGAATTCCTTATCGGGCTTTGTAGAGCTCGTCACCACGGACGGGTAGTCGTAAACGGTGCGACGATTAGAGCTTTGGATCAAAAGTTATCATGGTTTGAAAATCGAACTAGGTTTTGAGAATCTCCTTTCTCCTCCAAATATGTTCCAGTGTGTTTAATTGTGTGCATGGAGGAGAAGTGAGCTGAAACTCATGTCTTAAGTATATTGGGCTGGACCTTGGGCCCAATACGGGCCCAATTCGCTTAATTTGGCCAAATCTTAGACCAAATTCTTTAAAATTAGCGTCAAAATTCTTATTTTAATTAGTTGTATCTTATTAATCTATCAAATTCATATTTTTAATTATTTTAAATAATAATTAATTTATGGATTAATTATCTACTAATTTTGCGAATTTTACACTTTGACCCTCTAGTTCGATTTGGAGGCGCGGGTGGAGTGAATAAAGTTCAAATGCCACAACAATATCCCGAGTATTCTCGAGATCTCAATGTGGGTTCTACATCAAATGCTTCTAATTCAGTAGCAGCATTTTGACAATATGTAAAAGAAAATCATCATAATTTAGTCAATTTATTAACCTAACAGATGACCATAATCCTTAATCCCATAATGGCAGATCATGAAACAATGTTTGATTGTCTTACAAGACAAGTAGAACGAATTGCTCGAATTGTCGATTATGATAAAGACAAAAGGAAAAATGAAGGAGGAAATTATGAGCGTTTTGAAATTTTATTTCAAAATGAAAATGATGCTCTTAGGGGCAGGGAAAATCCTCAGTTAATTTCTCGTGACCAAAATGCTGATGATGTATTGACTTGATTACATGCTAATCAAGTCGGTGAATGTTATCAGGTCACAAGAATTGTGGAAGATGTCCTCAATAGGATTGGATTCAATATAGAATTCATGAATTAACACCATTTTGTATAAACCTTTCCTCATAATTAATGTTTAAATGGCTGAAGTGTCAAGAGGAGTAAAAAAAATCCTAAGATAGTCACAAAGTTTGCTGGAGAAGTTGGAGAATCAACTATTGAACATGTTGCTCGATATTTAGTTGAGATTGGAAACTCGGCTAATGATGAAAATTTGAAAATGAAGTTCTTTCCTTCTTCGTTAATGAAGAATGCATTTACTTGGATTTTGAATCTTTGACTAAATTCGATAACAATATAGGCACAGTTAGAAAATGCTTTTCATACCCAATTTTATCCGGGATAACTGAACGTAGCAATTACTGACTTAATGGTTTTGAAACATGAAGATGGTGAAACCATCGATGATTATAAGATCTGTTTCAAAAATACTAGGAGTCGATGCTTTGTATCTCTTCCTGAAAGTTAAGTAGTGAAAATAGCAATTATGGGGGTTAGAATTTTATAGGCGTCGGAAGTTGCTTAATGTTCATATACCTGATTTGGCGCATTTAGCTGAAAGAGCACGCCAGGTTGAGATTCTGAAGAAAGAAAAAGAGAAGTATAAGAGTGATGAGAGAAAGTTGAAAAGTAAATCTTTTACTCGAAAAGAAAAAATATCCTATGTAGCAATGGATTCTGCAGGTCAAGAATCCGATCTTGAGGCAGAAGTTGATTTGGCTGAACTTAAAAAAGGACCGTCTTATGTTTGTTCCTTACTCAGGAAAATCTCGAGTGGTGATAAATTGAGTGATTCAAAACATAAGAATGGAAAGAAATACAGTTTTAATATTTCAAAATCGGATCAAATATTCGATGTGTTGCTTAAAGATAAACAATTAATTTTATCTGAAGGCAGAATTTTACTTTCGGTAAAAGATTTAAAAGAAAAACCTTACTGTAAGTTTCATCAAGTAACTAGCCATTCGACTAACAATTGTGTCTGTTTCAGGGACTTGATACAAGAGGCGATTATGGAAGGTCGATTGAAATTTAACGATGAAAAGAGATGAAGGTTGATACTGATCCCTTCGATAGTGGAGCCAATTTCGCTGAACCATATTTCAGATTAAACATGGTTGGCTTGTCATATGACTTTGATGTGGCTTTGGGAGACTTTGAATCTAATGTTCGATCAGTCTACCCTGGTGTGGGAGATGGTTTGCTAGAATTCTTGATACAACAAAAATTGAAGGATCGGGACCTATCTTTGTGTACTCGATATAATGCAGTTTTTTATGCTGAAGGTGCAGTAATCCTTGAGAAGGAGAGAATGAAAAAAAATTAGCTCATAAAGAATAGCAAGCTCGACCGAAGCATCCAATTCAAAGAGTAGAAGGGCAGAGTTCTGGAGGCCCTCAGAGAAATGCTGCTGTGCCTCTAAGTCGTTCTCAAGCTCTGGGTGTGCAGTAAATCTGAAACTGTCAAGAGTTTTAAAACAGGGATGTCCAATATAAGCACAATCCAAAGTGGGGACATCGAAGACCTTCTTTAGGTTGTTACCCTTATTTACGTGGCCGAGCCAGAGAGAATCAAAGGGGAAGAGGAAGAAATGGACGCCAGTTACCAAAGGTGGCTCAAGGTGACAAGGTCAAGGGGACAACTCCTTCTATGCATTCAAGGGTTGTGCTCCCTGCTGATGGGGAGACGTATTCCAAAAAAATTTCATCTCTTGCTAAACTTGATAAAGGTAAGGCAGTGGTGCTTACTCAAGAAGCTGCTAAGGAGAAAGAGGCTGATTTGGACGAAGAGTTCTTTGAAGAGGGTGATGATGAAATGGTGGGTACCATTTCGATAATTCCGACTGAGTACTTAGAAGAATATGAGGGGAACCCTAATAAAGACTATGATGTGGATGATAAGGAGGCTTTCTCATTCATTCCATATGAGGATGAGCCAGGTTATTTCCAGAGACCTTCTGAGAAACAAAAGTCTCAACTCTGTCCTTTGTATGTCACGGCTAAGATGAGTGGAATTATAGTTAACAAAGTCTTGGTCGATGGAGGAGTGACGATTAGTTTATTGCCAGAAAGAATGCTGATGAAAGTGGAAAAGTATCCTGATGATTTGATTCCCACTAATATCTTTGTGACCGATTATAGCGGAGTTTCTACCCTTGCAAAAAGATTGGTTACCCTTGGAAAAGTTGGGTCCTCTGATCGAAACACTGTCTTTGTAGTGGTGTCATCGAAGGCCAGCTATAATGCTTTGTTGGGGTGTGACTTGATCCATGGAATCGGGGCAGTACCTTTCCACTGTGCATCAAAGTATTGTTTTATGGACAGACGAAGGGAAACCTGAAGTGGTTAAGGCTGATTCGAATTTGTATGTCAAACAATTGCATGTCAATTTCAGGGTATATATTCCTAAATTGAAGCCTTTGAATGTCGACAAAATGCTCACTTCTTACAACTGCGAAGGGTGTTTCCTAACTTCGGAAGGGTTAAATGTGAAGCTTCGTTATCCACAACTGGATATCCCTTAAACTGGCTGGGACTACTCAACATAGGTGGTGATTTGAAGACGTCCTTACATGGCTGATGAACAAGACATCTCGAATTACCTGGTAATTTTAAAAAATTATTTAGGTAGTTTTTCTTTCATTGAAAATAAAAATGATTCTTCTGATGAAGTTGAATCATCTAGGAATGTAGTTGTATCTTTTCCAATTTGTAGCAAGGATTCGATTGCTTCGATCAAATTCAGTCATGGCTTAGGTTCTTTTTGCTTTCCTAGATTTAATAATGTTATCAATCAAACTGCTATCGATGTAGCAGAGGTACATTGTATCGAAAACAACTCAGTTGTTGAAATGATTGATAATAAAGTATATTTCAATTCTAGTGAATCTATTGATTTATCTTTTGAATGCATCTATGATTTGGAGCCTTTGGGTTTTGAAAAATATTCAGTAAAAAATGATGAAGATACAAAAGGTTTTAAGTCACAAGATCCTTTGGAAGAAGATAACTTGGGATCTGATAATGATATTCGAATCACTTACATACGTAAGAACTTTGTGGAACCATGTCGAACCAACTTACTTATACTTTTACATGAATTTAAAGACTGCTTTACTTGGGATTATCATGAGATGCCTGGTCTCGATCGTTCTCTTATAGAACATCAATTAGCATTAAAATCATTTGTTCGACCAGTAAAGCAATCGCCCCGACGATTTACTCCTGAAATCAATCAAAATATTAAAGAAGAGATTGAACGTTTGATTAAAGCAATGTTCATTCGAACTGCATGTTACGTGGAATGGGTATCAAATATTGTTCCCGTAATGAAGAAGAATGGAAAATTGAGAGTATGCATTGATTTTCGAGATTTGAATAATGCTACTCTGAAAGATGAGTATTTCATGCCTATAGCAGATATGTTAATCGATTTTGCTATGGGTAATGAATTCCTGAGTTTAATGGACGGTTATTCAGGATATAACCAGATTTTTATTGCAGAGGATGATGTGTCTAAAAATGCTTTTCGATGCCCTGGAGCATTAGGAACATATGAATGGGTGGTTATGCCATTCGGTTTAAAGAATGCTGGTGCGACATATCAACGTGCCATGAATACTATTTTCCATGAGTTTATTGGAAATTTTATGGAGGTTTATATCGATGATGTTATGGTAAAGTCAAGCTCCGTAAATTAGCATCTCGATCATTTGAGGTAGGCATTTAAAACAATGCGGAAAAAAGGATTAAAGATGAATCATTTTAAATGTGCATTTGGTGTATCTGCAGGAAATTTTCTAGGGTTTGTAGTTTACAAGAAGAGGATTGCCATTGATAAAAATAAGGCTAACGCAATCTTAAAGTTACCTCCTCCTAAGTCGAAAAAGGAAGTGCAATCTTTTCTTGGAAAGGTTAATTATCTTAGAAGGTTTATATCAAACCTTTCAGGTCGAACTCGAATATTTGCACCCCTAGTAAAACTTAAAAATGAAATACAATTTATATAGACCGAAGAGCATCAGGGGGCTTTCAAGTCGATTAAAGCTTACTTGTCCAAAGTGCCAGTAATGGTGACCGTTCATCCTTATGAGCCTTTGAAATTATATATTGCGTCATTGATGAATACTATTGGATGTATGTTGGCTCAAGACGATGAGAAAGGACATGAACAAGCTATTTATTATCTTAGTAAGGTGTTAACTGATATCGAAACAAGGTACTCACCCATTGAAAAATTGCGTTTATCTCTTTATTATGCTTGCACGAAATTAAAGTGCTATATGGTTGCAAAAACTGTCACATTGCACAGAGTGACTTAGTTAAATACATGTTATTATATCCTATGTTAAGAGGCCGATTAGGAAAATGGATATTGGCTTTGATGGAATTCGATTTGCAATACATTCTGGCAAAGGCTGTGAAAGGCCAGGTCATTGCGGATTCTCTAGTGGATCATTCGATTAATTCCAATGACCAGGGGGCAAATATAATCGATGTACTAGTTGATTATTGGAAGTTATATTTTGATAGCTCGAAGCATAAGGATGGTGGAGGGGTAGGAATTTTGATTATTTCACCGGAAGGTGTTCCATCAGAGTTTCTTTTCAAATTAAAGTACCCTTATTCGAATAATATAGCTGAATATGAAACTTTAGTATTGGGTCTCGGAATTTTAGTTGGTAAAGGGGCTTTAGATATTCAAATCTTTGGGGATTCTCAGTTGGTTTTAAAGTAGTTATCAAAAGAATTCAAAAGTAATAATGAGAAGTTACAAAAGTATCTATCGATAGCATGGGAGTTGCAGCCGTCTTTTCGAAAAGTCTCATTAGTTCATATTCCAAGGATTCAGAATGAAATTGCTAATAAGTTAGCCCAAACTGCATCAAGATACAGAGTATTTCCTGAAACGCTAGAAAAGCTGGCAAGGGTTTGTCAGATTTTGGTGCCCATTGATGAAACAGAGTCTTTAGTCTTAGATGAGTTGGATGTTGATGATTGGAGAAAACCCATTGCTGAGTATCTAAAAGATCCTAATATTCGAGTTGATAGGAAAGTAAAGTTGAAAGCAATGAATTTTGTGTTAATGGCTGATGAGTTGTATAGAAAAGGCATCGATGGAAGTCTTTGTAGATGTTTAAGTCAGTTAGATAAAGATATTGCTTTGGGAGAGGTTCATAGAGGTATATGTGGTGCCTATCAGGCTGGAATGAAAATGAAGTGGGTACTTTGACGAAATCATGTTTATTGGCCTTCTATGATTAAAGATTGCATCGATTATGCGAGAGCATGTCAAGAATGTCAACGACATGGAGTGATACAACAGAATCCAGCTTCCGAATTACATTCGATTATTAAGCCATGGCCTTTTCGAGGTTGGGCTTTGGATTTGGTTGGAGTAATACACCCACCTTCATCGAAAAATCATAAGTTTATTTTGGTGGTAATTGATTATTTCACGAAGTAGGTCGAAGGTGTTCCATTAGTAGAGGCTGGGAACAATGAAATTATAAACTTTATCGAGGAGTATATAATTCATCGATTTGGGATTCCCCAAACTCTAAGCACTGATCAGGGAACTATATTTACAGGTCAGCATGTTAAGAATTTTGCAGCTTCAAGGAATATTAATATGGTTACTTCAACTCCATATTACGCACAGGTTAATGGCCAAGTTAAGGCAACAAATAAAATATTGATCAATTTGATTAAAAAGCAAATTGGTCGTAAACCTCAAACATGGCATGATACTTTGAGTCAAGTATTATGGGATTACCGAAACTTACCAAGAGGTGTGATGGTTTATCAGTGGCTAAGAGAAGGGGGGTTGAATCTTAGCCCCTTTTTCGCTTAATAACACTTGTTGTCCTTTTAGAATACTTGAGGAGATATTTCTTGTTTTTGTCTCGTGCCTAGTTAAGAGACTTTTTCTTTTTGTCACGTAATCAGCCAAGAGATATTTTTCAGTTTTGTCTCTTATGCAGCAGAAACAGAAATGGAGTAGAAGAGAGAGAAAATCACACCAAATGTATCCTGGTTCAGTTGCTAAGTGCAATGCAGCCTACATCCAGTCTCCATCACAACAATGATGGAATTTTACTATGATCATGATTACATACACCAATTCTCCCTAGGAACTACCCTTCCTATTTGGGACAAGTCCAGAATCTAACCCTAATCCTGAACTTGACTTGGTAACCTACTAAGCTTTCAACTGCTAAGTGCTAACCCAACTTGCAAGGGGATTCCCACAGAATCATGAAACACAACACAGATGTACAAAGGACCTCTAAGGACATCTATGACTTTTTCTTTTAATTTTGTGCACTCTGCCTTTTTCTGCTCTATGGCTTTTTCTTACAAACCTCACTGTTTGTCTTTTTTCATGAGACTCAAGACAGACAAAATTAAACAGAAAAATACAAAATGAAGAACATTGAAGGAGAAGAACTTCTGTTAGTTGGGGTAGCTATAGGAACACTGTGCTTTCACTCTTTTTCTTGCTTCAAGCCCTGATTGTTCTCCCTTATTTATAGAAGGGAAGCCTCCAAGGTTGAAACTCTTGAACCGAGCTAAACTTCTTTTTCTTCATACAAAAACCGGTTCAGCCAGAGAGAGAGGAGAGGAAACCGTATGTAAAACCCAACATGCAATTACCTCTGTGTCTTCCCTTGTCACCAATCTTCATCAATCCGGACCTTCCATCTTGACTTGCACTCCAAGAAGGATTCCTAGCCCTTGATGAGTTCTTGATGATGACAGCTCCATCTGCTCTAACTTCTGCCTCTTCCTCCACGTAGCTACAGTAGCTACCTCCTGTGGTGGTTGATCAAAAGTTGAGACAAGTCATTCCTCCAAGGATCTTCTTCCTCTGACTGAAATAGATTTCTACCATTTTCGGGTATGGAAGGCTTAAGATTTTCTTTTTCTTGATGCCATTAGCATAATGGCCTTTTTCTTGCTTGTAGCTCCACTGCTACAGTACCTAAGATCTGATAACTTGCTTCTTCCATTTTTTCTGTGAAGTGACCAAAAGTTATGAGAGCAAGGAGAGAGAAGAGAGAGAAATTGAAACACTTTTAATGTAACTAGGAAGGATAATGAAATGAATTTAGTTTCCTTCTTCCCTTTTGCTTAGTAGCGTGTGTCATTAATAATAGCAATCAAATCAATTGCTATTTCTCTCTCATGTTTCTAATGTCTGCATTAACTTTACTTAACAAAAATTTGAATTCCACCAAATGAAGGAGGTGGTATCCGTGGAAGCATGCAAAGTTCCCCTTTTCTCATTTTTTCAATTTGGACCAAGCTTTGTTGGTCTTACTTCAAGGAAACAATTGGGCTGGCTTAAGGACTTTTAGGCCCAATAATGCATAACAATAATTCAGCCAATGTATTGAACACTTTTGCATGATGCTGAATTTTATCTTTCCATTGGGCTTGCTATTTTTCGGCCCGAAGCAAAATCTGCAAGCAACAAAATTATTAATTAGCACATATGAATTAAAATCAAATTAATAATTTTGCAGTTAGTTATATTAATAATGTTTGATCATCACTAATTTCATTTGGAATTTTTCAAACTCATCAAGGTGCAACAGGTACTTCTCCTTATAAGTTGGTGTATGGTCATGATAGAGTTTTGCCATTGGAAATTAATCTTAATACCTAAGTATAATGAGGCAAGATAACCTGCCAATCAAAGATTATTAGAATGCAATGTATGACGAGTTAAATGACTTGAATTTAGAACATATTCTAGCACTTGAGAATATGGTTCGGCAGAAAGATAACATTGCTCGAAATTATAATCGTTGAATAAATGATAAGTGTTTTAGTATGGGGGAGTTGGTGTTAAAAGTTATATTGCCAATTGAAAAAAAATCGAAGTTTCTTGGCAAATGGTCCCATAATTGGAAAGAACCTTTTCAAGTGATTGACTTGTATTTCGGGAATGCATATCGAATTAAGGATATCCATTCAGAAAAGTTGATTAAGTCAATAAATGAAAAATACTTGAAATAGTATCGATGCATGGAAGATCAATATTAGATATATAAAAAAAATTACAAATATTTAGAGTTCTAAATTGATGGAAGGAAAGGTGCCGAAAGTCCTTGAAGTTCAGAATAAAGTTGAATCCTTTCACTATCCAAGGCAGAGTTTGGCTAGTTCGTGTTCTTCGTTCTGGACCTTGTCAAATTGATAATTGATCTCCTCTTGTTTGGTTTCTGCTATGCAAAGCTCTTTGAAAATTTCTTGTTTCTTCTATTGCACTGCAGCAAAGGGCTAGGCCAATTCGGCTCTTCTTTCTCGAATTCTAGCCAATTCTTTTCCAATTTGGGCTAGTTCTGTTTCGAGCTTCTCTTCTCGTTTGTCAAAATAGACTTGAGTGCTGATGACCTAAGCAATTCTTAAATCATACTCTTTGCATGATTGCTTCATTGAGTGAAGAGCAGTGCATTTTTCTTCTGATTTAATTCTGATTTTGGCTACTTTTTCTTTGGTCTCTTGCAATTTATATTGAATGATGATGCAATTGTTTGATACCTTTGTAAACCTTTTTATTATGGAAGAAAATTAAAGAGGGACATGACATTCGAGAGAAGAACTCAAAACGTCAGATAAAAGGACATTCAAGTCAGGCTGATCAGTCCATTTTGTAGGAGTATGTGTCAGTAGCCTCAATACGGTGGTTAATTATTGGAGAGTGTGCTGGTTAAGTTCTGTGGGAAGACTCGATGTGGATTGGTTTTTAGTGGCTGGAGTCGAGATGGGAACATCTTCCTCTTGAGCGATTTTTGTTAGAACAACCACTAGATTAGCCAATTCAGTATCAGAGGGCTTAGAAGTGACGTCTGGGGTTTCTACTGATGGTTCAGAATCATGTGAAGAAAAAAGTTCAATGGTTTTTTATGGACTTGGTATTTTGTGTGGTGACGTGACTTCTTCGACTACTCGAATGGGTGAGGCAAGGTTTTGTGCAATGGGGGTCTTAAGGAGTGTATCAGTGTAGACTAGTGATGAGCGGATAATTTGTACGCTTTTTGGCATTGTTTTTAGTATATTTTTAGTATATTTTAGTTAGTTTTTAGTATATTTTTATTAGTTTTTAGTTAAAATTTACTTTTCTAGACTTTCCTATGAGTTTGTGTGTTTTTCTATGATTTCAGGTATTTTCTGGCTGAAATTGAGGGACCTGAGCAAAAATCTGATTCAGAGACTGAAAAGGACTGCAGATGCTGTTGGATTCTGACCTCCCTGTACTCGAAGTAGATTTTCTGGAGCTACAGAAGCCCAATTGGCGCGCTCTCAACGGCGTTGGAAAGTAGACATCCCGGGCTTTCCAGCAATATATAATAGTCCATACTTTGCCCAAGATTTGATGGCCCAAACTGGCGTTCAAAGTCACCTTCAAAATTCCCAGTGTTAAACGCCGGAACTGGCACCAAAGTGGGAGTTAAATGCCCAAACTGGCACAAAAGCTAGCGTTTAACTCCAAGAAGAGTCTCTACACGAAAATGTTTTAATGCTCAGCCCAAGCACACACCAAGTGGGCCCGGAAGTGGATTTTTCTGTCATTTACTCACCTTTGTAATTCTTAAGCTACTAGTTCCCTATAAATAGGACCTTTTACTATTGTATTTTTCATCTTCGGACATCTGGTTCTTAGATCAGATCTTGGTTCTTCTGGTTCCCTCTCTGGGGCCGAGGCCAATGATCACTCTTGTTCTTATGTATTTTCAACGGTGGAGTTTCTACACACCATAGATTAAGGTGTGGAGCTCTGCTGTACCTCGAGTATTAATGCAATTACTATTGTTCTTCTATTCAATTCAGCTTGTTCTTATTCCAAGATATTCATTCGCACTCAAGAACTTGATGAATGTGATGATTATGTGACGCTCATCATCATTCTCACTTATGAACAAGTGACTGACAACCACTTCTGTTCTACAAGCAAACAAGGCTCTAATGTTTATCTCTTGGGTTCTTTAACCGGAATCTTCGTGGTATAAGCTAGAATTGATGGCGGCATTCAAGAGAATCCGGAAGGTCTAAACCTTGTCTGTGGTATTCTGAGTAGGATTCAATGATTGAATGACTGTGACGTGCTTCAAACTCGCGATTGTGGGGCGTTAGTGACAGACGCAAAAGAATCACTGGATTCTATTCCGACATGATCGAGAACCGACAGCTGGATAGCCGTGCCGTGACAGGGTGCGTTGAACATTTTCACTGAGAGAACGGGACTGTAGCCATTGACAACGGTGATGCCCAACATACAGCTTGCCATGGAAAGGAGTAAGAAGGATTGGATGAAGACAGTAGGAAAGCAGAGAGACGGAAGGGACAAAGCATCTTCATACGCTTATCTGAAATTCTCACCAATGAATTACATAAGTATCTCTATCTTTATCTTTATGTTTTATTCATATATCATCCATAACCATTTGAGTCTGCCTGACTGAGATTTACAAGGTGACCATAGCTTGCTTCATACCAACAATCTCCGTGGGATCGACCCTTACTCGCGTAAGGTTTATTACTTGGACGACCCAGTGCACTTGCTGGTTAGTTGTGCGAAGTTGTGTTTATGCCATGGTATTGAGCACCAAGTCTTTGGGGCCATTACTAGGGATTATTTGAGTTGTGAAAAGTAGTGATCACAATTTCGTGCACCAACTAGTGAAGGAGATTTCGAAATGATTGGTCCTTGGGATAATGAAAGTCGATCTTAAGCCAAATCAACTAAAGATGGTGTTTTGGTAGTTGATAGGAGGATGATTTGTATAGGTTCTACTGAAACCACAGTCTGAGTAGAATAGTGGGACTCTTGTGGTTTTGATCTAGGCTGATTCTCTTTATTCTTCATATCAGGGATGAATGAGGAAGAGGAAATAGATTGAGTAACCTTTTCAGCCTGGAATGTAAAAACATGTTTATAGGATAAACATTTCAAGTTTATTCAAAGAAATTTGAAATCGATAATGGTATATCTGAATGGATTTCTTTCGAACAAAGCAACTTCTGATGAATCTTCTGAATCTGACTCATTTGAGGAAGCAAAGATGTTTGTTTGGGATTT
The DNA here is from genome assembly GCF_014773155.1 of Arachis stenosperma. Taxonomy (NCBI): domain Eukaryota; kingdom Viridiplantae; phylum Streptophyta; class Magnoliopsida; order Fabales; family Fabaceae; genus Arachis; species Arachis stenosperma. Next base: position 152,239,947 of record NC_080379.1, read on the forward strand.
ACTATCATCAGAGGAATTCTCACTTAATGATTGAATCTGACAAAGATCGGAAGAATAAGAACAAGGTATGTTTGAATAAACATGGCAAAAGAAATTCATAAAAGATTCGATTAAAGGTTTACCTTCTTAGAGGCTTTGTTAGAAACTTTTTTTATTTTCTCTTTTTGGTTGCCTTTGTTGTGCTACGGCTTTGATTTTCCTTTTCGAGGTCCTCTTCGGTGAACCTTCAACAACCAGGATAACTTTTATTGATGAATCTTTGATTTGGTCGAAGGTGCGACTATATTGAGAGTAATACTTGGTCCACCATTCGACAAAGGATTTAGTAATGTATGAACTACGCTCATAAAGAAGATGAGTACAATTGTCCTAATGTCGTTGATTAGTTGTAAGGCAATAATCAATGTTTCTCTTCGAGGTAAATTTGATATGATAGAGGGCATTGTCATTTCGAGAAATGGATATAGGAATAGCTTGAGAGAAACCTAGTTGCCTAATAACATAATGAGGGGGCATAAAGAGTTTTCTTGAATTGCTCTTTTTTATATTGAGGTAATCCGATTGGAATTACCTGAACAGCAAGAAAATTTGCCTATGATTTGTTGGCTATTTCATTCTCTTCGTCATCAGAAGGGAAGAGAGGGCATTTGAGCCATTGGGGGGGCACAGTTTCGATGCAAGAAAGGAGTAAAGTTCAAGTCATTGTTGTTGAAGCTTTTACCAGAATAAGTCTTCAGTCGAGTTGGCATTTTCAAAGTTTGGTTGAAAGGGGCCAATCGAAATCCCTTAATATGTTGTTTTTCTAGAGTGCTATCCCCATCCTGCTACATGTACTTTTCGAACACAGCATTTAACCAAAGTTGAAGGAGTCAAATGGGGCCTCCCACATTGATCAACGAGTTGGTTCGAAGACAATCAACTAGATGTCCAAGTTCATCAAATAAATGCCCCAAAATCAACTTGGCCAAATTGAATTTGTGGCCTTCATGCAGAAGAGCAGCCAAAGGAAGAAACAACTTTTGCATCTGGACACTTCTCCAACAGAAAATGATGGCATTCAATCAGTAGTACAAGAATGCCACGCTTTCTTCGTCAGTCACTGATAAGCGAATAATTTATATACTTTTTAGCATTATTTTTACATAGTTTTTAGTATGTTTTAATTGATTTTTATTATATTTCTATTAGTTTTTATGCAACATTCACATTTATGGACTTTACTATGAGTTTGTGTATTTTTCTGTAATTTTAGGTATTTTCTGGCTGAAATTGAGGGACTTGAGCAAAAATATGATCCAGAGGCTGAGAAAGGACTGCAGATGCTATTGGATTCTAACCTCCCTGCACTCGAAGTAGATTTTTTGGAGCTACAGAAGCCCAATTGACACGCTCTCAATTGCGTTGAAAAGTAGACATCCTGGGCTTTCTAGAAATGTATAATAGTTCATACTTTGCCCAAGATTTGATAGCCCAAACTGGCATCCAAACACCACCCAAAGACCCTTTTTCTGGAGTAAAACACCAAAACTGGCATTAAAGCGGAGTTAAACGCCCAAACTGGCACCAAAGCTGGTATTTAACTCCAAAAAGGGCCTATGCATGTTAAAGCTTCAAAGCTCAGCCCAAACACTCACCAAGTGGGCCCTGAAAGTGGATTTCTGCACTTAGACTTATTCTCTGTAAACCTAGTTTACTAGTTTAGTATAAATAGAATTTTTTACTATTATTTCAAAGGACTTTTTTCCTGTTTTCGAATTCTTATGCCTTTAGGGAGGCTGGCCTCACGGCCATGCCTGAACCTTGTTTTTGATGTATTTTCAACGGTGGAGTTTCTACACCTCATAGATTAAGGTGAGGAGCTCTGCCGTTCCTCATGAATTAATGCAAAGTATTATTATTTTTCCTTCAATTCATGCCTACTTCTTCTCCAAGATATACTCTTGTACTTAATTTAGTTAAGTCAAGACTGAAGGAGTGACCCGTGACAATCACCCACTATCTTCAGTAATCGCTTAGCCAAGATCCGTGTGCCTGACAACCACAACGGTCTACATGATGTTTAACGTAGTCATTGGACACCAGCTGGAGTATATTCTCTTGGTTCTCTAATCAACGATTCACATCGTCTCTCCTGACAACAGAGCATCTGAATCTGAGATTAGAACCCTCGTGGTATAGGCTAGAACAATAGGCAGCATTCCTGAGATCCGGAAAGTCTAAACCTTGTCTGTGGTATTTCGAGTAGGATCTGGGAAGGGATGACTGTGAAGAGCTTCAAACTCATGAATGTTGGGCGCGGTGACAGTGTGCAAAAGGATAAAGAGATCTTATTCCAACACAAGTGAGAATCGACAGATGATTAGCCCTGCGGTAGCTGTGCCTGGTATTTTTCATCTGAGACAAGAAATCCGACAGTTGATTAGCCATGTAGAAACCGTAGATGGACCATTTTTACTGAGAGGACGGATGGTAGCCATTGACAACGGTGATCCACCAACTTACAGCTTATCATGGAAGGGAGCATGTGATGAGCGGATAATTTATACGCTTTTTGGCATTGTTTTTAGGTAGTTTTTAGTAAGTTCAAGCTACTTTTAGGGATGTTTTCATTAGTTTTTATGTTAAATTCACATTTCTGGACTTTACTATGAGTTTGTGTGTTTTTCTGTGATTTCAGGTAATTTCTGGCTGAAATTGAGGGACTTGAGCAAAACACTGAAAAAGGCTGACAAATGACTGCTGATGCTGTTGGAATCTGACCTCCCTGCACTCGAAATGGATTTTCTGGAGCTACAGAACTCCAAATGGCGCGCTCTCAATGGCGTTGGAAAGTAGACATCCAGAGCTTTCCAGAAATATATAATAGGCCATACTTTATTCGGAAATTGACGACGTAACTTGGCGTTGAACGCCAAGTACATGCTGCTGTCTGGAGTTAAACGCCAGAAAAACGTCATGATCCGGAGTTGAACGCCCAAAACATGTCATAACTTGGAGTTCAACTCCAAGAAAAGCCTCAGCTCATGGATAGATCAAGCTCAGCCCAAACATACACCAAGTGGGCCCCGTAAGTGGATTTATGCATCAATTACTTACTCATGTAAACCCTAGTAGCTAGTCTAGTATAAATAGGATAAGTTACTATTGTATTAGACATCTTTGGTCTCAGTTTTGTTTTATTCTTCATCTAAGGAGACTATTGATCACATTCAGGGGCTGGCCATTCGGCCATGCCTGAACCTTTCACTTATGTATTTTCAACAGTGGAGTTTCTGCACACCATAGATTAAGGGTGTGGAGCTCTGCTGTACCTCAAGTTTCAATACAATTACTCTTACTTTCTATTCAATTCTCTTTTATTCTTATTCCAAGATATACGTTGCACTACACTTTGATGAATATGATGATCCGTGACACTCATCATCATTCTCACCTATGAACACACGTGACTGACAACCACTTCCGTTCTACTCTAGGCCGGGCGCATATCTCTTAGATTCCCCAACAGAATCTTCGTGGTATAAGCTAGATAGATGGCGGCATTCATGAGGATCCGGAAAGTCTAAACCTTGTCTGTGGTATTCCGAGTAGGATTCTGGGATTGAATAACTGTGACGAGCTTCAAACTCCTGAAGGCTGGGCGTGATGACAAGCGCAAAAGAATCAATAGATTCTATTCCAACCTGATTGAGAACCGACAGATGATTAGCCGTGCTGTGACAGAGCATAGGACCATTTTCACTGAGAGGATGGGATGTAGCCACTGACAACGGTGATGTCCTACATACAGCTTACCATGGAAATGAGTAAGAAGGATTGGACGAATGTAATATAAAGTACTATTAATTTACATCTCTCTCCTTTTATTTTTCTTTTTATTATTAATTTTTGAAACCCAAAACTATTCAATCTGCCTAACTGAGATTTACAAGGTAACCATAGCTTGCTTCATACCAACAATCTCTGTGGGATCGACCCTTACTCACGTAAGGTATTACTTGGATGACCCAGTACACTTGTTGGTTAAGTTGAACGGAGTTGTGAACCATGGTATTGGCATCATGTTTTTGGCGCCATTACCAGGGAATGAAAAGCAATGAATTTTGCAAAATGGAATAACACATGAATAACAATTTCGTCCACCAAGTTTTTGGCGCCGTTGCCGGGGATTGTTCGAGTTTGGACAACTGACGGTTCATCTTGTTGCTCAGATTAGGTAATTTTCTTTTCAAAAATCTTTTTCAAAATTTTTCTTTTATTTTCATTTTTTTCAAACTTTATTTTCGAAAAAAAAATAATAAAAATCCAAAAAAAATAAATAAAATCATAAAAATCCAAAAATATTTTTTGTTTCTTGTTTAAGTCTTGAGTCCATTTTTAAGTTTGGTGTCAATTGCATGCTTTAAAAAATTTTTCTTGTATTTTTCGAAAATCCCATGCATTCATAGTGTTCTTCATGATCTTCAAGTTGTTCTTGACAAGTCTTCTTGTTTGATCTTGATATTTTCTTGCTTTGTGTTGTTTATTGTTTTTCATATGCATTTTTCGTTTGTTAGAGTCCATGCATTAAAGATTTCTAAGTTTGGTGTCTTGCATGTTTTCTTTGCATTAAAAATTTTTCAAAATTATGTTCTTGATGTTCATCATGATCTTTAAAGTGTTCTTGGTGTTCATCTTGACATTCATAACATTCTTGCATGCATTCATTGTTTTGATCTAAAAATCTCATGCATTGAGTATTTTTGTTGTTTTCCTCTCTCATAATTAAAAATTCAAAAATAAAAAAAATATATTTTCCTTATTTCCCTCCAAATTTTCAAAATTTTGGGTTGACTTGGTCAAAAATTTTCAAAATTAGTTGTTTCCTACAAGTCAAGTCAAAATTTCAATTTTAAAAATCTTATCTTTTCAAAATCTTTTTCAAAAATCATATCTTTTTCATTTTTTTTATCATTTTTGAAAATTTCAAAAATATTTTTCAATTTATTTTCAAAATCTTTTTCTTACCTTTATATCATATTTTCGAAAATTAGCTAACAATTAATGTGATTGATTCAAAAATTTGAAGTTTGTTACTTTCTTGTTAAGAAAGGTTCAATCTTTAAGTTCTTGAATTTTATCTTGTAGTTTCTTGTTAGAGAAGTAAGTAATTTCAAAATTTTTAAATTAAATCTTTTTATCTTTTATCTTATCTTTTTCAAAAATTTTATCTTTTTCAAAATTTGATTTCAAAATATCTTATCTAACTTCTTATCTTTTTATCTTTTTAAAATTTGATTTCAAATCTTCTTCAATCAACTAACTAACTTTTTGTTTGTTTCTTATCTTTTTCAAAACCACCTAACTACTTTTTCCTCTCTAATTTTCGAAAATATCTCACCCCTTTTTCAAAAATTCTTTTTAATTAACTAATTGTTTCATGTTTTAATTTTAATTACATTTTATCTCTAATTTTCGAAAATTACTAATCTCTTTTTCAAAATTATTTTCGAGATTTCCCTTCTCTTTTCTTATTCTATTTAATTATTTATTTACTAACACTTCTCTTCACCTATCTTCATCTAAATATCCGAATCCATTCTTCTACATTCTTCTTCCCTTTCTTTTTCTACTAACATAAAGGGATCTCTATACTGTGACATAGAGGATTCCTCTTTCTTTTCTTGTTTTCTTCTCTTTCATATGAGCAGGAACAGGGAAAAAGGCACTCTTGTTGAAATTGATCCTGAACCTGAAAGGACTCTGAAAAGGAAACTGAGAGAAACTAAATTACAACAATCCAGAAATAACCTTTCAGAAATTTTCGAACAAGAGAAGGAGATGGCAGCCGAAAATAATAATAATGCAAGGAGAATGCTTGGTGACTTCACAAAGCCAACGTCCAAGTTTGATGGAAGAAGCATCTCCATTCCTGCCATTGGAGCCAATAACTTTGAGCTGAAACCTCAGCTAGTTGCCTTAATGCAACAAAACTGCAAGTTTTATGGACTTCCATCTGAAGATCCTTACCAGTTTTTAACTGAGTTCTTGCAGATCTGTGAGACTGTAAAGATGAATGGAGTTGATCCTGAAGTCTACAGACTCATGCTTTTCCCTTTTGCTGTAAGAGACAGAGCTAGAATATGGTTGGATTCACAACCCAAGGATAGCCTGGACTCCTGGGATAAGCTGGTCACTGCCTTCTTGGATAAATTCTTTCCTCCTCAAAAGCTGAGCAAGCTGAGAGTGGATGTTCAAACCTTCAAACAAAAAGATGGTGAATCCCTCTATGAAGCTTGGAAAAGATACAAGCAGCTGACCAAAAGATGTCCATCTGACATGTTTTCAGAATGGACCATATTAGATATATTCTATTATGGTCTATCTGAATTTTCGAAAATATCATTGGACCATTCTGCAGGTGGATCTATTCACCTAAAGAAAACGCCTGAAGAGGCTCAGGAACTCATTGACATGGTTGCAAACAACCAATTCATGTACACTTCTGAGAGGAATTCCGTAAATAATGGGATACCTCAAAAGAAAGGAGTTCTTGAAATTGATGCTCTGAATGCCATATTGGCTCAGAACAAAGTGTTGACTCAACAGATCAACATGATCTCTCAAAATCTGAATGGATGGCAACATGCATCCAACAATACTAGAGAGGCAGCTTCTGAAGAAGCTTATGATCCTGAGAACCCTGCCATGGCAGAGGTTAATTACATGGGTGAACCTTATGGAAACACCTATAACTCATCATGGAGAAATCATCCAAATTTCTCATGGAAGGATCAACATAAGCCTCAACAAGGCTTTAACAATGGTGGACGCAATAGGCTGAGCAATAGCAAGCCATATCCATCATCTTCTCAGCAACAGACAGAGAATTCTGAACAAAACACTTCTAATTTAGCCAATCTAGTCTCTGATCTGTCAAAGGCCACTTTCAGTTTCATGAATGAAACAAGATCCTCCATCAGAAATCTGGAGGCACAAGTGGGCCAGCTGAGTAAGAAAGTCATTGAAACTCCTCCCAGTATTCTCCCAAGCAATACAGAAGAGAATCCAAAAGGAGAGTGCAAGGCCATTGATATAATCAATATGGCCGAATGCACAAGGGAGGAGGAGGACGAAAATCCTAGTGAGGAAGACCTCCTGGGACGTCCCTCAAGCAAGAAGGAGTTTCCTATTAAGGATCCAAAGGAATTTGAGGCTCTTATAGAGACCATAGAGATTCCATTAAATCTCCTTCTGCCATTCATGAGCTCTGAAGACTATTCTTCCTCTAAAGAGGATGAAGATGTAACTGGAGAGCAAGTTGCTCAATATTTAGGAGCTATCATGAAGCTGAATGCCAAGTTGTTTGGTAATAAGACTTGGGAAAGTGAACCTCCCTTGCTCATTAGTGAACTGGATACCTGGGTTCAGCAAATTCTACCTCAAAAGAAACAAGATCCTGGCAAGTTTTTGATACCTTGTACCATAGGCACCATGACCTTTGCAAAAGCTCTGTGTGATCTAGGGTCAGGGATAAATCTTATGCCACTCTCTGTAATGGAGAAGCTGGGGATCATTGAGGTACAACCTGCCTTGTTCTCAATACAATTGGCAGACAAGTCATTGAGACAAGCTTATGGAATAGTAGAGGACGTGTTAGTAAAGGTTGAAGGCCTTTACATCCCTGCTGATTTCATAATCTTAGACACTAGGAAGGAAGAGGATGATTGCATCATCCTTGGAAGACCTTTCCTAGCCACAGCAGGAACTGTGATAGATGTCAACAGAGGTGAATTAGTCCTTCAATTGAATGGGGACTACCTTGTGTTTAAGGCACATGGCCATCCCTCTGTGACAAAAGAGAGTAAGCATGAAGAGCTTCTCTCAGTTCAGAGTCAAGAAGAGTCCCCACAGTCAAACTCTAAGTTTGGTGTTGGGAGGCCACAACCAAACTCTAAGTTTGGTGTTAAGACCCCATATCCAAACTCTAAGTTTGGTGTTGGGACTACACAACATTGACCTGATCACCTTGTGGCTCCATGAGAGCCACTGTCAAGCTATTGACATTAAAGAAGCGCTTGTTGGGAGGCAACCCAATTTTATTTATCTAATTTTTATTTTATTCTATTTTATTGTTATTTTGTGTTTTATTAGGTACATGATCATGAGGAGTCACGAAAAAATCATAAAAATTAAAAACAGAATCAAAAACAGCAGAAGAAAAAAATTCGCACTCTGGAGGACGCACAGGCTGGCGTTCAACGCCAGTAAGATGCATCTGGCCGGCGTTCAACGCCAGAACAGAGCATCATTCTGGCGCTGAACGCCAGAAACAAGCAACATTCTGGCGCTGAACGCCAAGAATGTGCCTAGAGAAGAAAAGCTGGCGCTGAACGCCAGTAACAAGCATGAAACTGGCGTTCAACGCCAGAAACATGCTTTACATGGGCGTTGAACGCCCAGAACGTGCACCAATGGGCGTTTAAATGCCAGAATGGTGTGCAAAGGCATTTTACATGCCTATTTGGTGCAAGGATGGAATTCCTTGACACCTCAGGATCTGTGGACCCCACAGGATCACCTCAGGATCTGTGGACCCCACAGGATCTCCACCTACCATATTCCCACCTTACCTCCTAATCCTAGTTTTTGTGATTACTCTTCCCCATGTCACACTTCCCAACATTCTTCACCAATCACCTCAATTCCTCTTCCCAATCACCCCCTTCACCACTCACATCCATCCACTCTTCCCCATAAACCCCACCTACCTTCAAAAATTCAAAACCATTCTCCCACCTATTCCCACCCTAAATGGCCGAACATCCACCCCCCTCTCCCTATAAATACCCTTCCATTCTACTTCATTTTCACACAACACAACCCCCTCTTCTCCCACTTGGCCGAACCTACATCAATCCCTCTCTCGCATATTCTCTTCTTCTTCTTCTTCTCTTCTTTCTTCTCTTGCTCGAGGGCGAGCAATATTTTAAGTTTGGTGTGGTAAAAGCATAAAGCTTTTTGTTTTTCCATTACCATCAATGGCACCTAAGGCCGAAGTATCCTCTAGAAAAGGAAAAGGGAAGACAAAAGCTTCCACCTTCGAGTCATGGGAGATGGAAAGATTCATCTCTAAGAGCCATCAAGACCACTTCTATGATGTTGTGGCAAAGAAGAAGGTGATCCCTAAGGTCCCTTTCAAGCTCAAGAAAAATGAGTATCCGGAGATCCGACATGAAATCCGAAGAAGAGGTTGGGAAGTCCTAACCAACCCCATGCAACAAGTCGGAATCTTAATGGTTCAAGAGTTCTATGCCAATGCATGGATCACTAGGAACCATGATCAAAGTATGAACCCGAGTCCAAAGAATTATCTCACAATGGTTCGAGGGAAATACTTAGATTTTAGTTCAGAAAATGTGAGGTTGGCATTCCACTTGCCCATGATGCAAGGAGATGAACGCCCCTACACTAGAAGGGTCAACTTTAATCAAAGGTTGGACCAAGTCCTTATGGACATATGTGTGGAAGGAGCTCAATGGAAGAGAGACTCCAAAGGCAAGCCAGTTCAACTAAGAAGACTAGACCTCAAGCCTGTGGCTAGAGGATGGTTGGAGTTCATTCAACGCTCCATCATTCCTACAAGCAACCGATCTGAAGTTACTGTGGATCGGGCCATCATGATTCATGGCATCATGATTGGAGAGGAAGTAGAAGTTCATGAGGTCATCTCCAATGAAATCTACAAAATAGCCGACAAGCCCTCACCCATGGCAAGGCTAGCTTTTCCTCACCTTATTTGCCATCTATGTTACTCAGCTGGAGTTATCATAGAATGAGACATCCTCATTGAAGAGGATAAGCCCATCACCAAGAAGAGGATGGAGCAAGCAAGAGAGACCCCTCACGGTTCTCAAGAGATGCATGAGGAAGCTCATGCCTCAAGGGATGCACTTTCCTCCCAACAACTATTGGGAACAACTCAACATTTTCTTAGAAGATTTGAGCCACAATGTTGAACAATTAAGGGTGGAACATCATGAGCACTCCATCATTCTCCAAGAAATAAGAGAAGATCAAAGAGCAATGAGGGAGGAGCAACAAAGGCAAGGAAGGGACATAGAAGAGCTTAAGAACATCATTGGTCCTTCAAGAAGAAGACGCCACTAAAGGTAGATTCATTCCTTGTTCTTTATTTCTTTCTGTTTTTGGTTTTTAATGTTGTGTTTATCTATGTTTTGTGTCTTTATTTCATGATCATTAGTATGTAGTAACTATGTCTTAAAGCTATGAATAAATTCCATTAATCCTTCACCTCTCTTAAAAGAAAAATGTTTTAATTCAAAAGAACAAGAAGTACATGAATTTCGAATTTATCCTTGAATTTAGTTTAATTATATTGATGTGGTGACAATACTTTTATTTTCTGAATGAATGCTTGAACAGTGCATATGTCTTTTGATCTTGTTGTTTATGAATGTTAAAATTGTTGGCTCTTGAAAGAATGATGAACAAAGAGAAATGTTATTGAGGATCTGAAAAATCATGAAATTGATTCTTGAAGCAAGAAAAAGCAGTAAACAAGAAGAAGCTTGCGAAAAAAAATGGCGAAAAAAAAAATAGAAAGAAAAAGAAAAAGCAAGCAGAAAAAGCCAATAGCCCTTAAAACCAAAAGACAAGGGTAAAAAGGATCCAAGGCTTTGAGCATCAATGGATAGGAGGGCCCAAGGAAATTAAATCCAGGCCTAAGCGGCTAAATCAAGCTGTCCCTAACCATGTGCTTGTGTCATGAAGGTCCAAGTAAAAAGCTTGAGACTGAGTGGTTAAAGTCGTGATCCAAAGCAAAAAGAGTGTGCTTAAGAGCTCTGGACACCTCTAACTGGGGACTCTAGCAAAGCTGAGTCACAATCTGAAAAGGTTCACCCAGTCATGTGTCTGTAGCATTTATGTATCCGGTGGTAATACTGGAAAACAAAGTGCTTAGGGCCACGGCCAAGACTCATAAGTAGCTATGTTCAAGAATCAACATGCTTAACTAGGAAAGTCAATAACACTATCCAAAATTCTAAGTTCCTAGAGAAGCCAATCATTCAGAAACTTCAAAGGAAAAAGTGAGATGCCAAAACTGTTCAGAAGCAAAAAAGCTACAAGTCCCGCTCATCTAATTATAATTAATATTCATTGATATTCTGGAATTTATAGTATATTATCTTCTTTTTATCCTAATTGATTTTCAGTTGCTTGGGGACAAGCAACAATTTAAGTTTGGTGTTGTGATGAGCGGATAATTTATACGCTTTTTGGCATTGTTTTTAGGTAGTTTTTAGTAAGTTCAAGCTACTTTTAGGGATATTTTCATTAGTTTTTATCCTAATTGATTTTCATTAGAATTTTTTACTATTATTTCAAAGGACTTTTTTCCTGTTTTCGAATTCTTATGCCTTTAGGGAGGCTGGCCTCACGGCCATGCCTGAACCTTGTTTTTGATGTATTTTCAACGGTGGAGTTTCTACACCTCATAGATTAAGGTGAGGAGCTCTGCCGTTCCTCATGAATTAATGCAAAGTATTATTATTTTTCCTTCAATTCATGCCTACTTCTTCTCCAAGATATACTCTTGTACTTAATTTAGTTAAGTCAAGACTGAAGGAGTGACCCGTGACAATCACCCACTATCTTCAGTAATCGCTTAGCCAAGATCCGTGTGCCTGACAACCACAACGGTCTACATGATGTTTAACGTAGTCATTGGACACCAGCTGGAGTATATTCTCTTGGTTCTCTAATCAACGATTCACATCGTCTCTCCTGACAACAGAGCATCTGAATCTGAGATTAGAACCCTCGTGGTATAGGCTAGAACAATAGGCAGCATTCCTGAGATCCGGAAAGTCTAAACCTTGTCTGTGGTATTTCGAGTAGGATCTGGGAAGGGATGACTGTGAAGAGCTTCAAACTCATGAATGTTGGGCGCGGTGACAGTGTGCAAAAGGATAAAGAGATCTTATTCCAACACAAGTGAGAATCGACAGATGATTAGCCCTGCGGTAGCTGTGCCTGGTATTTTTCATCTGAGACAAGAAATCCGACAGTTGATTAGCCATGTAGAAACCGTAGATGGACCATTTTTACTGAGAGGACGGATGGTAGCCATTGACAACGGTGATCCACCAACTTACAGCTTATCATGGAAGGGAGCATGTGATGAGCGGATAATTTATACGCTTTTTGGCATTGTTTTTAGGTAGTTTTTAGTAAGTTCAAGCTACTTTTAGGGATGTTTTCATTAGTTTTTATGTTAAATTCACATTTCTGGACTTTACTATGAGTTTGTGTGTTTTTCTGTGATTTCAGGTAATTTCTGGCTGAAATTGAGGGACTTGAGCAAAACACTGAAAAAGGCTGACAAAATGACTGCTGATGCTGTTGGAATCTGACCTCCCTGCACTCGAAATGGATTTTCTGGAGCTACAGAACTCCAAATGGCGCGCTCTCAATGGCGTTGGAAAGTAAACATCCAGAGCTTTCCAGAAATATATAATAGGCCATACTTTATTCGGAAATTGACGACGTAACTTGGCGTTGAACGCCAAGTACATGCTGCTGTCTGGAGTTAAACGCCAGAAAAACGTCATGATCCGGAGTTGAACGCCCAAAACATGTCATAACTTGGAGTTCAACTCCAAGAAAAGCCTCAGCTCATGGATAGATCAAGCTCAGCCCAAACATACACCAAGTGGGCCCCGTAAGTGGATTTATGCATCAATTACTTACTCATGTAAACCCTAGTAGCTAGTCTAGTATAAATAGGATAAGTTACTATTGTATTAGACATCTTTGGTCTCAGTTTTGTTTTATTCTTCATCTAAGGAGACTATTGATCACATTCAGGGGGCTGGCCATTCGGCCATGCCTGAACCTTTCACTTATGTATTTTCAACAGTGGAGTTTCTGCACACCATAGATTAAGGGTGTGGAGCTCTGCTGTACCTCAAGTTTCAATACAATTACTCTTACTTTCTATTCAATTCTCTTTTATTCTTATTCCAAGATATACGTTGCACTACACTTTGATGAATATGATGATCCGTGACACTCATCATCATTCTCACCTATGAACACACGTGACTGACAACCACTTCCGTTCTACTCTAGGCCGGGCGCATATCTCTTAGATTCCCCAACAGAATCTTCGTGGTATAAGCTAGATAGATGGCGGCATTCATGAGGATCCGGAAAGTCTAAACCTTGTCTGTGGTATTCCGAGTAGGATTCTGGGATTGAATAACTGTGACGAGCTTCAAACTCCTGAAGGCTGGGTGTGATGACAAGCGCAAAAGAATCAATGGATTCTATTCCAACCTGATTGAGAACCGACAGATGATTAGCCGTGCTGTGACAGAGCATAGGACCATTTTCACTGAGAGGATGGGATGTAGCCACTGACAACGGTGATGTCCTACATACAGCTTACCATGGAAAGGAGTAAGAAGGATTGGACGAATGTAATAGGAAAGTAGAGATTCAAGAGGAGCAGAGCATCTCCATACACTTATCTGAAATTCCCACTATTAATTTACATAAGTATCTCTCTCCCTTTTATTTTTCCTTTTATTATTAATTTTCGAAACCCAAAACTATTTAATCTGCCTAATTGAGATTTACAAGGTAACCATAGCTTGCTTCATACCAACAATCTCTGTGGGATCGACCCTTACTCACGTAAGGTATTACTTGGATGACCCAGTACACTTGCTGGTTAAGTTGAACGGAGTTGTGAACCATGGTATTGGCATCATGTTTTTGGCGCCATTACCAGGGAATGAAAAGCAATGAATTTTGCAAAATGGAATAACACATGAATAACAATTTCGTCCACCAGCATGCATGATTGAATGGAGGCAATAGGAAAGCAGAGGTTCAGAGGCAACAAAGTATCTCCAAATGCTTATCTAAAACTCCTACCATTAAATTACATAAGTATCTCTATCTTATTTTATGTTTTATTTATCTTTTAACTATCAAAACCTCATAATCATTTAAATTCGCTTGATTGAGATTTACAAGATGACCATAGCTTGCTTCAAGCCAACAATCTCTGTGGGATCGACCCTTACTCACGTAAGGTATTACTTGGACGACCCAGTGTACTTGCTGGTTAGTTGTATCAGAGTTGTGAATAGTGTGAATCACGATATCGTGCACCAAGTTTTTGGCGACATGCCGAAGAGCGAACAATTCCGTGCACCAGTCACGGGATTGTTTTCATTTCCCATATGATGACTGATAAATTCATTGTAGGAGTTCCTTTGAGCTATCTTATAGGTCTGATTCGGTTTCATATCATAAGTCAGGGAATTTGTTGGGAGGCCAATGATAGCAGCCACATCAAGTAATGGGGGCCCTATCATCCCACAAGGGAGGTGGAAGTTGTTTGTTGTTTTGTTTCAAAAGCACACAACTGCACCAATCATCCAATGGTTAGTCGTAGAAGAGAAGTGAAAAATTCGAAGGAGGTCATGAATACCAAGAGCTTTCTAAGCGTCACCCTTTACCAATTCGAGACGTTTATGCCAAACTCGAAAGTCAACTCCTCGAGGGGTAACTTTGGGGTTATTTCCGAAGATTTTCTTATGGTCGATAAAAAGGAGTAACAAGAAGGTCTCATTTGATGAGCAAGTCTTCCCCCTTAGCGTTAGGGAAGAAATCAAGGCGTTTGCTGGCGCGTTCTAGGGTTTGAATGGGGCCAATAATGCAGCATGTTTTGTCATCAATGGTGAAAGGAATGAGAACCCTCTTATCATCAGGTTGAAGTTGAGATCTTCAATAATCTCATCATTGATTTGGTTTAGTACTTGTAAGGTCAGTGGTTCTTAAGCCTGAGTTGCAGGACCTTTGTCCTTATCTTGGATAGTGGGAGTGTTGTGAATAAAAGAGGAAGCCATTAGTGTGTAAATGTGAGAAATTGAGGATGGTGAAGTTAATTGCAGAAGGCAGAATCGGACAGAGTATTTAGAGAACATGAGAAGACGAAGATCGAGAATAAAAGGTTAAAGGTGAGTGATGGTAAAAATTCAATTCAATAAATAAAAAGGCATTCTGCCGTTTTGTATGAGGAAGTTCAAAATTTGAAATTGGGTAACTTCCCAAAGAAGGCGAAGTGGTGGAGAGAGAAATCAAGAATAATGAGAAACGTGTCGGACAGGCGCGAGTAAATGAAGAGAAGTGAATTTTATTTATGATTAATTAATGCCTTATGATGATATAATAAGAGCATGTTAGTATTAAGTGTTATTGTTCTAAGATAATATCGAAAATAACACATTAATCATAGGGAGCAATTTGTCAGTCAAAAATAATTTATTTCGAAAGAAGTAGCATTCGAGAGTCAATAGGCGTGTGTTTTTCGAAGAGAAGTGAATATCAGAGGAGAGTCCTTTGGCAAGGAAAATCGAGCAAGAGTCGGTCATGACCAGTCAACAAGCTGATCAACATGTTGAACCGAATGTTTCAAGGTTTGAGGGTTGTTTTTTTTTATTGGTCAAGGATTTTTATAAATAGGAGAATTCTCGAAGGTGCAAGGGTTGGAACGTTGCTTCAGAAATTACTCACGCACACTCACATACCAGCGAATTTTTGAGTCTGCTTCGAGTCAATTTTTTGTAGGGTTTCTTCTACTTGTTTTTACTTTTTATTTACATTTTCTGCAAACTTTACTTTTTAAGCAAGTTTATTTTTCAAGCAACATTTAATATTCTTTTCCAATTTATACTTCAACACTTTTATTTTTTCATTTTAAATGTCATTTGATCTAATCGAAGGCATTTTACTGCTTTATTTAAATTTGATGCAAATCATTTCAAGTTAGCTTAATTTATTTTTAAAGTTTTTATTTACTAATTTCTTATTTTCTTAAGTTTTTGTCCGATCGAAAGGTTTTTGATACACTTTAAAAAAATTGGTACTCGCAAAAAAAAATAGATTTCGCTCCAAAATTATTAAATATTAAACTATTTTTTTATTTACTAAAAATCGACAAAATAAATATATATTAGAATTAATAGATCTTTTTCCAAAATCTCATATACATTTACATGTTTTCTAACCCTAAACCTTTTTTGAGAAACTTTTCTTAATTTTTGCCTCTCTAGAGTTTAGACTCTTCTTAAGTCGGCAGGCAAGCGATCATCCTAAACCCTTGAATTTGGTCAACGATTTGATAGAAATATTTTAATACTACTGTTTCCGTTGTTCCATGTAAAATTCGATTAGAAAACTAACTTGCTAAGGCATCGACCGACCTGTAAATTAAAGTAGGAATTAAGGAACCTTTTTTGGTGTCGAAAAGTATTAAATTTATTATG
Source organism: Arachis stenosperma (assembly GCF_014773155.1). Lineage (NCBI taxonomy): Eukaryota > Viridiplantae > Streptophyta > Magnoliopsida > Fabales > Fabaceae > Arachis > Arachis stenosperma. The sequence goes on from NC_080379.1 coordinate 152,256,290, forward strand.
AGTATTAAAAAAAAACCCAATTCAGTCCATATTTATTTTTATGAAAAATAACATAATTCTTTATAAAAAATAATATTTTAATCTTAATATTATTATTTTAAGATAATATAAAATTTTTATTAAAAAATTTATAAAATTTAATTTTGTTATATTTTTACTTATAATTTATAGAGTTTTAAATCTTAATAAATTATTAATGTCGTAATTTTATTACAGTATAAATTTTTTTAAGAAAAAAAAAAGATACCATCACAAAATTAAATTTTATAAAAAATTCGTATTATCTTCAAATAATAATTTTCAGAGCCAAAATTTTCTTTTTTTTTTAAGAATTATTTTGTTTTTCGTAAAAATAGATCAAAATATGAGTTGAATTTTTACTCTATTTAAAATAATTACTAAGATTCGCAATATTAATATTATTTGTAGGTATCTAATCAATCCTAACCCGTTTAGGTAGGGTTGAGAACCTAATGTACAACAAGTTGAATTAAGAACAAACAATAAAGTCGATTGCTCTGTGAGTAAGATTGATATGAACTTAAACTTAACCCTATCTGATTTAGTCTCATCGCTTATATATTGTAGTATGTATTGATGGAAGACAAATTTATAACTTCTTCAAAAAAGAGTAAAATCTAATTCGGTCCATATTTAATTTATTTTTATGAAAGCTAATGTATTTCTTTATAAAAAAATATACGTTGGCCTTTAATATTATTATTTTGAGATAATACAAATTTTTCGTTAAAAGAATGTGTCAAATAATAATGAAAATTGATTTTGTGATGTTTTTATTTATAATTTGTGAGGTTTTAAATTTAACAATATATTAATAAGTTTATTTTTTAAAAAAATTTTCGATGATGATAGGAAAATGGAGAAGAACCATACCAAAAATGATGTTGTAGGAAAAAAAATTACAATATAAAGACCTTTCAAAACAAAAAATAGTATCACAAAATCAATTTCTATTGTTATTTAATAAATACTTTAATAAAGGATTCATATTATCTTAAAAAAATTAATATTAGGAGATAAAAAGAATTATATTGTCTTTTATAAAAATAGACAATAAAGATGAGTTGAATTTTTACTTTATTTAAAATGATTATGTAAGATCAGTAATATTAACCCTATCTGCAAATATCTAACTCGACCTAAGTCATATGAAAAAGGTTAATAATCAAATGCACAACGAGTCGGACTAAGTATAAAACGGGTTTAGTTATGGATAAAATCAGTTGTGAGTTTAAGCCTAACCATATTTAACCTATATACCCACACTTTTTATATATTATAATATGTCATTAAAAATTATTTTACATATATATTGAAATTGATGAGAATTAAACCCACATTTTGTTTCATCCATCATTTCATCAAATTACTAAATAAACCATTTCAATTGATATTATAACACATTTTTTTATTAAATAAAATACTATTTTAGTCTCTAATGTTTAAAATATTCTATTTTATTTTAAATATTTTATTTCGTTCTATTTTAATTTTATAGTCAAAATTAAATATTTTTATTCCAAAAATACTAATACATACTCAAATAAAAGAATAAATATAAAAAGAATAAAAAAAGACACGGTAAAAATATAAAAAATAGATAAAAAAGGATAAAAGTTTTTCTACTAAACCATTAAAAAATCTGTTCTTAATAATCTAGATCATTTAAAAAGATTTTTTTATTAAACTTTTAAAAAAATATATTTAATAACCTAAATCAAATAAATATCAAATTTTGTTTTTCAATTTCAATTTTTCAATCACTGATAACCAAATAATATATGTATACCGTTGTATATCTATTTTTGATAGACATGCTCCCTGACCAAAGGCTTTCATTTGTCCCACATTTATAATCCCACCCCAAGTTGGATAATTATAATAATTGAAGTAATAATTAAGCGGGGTGAATCATTGTCATTGTCGCATTATTTTGAAAAAAAAAAGGACTTAAATCCTGGTAACAAATAAACATTACTTTGTTAGCATGATTACAGGATCAGATACCATAGCTTCATATTAGGACATTGTGTTTTGTACTAATCATGTTATCCGAGCTACTATTACAAACATATATATATACTTTTAATACATTATCAATTTAAAATAATTTTATACGTATATTTAGTTATATAATATTATATTAATAAAAAACTATTTTTATATTAAATACATAAATAATTATCTAAAAAAATAAATATAATTAAATAAATATATAAAATATTTTATATTATAAATACATTAAAAATAAACCTATATATAAATATATATGTTATTTCCTTTTGGACTTTATGCCCTTTTTGCCTTATCAAAATGATATTTTTCTATGCAAGCTCTTTTATCTCTATTCTCTCTTGATTATTGAGCTATTTTCATCAATTTTGTTATGTCTTGGGCGGTTGGGCCTTTGTCTTATTCTCCGCCGACTACCCAATATTTTATTATTCCTTTTTTTCTTTGACAATTTGAGCTTAAGACATAACATAAACAGTAATACTAGACATTACTATCAATTTAAAATATATATTAAAATATAAAATATATATTAAAAATAAATTAAATTATATATATATATGGACTAATTTTAATATGTACATAATATTTTTTGAAAAATAAAACAAAAGCATATAATTTTTCTAATTTGTATTATCATGAACTCAATAAATCAATTGGCTTGTATCATTTTCAATAACATTATGTTTGGATATGAGGAATTTGAAAAGGAAAGAAAACATAAGAAAAGAAAATTGATGAAAAACTACCTTTTTTCTTATTTGGATTAGAAACGAATTTGAGTAAAAAATAAAAAATAATTGTAGAGTTTATGTAAAAAAATTTTCTTCAAACTTCGAGTTACAGAAAAAGTAAAATTTTTAATTTATTGTCTCTAAAACTTGAAAATATACGTCTCTTCTCTTTTTTTGTTTTACCGTCGTCCTCAATAGTTTTTTATTGTCGTCCACAGTGTCACAGCAGCATCGTCATCATTGTGACAGCTCCACCTGATCTTTATATGTGCATCTTCAACAAAGGTAAGCCCTTTTTTCCGTTGTTTTTGTAGTTTCTCTCAAAACAAAATGAAAAAATCATCACTGCACATAGTTGGTAAACTTCTTTTGTTTTTTCAATTGAGATATTATTTTGATTTTACATTCTATGGATGATTCTTATCTTTGTAGTTAAAAAATTAGCCTATTCTTTCTTTTCTGCTTTCAAATGAGTGCGTCATTCTTACCCAAAAATTCAAACATCTTTAAACTTGTGTTTTCCTACACTAATTCATGTTTGGTTTAAAAAAAGAATTTTTAATTCGATTAGTCTTTAATTAAGTGATTTTAGTAGCATGATACCACTGAATTTTGACAATAAATCAACGCATTAATTAATTTTAGGCTTTCTACCATAAGCATATTGATCCCAACTTCGTAAATCAATGGCATATCATTTTATTTTATTAAAAAAAAGCTTATTTTCATTTTAAAATTAATTTATGTGAGAAGAGTTTACATATTTAGGATACATAAACTAATTTTTTAGCACTCTTAGTTATCATATAATTTTACTCGTATCATATTTTTTAAATTAAATTCTTAAAAGTTTATATTTGAGTTGCGAAACCTTTTAACTGTACTAATTTATATGAAAAATTGGAACGAAAGTTGACTTATTACACAAGATACGAGCTTTGTTTTTGGTTATCTGTACGAAATGTTCTATTTATTTTGTAGCTGATGCAGGTGGAAACTTGTCTCTCAACAAATCTCCCTTCGGCAAGTGTATCGAATTGTCGTCAAGTAAAACTCACAATAGAGTGAGGTCGAATCCCACAGAGATTAACGGATTAAGCAATCAATGGTTAATTGATTATCCTAGTTAGACGAATCATATTGGAGTGATAAGTAACAAGGAAATGTAAATGGCAGAAAAGCAAAGAAAGCAATAGAGTGCAGAGAAGTAAAATGGCAAGAAAAGTAAATGTAAGAACTAAAAATAAAATGAACATTGGGATCAAGAGATATTGCAATCCTCCGGATCAAGTTCATTCTCATCTCTTCCTCAATCATTCATTGATCTCCTTGGCAATCTTAAGTGACCGAATTACAATTAATCTCTCAAATCTTGATCAATAGCCAATTCCTTGGTCAATTGCTCATGAGAAGAGATGAAGTATGGTCACTGATTATACCACATGCATTCCCAAATCAAGTGTTGGAGGATTATAGTCACATATCCTTCCAAACCTAATTTGGTACAACATGAGAAAGCATTTCTAGCATGATCTCTTCATTCCTCTTCCAAGGTTCAGAAGAGATCCAAGTATGAATAGCTTCTTTTCCAAGATAACTACCCAATTGGATGAAGATCGAAAGCTTTCAAGCAAAATCAAGAGAAAGATAGAAGAAGAAGAATAAGAACTACACTTAATCCATTGAATCACAATAGAGCTCTCTAACCCAATGTAAAGAGTTAGTTGGTCATTGCTCTACCAAAATAGAAAAAGAAAGAAAGTGCAGAAAAGTAAAGATGAAAATAAAAACTAAAATTGAAACTTCAAAATTCATAAATGAAAAGTACAAACTAGAATTAAACTACTACTAAGAAAAAGAAAAGAAAATAAAAGGAAGAAGAGTGGTTGAGGGGAGGGGTCCGAAGACCCACTCCCCTTGGAGGTGCCAATTCACAGAAGTTCGAATTGGTCTTCACTCTCTCCCCCTTCCTTCAATTCTCCCGTGTCTAGAATGACTTGAATGTAAAAACTAAGGCCTTTATATAGGCTCTCCTAAATTACAAAATGAAATTAAAAGCAAATTACACTTAAATGAAAATTCCTATTCTAGATGCTTCTTGTGGTCTTGATTGGTTGACAATTGTGGGCTTGCTTGCTTGGGCTTTGAAGTGGACATGAGAGAGAAGTGAGTAAAGTTGAGGTCCAGGTGCCAATGTTAGTGCTACCGTTAGCCACACTAACGCTACAAGTGTGGCGTTAGTGCTGAAGTTAGTGTGGCTAACGTCACACTTGCTACCAGTTGGTGTTTTTGGGGCTTAAAAGATACCTCTGGTTTGTGCTCCAATTTCATGTCCACTATAGAGTATTATATATTGTTGGAAATCTCTGAATGTCAGCTTTCTAACGCAACTGAAATCATCTCAATTGGACCTCTGTAGCTCAAGTTATGCTTTTTTGAAGTGGACATGGTCGCTGGCATCGTCGCTAGCGTTAATGAAAAACTTGAGTGCCAATAACGCTAGCGACCAGGGCTTCATTATTGCCAGTTTCTGAAGTTCAAACTTAGTGTCCATCCCATACTATTATATATTTTTGGAAAGCCCTGGATGTCTACTTTCCAATGCCTTTAGAAGCGCATCATTTGGAGCTCTACAACTCGAGTTACACCTCTTGGAAGGTGAAGAGGTCAGTTGGCCTTAATACAGGTTGATACCATGTTCATCACTGCACTTTCGGGACAGGTTTTCTCCCTCAAATTTAGTGTCAACCATGTAATGCCATATATGCTTGGAAAGATCTGGAATCCTACTTTCCAATGCCACTGGAATCACCTCATTTGGAGATTTGTGGCTCAAGTTATGCGTGTTTGAAGAAGGCATGGTCAGGCTGCCAGGTGGGACTTTTGCCCACGTTAACTACCATGTTAACTAAGTTAACGTGGGAGTTAACGTGGCTCATTGTGGCTTGTGTGGCTCCTTCCAACGTTAGTGACAATGTTGGGTGTCACTAACATTGGCGATCACCTTTCTTCTTCACGTTAACTTCCACGTTAACTAAGTTAACGTGGGAGTTAACGTGGCTTCTTGGGGATAGTATGGGTTTCGTCCAATGTTAGTGACAATGTTTGGTGTCACTAACGTTGTCGAAAACCTTATTTCTTCACGTTAGCTTCTACGTTAACTAGGTTAACGTGGGAGTTAACGTGGCTTCTTGTGACTTAGCCAACGTTAGTGATAAAGTTGAATGTCACTAACGTTGGCGTCCCCTTTTCTTCTTAACGTTAGAGGTCACGTTAACTAAGTTAACGTGGCCACTTATGAGCTTGGTCCAACGTTAGTGATAATGTTAAGTGTCACTAACGTTGGCTCCATTTCCTTTCTTCAAAGTTAATGCCACTAACTTTTCTCACTAACGTTGGGGCTTTCCTTCCTTCCACGTTAGTGCCCACGTTAGTGTAACTAACGTAGTCACTAACGTGGCTCTTCTCTTCTTCTTTTGGCGTGAAGTCAATCAAACAAAGTGCATCAAAGTCTTGCTCTTAATCATGGGATCATGCATCATCCAATTTATCATATAATTCATGCATAATTCTCATGAAATCATTCAAAATTCACAATGTTTGTTTGAATCAAGATGTAGATGAATATCTACCAAAAACTAGCTTATTTCCTAAGAAAATGCATGAAACTACCTTAAAAACAGTAAGAAAAGGTCAGTGAAACTGGCCAAGATGCCTTGGCATCAGTAGCCAGGTTATATTATTATTGTAACTATTATTATTGTTGAAGCTAAGTAGAAAATAAGTGATGTTGTTGAAGAGTAAAATGAGACGTTAACTAAGCTATACTTTGATATTAGAAAAGCAAGAATCTTTGACTAAGCTAGAGAGAAATACGCTATTGTTAAATATGTTTTTACAGTTTCAATTTAGTTTTTTTGAGATATGTAGAACAGTTTTACTTCAGTTACAAATCCGTCTACATAAACTAATTTTCTGAGTACCCCTAGTTATCACATAAGTTTAGTTGTATAAGGTTATATTTTTGAAATTGAAATCTTTTTTTTTATTCAAAAACGGGGCTTTTCAGCCCAACAAAAGAAACAAAAGCTTAAAAACTACAAAGTGGACACTGAGTGGGGTATAGCAACCCCTCTGCAATCATCAGACAAAAAGTTTCTTATCTCTGCAGGTGAAGTGTCAATGAAGTGATATCCCGGATCAGTTTCCAGACTCTTCTTTGCAAGCCAATCAGCTACTATGTTTCCTTCTCTTAAATTGTGCCTGAACTGTACTTTCCATTGCCTTTTCATCCAATTATTTATCTTTCTAATCACTGAATTTGGGTGTTTATTTCTTTTATCTTCTTGGATCATAATCACATATACAGCTTTGGAGTCTGTCTCAACTATAACTCTTCTTAATTCCAACTCCTATGTGGTAGATAACGCATAATATATACCCCAAATCTCTGCCTGGAAAGTAGTACAGTTACCTAGATTTACCACAAAGCCAGCCACCCATCTTCCCAATTCATTTCTCACCACACCTCCACATCCTGCTTGCCTTGGGTTCCCCCTCTAAGTCCCATCTGTGTTCACTTTAACCCAAATTTTCATTGGAAGTTTCCACACTACTTGCACTTCAATTCTGTTTCTCCTCTGTGTGAAAATCGCTTCCTTCTGGAACGTTGTTTCAATCTCATTTACTAGATTAAGAATTATGTTTTTCACTTCATTCGGTCTCTTGAACTGGGGAGAAAAAATCTCTTTATTAGGCCAACGCCATATTTGCCAACAAGTCACCATGAAGAGGGTTATCCATGAGTCTTCAAGGTCGCGGCCCATTTTGGATGTGAGGTTCCATCTCAACCACAAATCGAAGGGAGCTCTAAAGAAATTTTGTATATGATGTGGACTTATTAAGCGCGTCCAAGTACGAGAAGCAACTGGGCAATCTCTTAGCACATGGATCTGGGATTCTGGCACTCCTTCTCATCTGTGGCACTCAGCACTCGTCCCTAGAATCCTGCTTCGCCTTTCGGAGGTCATCAACTTGTTATGAAAGGTAAGCCACACGAATACTTTTATCTTCTGTAGACCTTTCCATTTCCAAACAATATTCCATATACGATCTTGGACACTCCAACTATTTGTTAGAGCGTTATAAGCACTTGCTATAGTGAATTGTCCAGACTGTGTAAGGTTGTATAAAGCCTTATCCTCTCCTAGGTCTTCATTTGGGGGATGTATAGCTTGAATATGATTAGTGGTTTCTTCAGGTAGGTGTCTATGGAGCCAATTCATATTCCATTCTCCTGTCTGATTTGTAGCCTCTATTACTGTCATGTCTAAATTTGTCACATCCCTTAATCTTTTGTTGATGAGCACTCCTTCTCCTCTTACCCATGAGTCTGTCCAGAATCTTGTAGATTTTTCATTACCAATCAAGTAAGAAATATTTTGTTGAAAAAATTCCCACATTTTTGCCAGACTTCTCCATAAAGTTGAATTTGTGGACCTGTATATTAGACTTTTTTGTAAATTCTGCCCTCTGCCATACTTATTGTACAAAATTTGTGCCCAGAGCGACTTTTTTTCATTAACCATTCTCCAAAGAATTTTTAATAAGAAAGTTTCATTCATTTTGCTCAGATCTCTGAATTCCAGCCCTCCATTTTTCTTTGGAGTGCATATCAGATTCCAACTCGTTACATGAAATTTCTTGTTTTCTGGCTCGTCACCTCCAAATAAAATTTTGTTGTAGTCTTTCCACCTCTTTGCAGATGCCTTTGGGGATTTGTGTGTGCATCATATCAAAATTCAGTGTTGGGCTTATCACTGCTTGGGAGAGGATGATTCTACCTACAAGAGAAAGGCAATTTGTCTTCCAACTTCCCAACTTAACTTTAACTCCATCAATTGTTCCTTTAAAATTATCACTGCGCTTCCTATTATTAGTAATCATTGCCCCTAGGTATTTACCAAGGTTTGGCGCTTCTTTGTATCCACATCTGCTGATTATATTCCTCTTTGTGCCTGGATCCACCCTTCTTGAAAAAATAATAGATATTTTTTTCGGGCTAACTTTGAAACTCGAGGCTTCTTCAAACCTTCTAAGTAATTGAAGAATCCCTTCAATTTGGTTCTCCGATGCTTCTGCGAATAACAACAAGTCATCAGCAAAAAGAAGGTGAGATATGTTTGGTCCTTCTCTTCCAGCTTTCATAGGTATCCAGCTACCCTTCTCAACCACTTCTTCTATAATCTGCGAAAGCTTGTCCATGGCAATAACGAAAAGGTAGGGAGACAAAGGATCCCCTGTCTTATTCCCCTAATTGGGGTCAGCTGCTCTGTTTTGGTTCCATTCCAAAGAATTTTGAAGGAAACTGATCTCACACAAGCCATGATAAGTTGTCTGAAAGTACTGTCTATTCCAAATTCTTCCAAGCATTTGTCAATGAAACTCCATTTCAGTCAGTCATATGCTTTTTCAAAATCAATTTTCACTGCCATAAATTGTTTCCTCCCCTTCATTTTTTTCATGCTCAGCATCATCATTGCAATTATAATGTTATCATGAATGACTCTCTCTAGTACAAAACTAGATTGGGTGGGGGTAATTCGGTTGTGTAAAATGGGCTTGAGCTTGGATACAAGTATCTTAGAGATGCATTTGTAGACAACATTGCATAATGCAATGGGTCTAAAGTGGGAAATAAATTCAGGATGTTTTGATTTAGGTATCAGAACAATAAGTATTTGGTTGATTTCTGCTATTTCCTTGGGGTTCCTCCACACTTTACCAATATACTCACACAGAGACTCCTGAATCATACTCCAGTTCTTCTTAAAGAAAAAATCAGGGTACCCATTTTCTCCCAGCACTTTCAGGGAGCCTATACTAAAAAGAGCTTCTTTTATATCCTTCTGGGTGGGGGAAATCTGAAAACTATTCCTCATTTCTTCATTTATTGGGGGATATGTAATCTCTGAGTTGAGGTCATGACTCTCTGGCTTATCTTCCCAGTACAGCTCCTTGTAATAATTGATCGCCATGTCTCTTAATTCTTTCTGTTCCTCATACCATACTCCATCCCTGTTGCGAAGTTTGAGAATTTTGTTCTTCCTCCTCCTTATGGTTGTTTTGGTATGATAGTATCGGGTATTATGATCACCATTTATAATCCACCTTTGCTTGGACTTTTGCAACCATAGGAGCTCCTCCTGATCAAAAATCTGTTCCAACTCCTGAGACAATCTCTTTTCGAGGTCTTCCAAAAAGGATTTTTTTCGTAAGAGTAAGATCTTTGTATGCCATTAATTCTGTTTAAGAGTCTTCTTTTCCTTCTAAAAATATTTTCAAACACCTCCACATTCCATTTTTTTAGTTTAATGGACAGGGTATTCAGAGCATGTGGGATAAGAACATGTTTTTCCTAGGTGGTATTCAAGAATTCATTAAAGTTGGAATGTGTTTTCGACATTACCTCAAAACAGAATGGCTTTTCTCCAGTGTCTACACGGCCAAGTCTCAAATTAGCAAGGAGAGGATGGTTATTTGAGTTCACCCTTGGCAGTACATCAATTCTAGTGTCTGAGAACTCCTTTCTCCACTCTGCGTTCGTTAATCCTCTATCAAGCCTTTTGAAAACTCTTTCCGAGCCACTTCTTTGGCCTCCTTTCCAAGTGAATTTTGAGCCAACCGATCCCAAATCTACTAATTTGCAGCTACTGATCCAGTTACTAAAGCGGCGGCAAGCATGCTAATCGACTCTTGCTCCCCCTTTCTTTTCGCTCTCCTCTGCTATATCATTAAAATCCCTCAAAAGCATCCAAGCATCTTCAGTGTTGTCAACAATGCATTTTAACTTTTCCCAAATATTCCTCCTTATTCCTTCTTGTGGGCTCACATATACTGCAGTGAGCTTCCAGGGCATATTATCCTAGTATTTGATGTCCATGTGTATGTATTATTGATGAGTCTTCAGGAACTTGATATTTAGAGAAGGGTGATCCCAAAGGACCCAGATCCCTCCCACAAATCTTACTGCCTCTTCTAGGAAAGAGAACTTGAAGCCGATTTCTCTTTTCACTTCCTGAGCCTTATTTTCGCTGCATTTAGTCTCAAACAAGAGGGTCAAATTAGGTTTATACTGCCTCTTTAGTTCCTTGAGTGTGCGAATTGTTGCCTTATTCGCAACACCCCTTATATTCCAAGCAAGGATGATCATAATAGCCAAAAGATTAGGAGAGATAGAAAAATCTCCAAAAAATCTACCCAACTAAAGGGGGTTAGAAAAGCCTCTCTAATCAGACATTCATGCCCTCCACTTGTTGTGGAGGCTCTTCCTCGTTCATCTCATTTTTCATTTCAACTTCATTCTCGTACTGCACCATAACATCAATTATGGCGCTTGAATTTAGAGATTCAAACAACATATTACTTTGGTCAGGGAGTTTTGTAGCAAGTGATCCTCCATCATAGAAGAGGGAACCTTTGTAGATAGAGTTGGGCTAATTGGGCTTTGTATGGACCAACTTTCTTGGTGGTGGGTTGGTTGGGGTGGGGTTGTCATATTTGTGTCTGGTATATGAATCTGTTGTGTCTGTATAGGGGTACCACTATGATCTGGGTTGCTTGCTATTTGGTGTAATGGGGTTATGTCGATGGGTTTGTCTATGATTTTGATCTGGGCTTGGTCAAGTTTTTGTTTTGTGGTTTTTGGGCTATTTTTTTTTTTCAGGGGACTTTTTTAGACAGGTGTTGATTTTTGTGTATTTTCTTTTTGGGTCTTGTTGGTTGTCTTGGGTTCTTGTGACTGATTTTTACCTTTGTCTTTTTCTATAGTGCTGTCTTCTTTCTCCTATATGTCAATCCTTTCATACTCTGGAACCACGTTCTCTAGTGCAGCGAAACGAGATTGATTTCCCCTAACGGTATTTTCTTTCTCCTTCTCCTTTGCAGAACCTCCATTACTTGTACCTTCTCCACTCTTGTTGGATTTCTTTCCACGTGTCGGTTTCTGCACGATCATCCAAGGACCAAAAGCTTCTGCCTCTTTAGTAATTACTGATTTGCCCTTCTCTTTTTCTTTCTTTCCATCCTTGTCCCTATCTTCCACCTCTGACCCTGACCTTTGGACTTTCTCTACTTTCGATCCTTGGTGGGTGCAACTTTGATTCTCCTTTTGTTTTTTTTTGTGTAATTTTGCTTCTCATGTCCTACCTTTCCACAATGGAAACAAACTAGGGTGATCCCCTCATACTCAACTAGGTGAGTTTTACCGTTAATCTGATATTGTGATACCAACAGTTTTTCTAGATCAACCTCCACACAGATTCTGGCAAATTTGCGTTCGGAAACTTCTGCTGTGTTGGTGTCTACTTTTATCGTTCTTCTGACGATATTTCTAATCTTTTCGAGAATGGTTCTATTATAGTACTCTATGGCCAGACCAGGTAATCTTACCCACGCAGCTATTTTATCTATGGCAGCATCTTCCAGGTTGAAATTTGGTTTCCATAACCTGATGGTCAGGTAATGGTCCAAGATTTTCCATGGCCCTTCCATCAGCACAAAGTCTAGATCCTCTGAGTTGTAGAACTTGACCAGGAAAAAATTATTTCCTAAATCAATGACGTCAATGCTATCGTTCTTGCCCCACATTATCTCCAATCTCTTTTTAAGAGCCAACAAAGAAATCTTTCTTTCCATCAGCTTCACGATTAATATTTCCCACCAGTTCTTTCACAGCTCTCTTTGTACTCCCTCTCCGATTACCAAATTGTAAATTCTGTTTGGGAGCTTCTTAACAAGAATTTCTAAGTATTCCTCTTCCCCTTCTTCATTGATTGGCGCAGCTTCTTCTGTGACCATGGCTTCCATCTCCCTTTGTTCAGTGCTTTTTCCTGTTTTGACAATTTCAGCAAAGGAGTTTGTCCCCCACCTTTGTTTCTCTGGTTGTGTTGTCCTTGGGTTTCCTCCCTCTTGGCATCCATTTCCTTCGGTTACTTCTTCCGCCACCATCCAATCCTCGATCTTGGGGGGCAATCATGTTCTCCCTGAAAAATCTTCACCTCCGATTTCCCTTACCTTCTTCATTCCATGATGAAGCTTCTCCCCTTCCTCCCTTAATAACTCCCTTGGCTCATGTGATCGAGAGGCTCCTCCCCTCACATATCCACCTCTCATGGTGGTGAAGGAAAACTCAGCTCTTCGATCTGTGCATGTGCGTTAGATAGCCTCAATGACTGTTGCTTCTCCGATTATGGTGTTTATGAACAATGAAAAGGAGGGCATAGCATTGAAATTGAATTCTTAAAAGTTTATATTTGAGTTGTAAAATCTTTTGACTATTAGTTTATATGAAAATTTTGAGTGAAAGTTAGCTTATTACACAGTATAAAAGCTTTTTTTCCTGGTTATCTGTATGAAATGTTCTATGTATTTTGTAACCAAGTTTAATTATTATTGTAGCTATTACTATTTTTAAAGTAAGTGGAACAGAAGTGATGTTGAATAGTAAAGTGAGACATTAACTATGCTATATTTTGAGGTTAGGAAAGCAAAAATCTTTGAATAAGCTAGAGAAAAATATATATACTACTATTACATAGATTTTTAATAAACTGGTTTTTATATAAAAAATTGCCATTTCAGTTAAGTTTTTTTAAGATACGTAGAACAATTTTACTTCATTTACAAATCCATCTACATAAACTAATTTTCTGAGTACCCCTAGTTATCATATAAGTTTAGTTGTATAAAGTTATATTTTTGAAATTGAATTTTTAAATGTTCATATTTGAGTTGCAAAACCCTTTGGCTGTAGTATCTTATATGAAGGCTTTTTTTGTTATCTGTGAAATATGAGACATTAACTAAGCTATATTTAGAGATTAAAAAAGCAAATCTTCGACTAAACTAGAGAGAAATATGCTTCTATTAAACATGTTTTTAATAAATTGATTTTTATAAAAAAATATTACAGTTTCAGTTTAATTTTTTTAATATGTAGAATAATTTTACTGTAGTTATAAATCTGTCTACATAAAGTAATTTTTTGAGTACATGTAAATATTATGTAATTTCAATTGTACAAGGTTATATTTTTAAAATTTTGTTCAAATTGGTGTAAATAATGTATCATGTAATTTACAGTTTATGTTTACTGTTTATGACCGTTAGTTTTAAAATCCAGTTTGGCATTAAAAATTGGAGATAAGTGTCTCAAAACAAGGTATTTTTACATTGCATAAGGTGAAATTAAAGTTTTATATAAAATTTTAGTTTCGTTTTGTTTTAATGAATGAATTATTATACTGTAACTAAAAAATACAACTTTTTAGTTGCTTTTATTATTGATGTGTATACCTTAAACATTATATTTTCATAGATAGATAACGAAAATGTCGAATATACGGATGTCGAAGATAGAACGAATGTCATACATGACTCAGACTTTCAAATAAATGAAATCACTTCTACTGACCAATATCATCCTAAGCCAATACAAATCTTAACTCATGTCGTATTAGGAGAGAGTTAGAAAAGAGACAAAAATCTCTTTCATGTATTATAGTGCATGCATTATATACTTTAGAATTATTATAACAATTTAGGCTTAGGTAAATTCATGACGACAACTTGAAAAGGAAAATTAGACACACTCAGTTAATGACACGGTTACTAAAATCTGAAAAATGCCGAGATGTCATACGTATGGGCCCTGAAGTATTTAGGCAGTTGTGTCAAAAATTAAGAGGGACTAGTGGAGTAAAGGATTCAACTCGTTCTACGGTTAAAGAGCAAGTCACTAAATTTTTATATATTATAGGGCATAATGTGAAAAGTAAAACTATGTCTTTCTTCTTCCACCGCTTAGGGGAGACAATTAATCGTCACTTTCACAATGTCCTACATGTTATTCTATTGCTAGAGGGAGACTTCTCCAAGTAACCATCTGGTGCGGATGTTCCTTATGAAATACTTAATAATAGTCTATTCTATCCGTTTTTTAAGGTACTAACTATTTTAATTTACTTAGTGATATATATGTAATTGTCAATGAAATAATTAAAAACTATTATGTTAATAAGTCAATATACTTTTCAAAAAAAGATTGCATTAGAGTCATATATGGAACTCATAGTCATGTGAAGGTACCAAAGTTGGAAGTCCCTCGTTTTGCAGAAGAAAAGATCACCCCACACAATGTTTTAGTTGCCTGTGGATTCGATATGAAATTCACTTATGTGTTGTTTAGTTGGGAAAAAATTGCCTTTGACTCAAGTATTTTGAAAAATGCTTTAAGTAGGGAATATCCACTTCGAATCTCCGAAGGTCCGTGATAGTGTAATTTATGAAATCGCCTACATTAACTTAAATTTATAGTCACAGTATGTTACACTTTAATTTGTGTATGCAACTGTTGTAGGAAAATTTTATCTAGGCGATGCTAGATTTATGCTAAAGCCTAGGATACTTACACTATATAGAGGTGTTCGGTATCACTTAAAAGATTATTCAGTATGTGAGCCATAAAATTCTAAAAAGCTATTCAATCACGGGCATTTTTCATTAAGAAATGTCATTGAAAGATATTTTGGAGTTCTAAAGAAAATATTCTCAATTATAGCTAGCGACACTGAACTTTATTATTTATTTAAAACTATTAGAGACATTTTTTTGGCATATTATATACTGTATAACTTTTTTATGGATGTCGATATTGATCAATCTATAATTGATGCGATTGACCGAAAATTGCTAGAAGAACACAACATAGATAGATCACAATCAAATCAACAACGTGATGAGGAATATAGACATACAGTATTGTCATGAGATAATATTGCCACTGAAATATGAAATATATATCAAACATTATGACTGATTATATATTTTATATATATGTATGTATATATATGAGTAGTTTACAGTCAGAATTATTTAATTGGAGTTTTTTAAGGGAAAGTTATAGGTTAAATAATGCCAAATAAAGAAAATAAAACAACAGAATCTAATCAAGCTTCTAAAGACAACTTAAAATGGTCTGATGATATGGATGATATTCTGCTGAATGCGTTAGCAAAAGAAGCATTGAAAGATAATAGACACGATGGCTCATGGACAACTAAAGCATATGCCAATATTGTGAAGACTTTGAGTAGCGCAATAGGCCAGCACATAACAAAGAACCACATCAAGAATAGAATGAAGACATTAAAAGATCATTTTGTTGAGGCATATGACTTATTTCATCACTTAAGTGGATTTGCATGGAATCCTGTTACTAAAAAATTTGAAGCTGAAAAAGTCAGACAAAACTTTATTAAAGTATCTTAAACTTTGCTTTTATTATTTATACTGTTGATGAAGATAGTCACAAAATAATTTTAACATTTTTTTATGTAGGAAAAATCACATGCAAAAAAATAAAAAAAATACAAATTAAGCATTATGATACTTTAAAGGAGTTATTCGGAGCTGATAAAACTAATGGTAAAAGGGCTGCTACTTCACAAGAAAAGATTCAACAACTTAATAGAGATCTCATTGACTTGAATGACTCATTTGAAAATATTAGATTCACCAAGTGCTCCTCATAGTTAGCCAAATCAATTAGAAGGGACTTCAACTTCAAAAGGTACAAAGCGTAAGTTTCCTATGAATGATTTTTGGAGGCACAATATAAAAAAATTGCGTTGAAAATCACTACCATAGCCAATGCTGTAAAAGAGGGTAATTATTGTTCTAGCAAGCTACATGACGTGGCTCATAGGCAAGTTGAATTAGTTGAGAGACAAGCTTTTATGGCTGAAAGGCAAGTTTCGGTTGCCGAAAGACAAGTCTCATTAATTGAAAGACAAGTTGCAATTGCTGAAAAATGTTAGCTATTATGCAACAAAGTAGGTCTCGCCTTTACATCAAATAAGATGTATGAGATATGTTGACTGAATTGGATTTGGTAGGTTCATATCGGATGCAATGTTATCAGTTTTTATGTAAAAATGAGCAAAAAAAGCGCTAATTTTTTGGTAACCCACCTGAAATGCGACTGAATGCTCTTTTTCACTTCATGACTGCTGTTGGTATCCGTTTAAGAGATATGGTACTTCCAGAAAATATTCACCATTACAGGTATAATTTTTATATGCACTTAATTTCTGGTTAATTTGAGGTTATTGTTTTTAACAATTGATTATATGATTTTTATTGCCGCAAAGTATGAGTATATCTTCATGTATTTGAACAAGATATCATTGGTGCACGAAATTGTGTATGCCAATATTAATGGACTATTTAACACAGCTTCGTACCACTAACCAGCAAGTGCACTGGGTCGTCCAAGTAATACCTTACGTGAGTAAGGGTCGATCCCACGGAGATTATTGGTTTGAAGCAAGCTATGTTTATTTTATTATTCTTAGTCAGGATATCAATCAAAATTATCAATGGGAATTATTAGATTGGAAAAATAAAAGAGAATGAAATCGTTACTTGTTGTGCAGTAATGGAGAATATGTTGGAGTTTTGGAGATGCTTTGTCCTCTGAATTTATGCAATGTAATATTCAACTCAATTGTTTGTAAAGCCCGTCTACGGCAAGCTATATGTAGGGTGTCACCACTGTCAGTGGCTACCTCCCATCCTCTCAGTGAAAACGGTCCAGATGCTCTGTCACAGCACGGCTAATCAGCTGTTGGTTCTCGATCATGTTGGAATAGGATCCATTGATCCTTTTGCGTTTGTCATCACGCCCAGCAATTGCGAGTTTGAAGCTCGTCACAGCCATTCAATCCTTGAATCCTACTCGGAATACCACAGACAAGGTTTAGACTTTCCGGATTCTCAAGAGTGGCCGCCATCAGTTCTAGCTTATACCACGAAGATTCCGGTTAAGGAAGCTAAGAGAAGCTCATTCAGTCTGATGTAGAATGGAGGTGTTTGTCAGGCACACGTTCATGAGTTGAGGAAGGTGATGAATGCCACGAATCATCACCTTCTCCATAATTAAGCGCGAATGAACATCTTAGATAGGAACATACAAACGTTTGAGTGGAGAAATAGAAACAATTGCATTAATTCATCGAGACGCTGCAGAGCTCCTCACCCCCAACAATGGAGTTTAGAGACTCATGCTGTCAAAAGGTATAAATTTCAGATCTAAAATGTCATGAGGTGCAAAGTAAATCTCTAAAAGTTGTTTAAATAGTAAACTAGTAACCTAGGTTTACAGAAAATGAGTAAACTATGATAGATAGTGCAGAAATCCACTTCTGGGGCCCACTTGGTGTGTGCTGGGGCTGAGACTTAAGCTTCTCACGTGCCTGGGGCTGTTTTGAGCGTTCAACGCCAGGTTGTAACCTGTTTCTGGCGTTGAACTCCAGCTTGTAACCTGTTTCTGGCGCTGGACGCCAGACAGCAGCATGATACTGGCGTTGAACACCAGTCTATCTTCGCACAAAGTATGGACTATTATATATTGGTGGAAAGCCCTAGATGTCTATTTCCAACGCCGTTGAGAGCGCGCCAATTGGACTTCTGTAGCTCCAGAAAATTCATTTCGAGTGCAGGGAGGTCAGAATCCAGCAGCATCAGCAGTCCTTTTTCAGCCTAACTCAGATTTTTGCTCAGCTCCCTCAATTTCAGCCAGAAAATACCTGAAATCACAGAAAAATACACAAACTCATAGTAAAGTCCAGAAATATGATTTTTGCCTAAAAACTAATAATATTCTACTAAAAACTAATTAAAACATGCTAAAATCTACATGAAATTACCTCCAAAAAGCGTATAAAATATCCGCTCATCACAACACCAAACTTAAACTGTTGCTTGTCCCCAAGCAACTAGATGAATAAAATAGGATAAAAAGAATTTAAGGAGTAATAAAATCTCCGAGTTTTAAGTGAAGCTCAGATTCTAATTTAGATGAGCGGGGCTAGTAGCTTTTTGTTTCTGAACAGTTTTGGCATCTCCCTTTATCCTTTGAAATTCAGAATGATTGGCATCCATAGGAACTCAGAATTCAGATAGTATTATTGATTCTCCTATTGTAGTATGTTGATTCTTGAACACAGTTACTTTATGAGTCTTGGTCGTGGCCCTAAGCACTTTGTTTTCCAGTATTACCACCGGATACATAAATGCCACAGACACATGACTGGGTGAACCTTTTCAGATTGTGACTCAGCTTTGCTAAAGTCCCCAGTTAGAGGTGTCCAGAGCTCTTAAGCACACTCTTTTTACTTTGGATCACGACTTTAACCACTCAGTCTCAAGCTTTTTACTTGGGCCTGCATGCCACAAGCACATGGTTAGGGACAGCTTGATTTAGCCGCTTAGGCCTGGATTTACTTCCTTGGGCCCTCCTATCCATTAATGCTCAAAGCCTTGGATCCTTTTTACCCTTACCTTTTGGTTTTAAGGGCTATTGGCTTTTTTTGCTTACTTTTTCTTTCTCTCTTTTTTTTTCTTTTTTTTTACTGCTTTTTCTTGCTTCAAGAATCAATTTCATGATTTTTCAGATCATCAATAACATTTCTCTTGTTCATCATTCTTTCAAAAGCCAACAATTTTAACATTCATAAAATTCAATATAAAAAATATGCACTGTTCAAGCATTCATTCAGAAGACAAAAAGTATTGCCACCACATATAAATAATTAGAATTTTCCTTATTAAGAACTCGAAAAAATTAAATTGCCTCTTTATTCTACAAATCTACTATTTTATTCATGTTTGATGATGATGAGAAAAATAAATTATAACTTAATTGGAAATAAAACTAAAATAGACATGCTAATTACTACTACTCCTATATAACTTCTAAGGTAAATTTCTATAATAATACTATCACAGAGTTAAAGCTTAAAATTAGAACTTAACAACCTGTATTTTGGGAAGTGGATGTTCCTCTAGTCTGTGGGGTGCTTGGTCCTTCAAGGAATAGCTTCTAACGCTTTAGTTCCTTAAGTTCACATCCTTGCTCTTCCTGTTTCCTTAGGTGCCATGATCTTGATGAGTTTTAGCTCAGTGATCATGGCAAATCACACCAAACTTAGAGGTTTGCTTGTCCTCAAGCAAAAGAAAGGAAAGGAGAGGAATAGAGGGAGAGGCAATTTCGAAATCCAAAAGATATGATGAGTTGAAAAAGATTTGAAAAAGATTTGGATTGGAAAAAGATTTGTGTTTATGAATTAAGATACATTTGACATTTTTGAAAAAGGGATTTTAGAAATTAGTGTTTTTAGAAATTAGGATTAAAATTTTTTTTGAATTGAAGGATGATATTTTAAAACATGTTTATGCAAGAAATTATGAATTGAAACATAAAAATTAGAAAATTTGTGAAGAAAAACGAATTTTACCTCCTCCCCACCATTCTGGCGTTAAACGCCCAAATGCTGCTTGTTTTGGGCGTTTAACGCCCAATTGCTGCTTCTCCTGGGCGTTCAACGCCCAGCTGTTGCTTCTTTCTGGCGTTGAACGCCAGGAAGTCCTTTGTCACTGGGCGTTTTTATGAACGCCCAGGACGCTGTTAATCTGGCGTTAAACGCCCAGAAGGTGCTTCTTTCTGGCGTTCAACGCCCAGTAGATGCTCCTTTCTGGCGTTTAACGCCCAGATGGCTACCCTTACTGGCGTTGAACGCCCAGTGGGTGCTTCTTTTGGGCGTTCAACGCCCAAAATGTTTCTTACTGGCTTTTTCACGCCAGTGAGCTTCCAAATTCCCTTGTAACTCTGTGAATCCAATCAATTGCTATTTTACCTTTTGAAGATACTTTGACATATACTTGTAAAAATTAATTAGCAAAAACAAATAAAATTAAATTTTGTGAATGGCTGGGTTGCCTCCCAGCAAGCGCTTCTTTATTGTCCTTAGCTGGACAGTGAGCTCTTATGGAGTCTCACAGATGATCAGAGCAAGGTTGGGACCTCCCAACATCAAACTTAGAGTTTGAATGTGGGGGTTCAACACCAAACTTAGAGTTTGGTTGTGGCCTCCTAACACCAAACTTAGAGTTGGACTGTGGGGGCTTTGGTTGACTCTGCAGTGAGAGAAGCTTTTCATGCTTCCTCTCCATGGTTACAAAAGGAGAACCTTGTGTCTTATAGTTTGCAATGTCTGCAAACCACAGAGCTTCCTGAACAGCAAACAATTGCTCATCCGGAAAGGTTTCAGAGATCTCAGTAGGAGGGAAGGATGCTCCTGCTACTGGTTCTATCCGGGACAGGTGATCAGCTACTTGATTCTCTGTTCCTTTTCTGTCTCTTATTTCTATATCAAACTCTTGCAGAAGCAACACCCATCTTATGAGCCTGGGCTTTGAATCCTGCTTTGTGAGTAGATATTTAAGAGCAGCATGGTCAGTGTACACAATCACTTTTGATCCTACTAAGTAGGATCTAAACTTGTCAATGGCATAAACCACTGCAAGTAATTCTTTTTCTGTGGTTGTGTAATTTTTTTGGGCATCATTTAAAACACTGTTAGCATAATAAATGACATGCAGAAGCTTGTTATGCCTCTGTCCTAATACTACACCAATGGTATGGTCACTGGCATCACACATTAAGTCAAAGGGCAATGTCCAGTCTGGTGCAGAAATAACTGGTGCTGTGACCAGCTTAGCTTTCAGGGTCTCAAACGCCTGCAGACACTTTGTGTCAAACACGAATGGCGTGTCAGCAGCTAGCAGATTGCTCAGAGGTTTTGCAATTTTTGAAAAATCCTTTATAAACCTCCTATAGAATCCTGCATACCCCAGAAAGCTTCTGATTGCCTAAACATTGGCAGGTGGTGGTAATTTTTCAATTACTTCAACTTTAGCTTGATCCACCTCTATTCCCTTGTTTGAAATTTTATGCCCAAGGACAATTCCTTCAGTCACCATAAAGTGACATTTTTCCCAGTTTAAAACTAGGTTGGTCTCTTGGCATCTTTTCAGAACAAGTGCTAAATGGTTAAGGCAGGAGCTGAATGAGTCTCCAAATACTGAAAAGTCATCCATGAAGACTTCCAGAAACTTCTCTACCATATCAGAGAAGATAGAGAGCATGCACCTTTGAAAGGTTGCAGGTGCATTGCACAAGCCAAATGGCATCCTTCTGTATGCAAATACTCCAGATGGGCATGTGAATGCCGTTTTCTCTTGATCCTGAGGATCTACTACAATTTGATTATAACCTGAATATCCATCCAGGAAGTAGTAGTATTCATGACCTACTAGTCTTTCTAGCATCTGGTCTATGAATGGTAAAGGAAAATGATCCTTTCTTGTGGTTGTATTGAGCCTTCTATAATCAATACACATACGCCACCCTGTAACTGTTCTTGTAGGAACCAGTTCATTTTTTTCATTATGAACCACTATCATGCCTCCCTTCTTAGGGACGACTTGGACAGGGCTTACCCAGGGGCTGTCAGAAATAGGATAAATAATCCCAGCCTC
Organism: Arachis stenosperma; assembly: GCF_014773155.1. Taxonomy (NCBI): domain Eukaryota; kingdom Viridiplantae; phylum Streptophyta; class Magnoliopsida; order Fabales; family Fabaceae; genus Arachis; species Arachis stenosperma. The sequence continues at coordinate 152,278,498 of NC_080379.1, forward strand.
TAGTAATTTAGTGACCTCCTTCTGCACAACTTCCTTCATGGCTGGATTCAGCCGCCTTTGTGGTTGGACCACTGGCTTGGCGTCATCCTCTAATAGGATCTTGTGCATGCATCTGGCTGGGCTAATGCCCTTAAGATCAATGATGGACCACCCAAGAGCTGTCTTGTGTGTTCTTAGCACTTGAATTAGTGCTTCCTCTTCCTGTGGCTCTAAGGTAGAGCTTATGATTACAAGAAAGGTATCACCTTCTCCCAGAAATGCATATTTCAGGGATGGTGGTAATGGTTTGAGCTCAGGTTTGGGAGGTTTCTCCTCTTCCTGAGGGATTTTCAGAGGTTCTATTATTCTCTCTGATTCCTCCAAATCAGGCTGAACATCTTTAAAGATGTCCTCTAGCTCTGATTCGAGACTCTCAGCCATATTGACCTCTCTTACCAGAGAGTCAATGATATCAACACTCATGCAGTCATCTGGGGTGTCTGGATGTTGCATGGCTTTGGCAACATTCAACTTGAACTCCTCCTCATTGACTCTCAGGGTTACTTCCCCTTTTTGGACGTCAATGAGGGTTCGGCCAGTTGCTAGGAAAGGTCTTCCTAGAATGAGAGTTGCACTCTTGTGCTCCTCCATTTCCAGCACCACAAAGTCAGTAGGAAAGGCAAATGGCCCAACCTTGACAATCATGTCTTCAATCACACCTGATGGGTATTTAATGGAGCCATCAGCAAGTTGAAGACATATCCGGGTTGGTTTGACTTCTTCAGTCAAACCGAGCTTTGTGATAATAGATGCAGGTATTAGGTTGATACTTGCCCCAAGATCACATAGAGCTTGCTTGGCACAATTACCCTCTAATGTACATGGTATCATAAAGCTTCCGGGGTCTTTAAGCTTCTCAGGTAAGCTTTTCAGAATGATTGCACTGCGTTCTTCAGTGAGGTAAACTTTTTCAGTTTCTCTCCAATCCTTCTTATGACTTAAGATCTCTTTCATGAACTTAGCATAAGAGGGTATTTGCTCAAGTGCTTCTGCAAACGAAATCTTTATTTCAAGAGTCCTGAGATAGTCTGCAAAGCGGGCAAATTGCTTATCCTGTTCCGCTTGGCGGAGTTTTTGAGGATAAGGCATTTTGGCTTTATATTCCTCAACCTTAGTTGCTGCAGGTTTATTACTTACAGAAGTGGGTTGGGAAGCCTTTTTAGAAGTGTTGTTATCAGCACTTGTATGTGACTGATCCCCCACTGGCATTTGAATGCCAGGGGTGGAAGCTGGAGTGGCGTTAGACGCCAGCTCCTTGCCTGTTTCTGGCGTCTTAACGCCAGAACTGTGCTCCCTTTGGGCGTTCAACGCCGGATTCATGCTTGTTTCTGGCGTTGAACGCCATGAATGAGCATGGTCTGGGCGTTCAGCGCCAGCATTATTCCTCTCTGGGCTCTGATTTCCTCAGAGGGATTTTGAGTAGCCATTTGTTCATTTCTTGGCTTCCTGCTGCTTTGAAGGGAGGTATTTAATGTTTTCCCACTTCTTAATTGAACTGCTTGGCATTCTTCTGCTATTTGTTTTGACAGTTGCTTTTCTGTTTGCTTTAACTGTACTTCCATATTCCTGTTAGCCATTCTTGTTTCCTGTAGTATTTCCTTGAATTCGGCTAGCTGCTGAGTTAGAAAGTCTAATTGCTGATTGAATTCATTAGCCTGATCTACAGGACTGAGTTCAGCAATTACTGTTTTAGCTTCTTCTTTCATGGAAGATTCACTGCTTAGGTACAGATGCTGATTTCTGGCAACTGTATCAATAAGCTCTTGAGCTTCTTCAATTGTTTTTCTCATATGTATAGAATCACCAACTGAGTGATCTAGAGAAATCTGAGCTTTTTCTGTAAGCCCATAGTAGAAGATGTCTAATTGCACCCACTCTGAAAACATCTCAGAGGGGCATTTTCTTAGCATCTCTCTGTATCTCTTCCAGGCATCATAAAGGGATTCATTATCTCCTTGTTTGAAGCCTTGGATGCTTAGCCTTAGCTGTGTCATCCGTTTTGGAGGGAAATAGTGATTCAGGAATTTTTCTGACAGCTGTTTCCATGTTTTTATGCTATTCTTAGGTTGGTTATTTAACCACCTCTTAGCTTGATCTTTTACAGCAAATGGAAATAGTAATAATTTGTAGACATCCTGATCTACTTCCTTATCATGTACTGTGTCAGCAATTTGCAAAAATTGTGCCAGAAACTCTGTAGGTTCTTCGTGTGGAAGACCGGAATACTGGCAGCTTTGCTGCACCATGATAATGAGCTGAGGATTCAACTCAAAGCTACTAACTCCAATGGAGGGTATACAGATACTACTCCCATATGAAGCAGTAGTGGGGTTAGCATATGACCCCAGAGTCCTCCTGGACTGTTCATTTCCACTTAGTTCCATGATGGAATAAAGGAGATGGTATGGATGTTGATATTATTTATTTTATAAAAAATTATTTTATAAAATAAAGTAAAAATAAAACAAATAAAAACGAAATAAAATAAAAAAAATGAAAATTTTTTTTTGAAGATTTTCGAAAATTTTGAGGAAAAGGAGAAAGTGGTTAGGATAAATTTTTTTTAAAAAGATAATAAAATATATATTAAAAAAAAATAAGAATTGAAAAATTTTGAAATTGAAATCTGAATTTTTATATAAAAATTTCGAAAATGTAGTTTAAAATTAGTTAGAAAAGATATAAATTTTTTTTGAATTTTTAATTTTATGATGAAAGAGAAAAACACATAAAAGACACAAGACTTAAAATTTTTAGCTCTAATGCTCCTTATTTTCGAAAATTTTGGAGGAAAAACACCAAGGAACACCAAACTTAAAAATTTTAAGATCAAAACACAAGAAAGACTCAAGAACACCTTGAAGATTCACAAGAACACCAAGAACAAAAGAAAGAACACCAAACTTAAAATTTTTAGAAAACTTCACTAAATTTTCGAAAATTGAAGAAAAATCAATAAGAAAACACCAAACTTAAAGTTTGGCACAAGATTAAATTAAGAAAAATTATTTTAAAAAAAAAAGATTTTAAAAAGAAGATGCCTAATTGCCAAGAACATAAGCCAACGCTATAACCAACTGAGCTAAAAATGTAACGTATTTTAAAGATGTATTATTTTTATGGATAAAAGTATAATTTTTGAAAGTTAATGTTTTGAAAAAGCACAAGAAAAACAAGAAAAGACACAAAACAAGAAAAACTCAAGATCAAACAAGAAAAATAAACAAGAACAACTTGAAGATCAATGAAGAACAAAGAACACAAGTTCGAAAATTTAAAGAAAAATATAAAATATGCAATTAACACCAAACTTTGAACAAGACACTAGACTCACGAAAAGAAATTAAAAATTGATAAAGAAAAATAATATTTTTGAAAAATTTTTTTGGAAAAGAAATTATCCTATCAGAATTTAATGACTCTATAGTAACAAAAATAAATTATTCCTAATCTAAGAAATAAAATAAACCTTTAGTTGTTCAAACTCGAATAATCCCCGACAACGGCGCCAAAAACTTGGTGCACGAAATTGTGTATGCCAATATTAATGGACTATTTAACACAGCTTCGTACCACTAACCAGCAAGTGCACTGGGTCGTCCAAGTAATACCTTACGTGAGTAAGGGTCGATCCCACGGAGATTATTGGTTTGAAGCAAGCTATGTTTATTTTATTATTCTTAGTCAGGATATCAATCAAAATTATCAATGGGAATTATTAGATTGGAAAAATAAAAGAAAATGAAATCGTTACTTGTTGTGCAGTAATGGGGAATATGTTGGAGTTTTGGAGATGCTTTGTCCTCTGAATTTCTGCAATGTAATATTCAACTCAATTGTTTGTAAAGCCCGTCTACGGCAAGCTGTATGTAGGGTGTCACCATTGTCAGTGGCTACCTCCCATCCTCTCAGTGAAAATGGTCCAGATGCTCTGTCACAGCACGACTAATCAGCTGTTGGTTCTCGATCATCTTGGAATAGGATCCATTGATCCTTTTGCGTTTGTCATTACGCCCAGCAATCGCGAGTTTGAAGCTCGTCACAGCCATTCAATCCTTGAATCCTACTCGGAATACCACAGACAAGGTTTAGACTTTCTGGATTCTCAAGAGTGGCCGCCATCAGTTCTAGCTTATACCACGAAGATTCCGGTTAAGGAAGCTAAGAGAAGCTCATTCAGTCTGATGTAGAACGGAGGTGTTTGTCAGGCACACGTTCATGAGTTGAGGAAGGTGATGAATGCCACGAATCATCACCTTCTCCATAATTAAGCGCGAATGAACATCTTAGATAGGAACATACAAACGTTTGAGTGGAGAAATAGAAACAATTGCATTAATTCATCGAGACGCTGCAGAGCTCCTCAACCCCAACAATGGAGTTTAGAGACTCATGGTGCCAAAAGGTACAAATTTTATATCTAAAATGTCATGAGGTGCAAAGTAAATCTCTAAAAGTTGTTTAAATAGTAAACTAGTAACCTAGGTTTACAGAAAATGAGTAAACTATGATAGATAGTGCAGAAATCCACTTCTGGGGCCCACTTGGTGTGTGCTGGGGCTGAGACTTAAGCTTCTCACGTGCCTGGGGCTGTTTTGGGCGTTCAACGCCAGGTTGTAACCTGTTTCTGGCGTTGAACTCCAGCTTGTAACCTGTTTCTGGCGCTGGACGCCAGACAGCAGCATGATACTGGCGTTGAACGCCAGTCTATCTTCGCACAAAGTATGGACTATTATATATTGGTGGAAAGCCCTGGATGTCTACTTTCCAACGCCATTGAGAGCGCGCCAATTAGACTTCTGTAGCTCCAAAAAATCCATTTCGAGTGCAGGGAGGTCAGAATCCAGCAACATCAGCAGTCCTTTTTCAGCCTAACTCAGATTTTTGCTCAGCTCCCTCAATTTCAGCCAGAAAATACCTGAAATCACAGAAAAATACACAAACTCATAGTAAAGTCCAGAAATATGATTTTTGCCTAAAAACTAATAATATTCTACTAAAAACTAATTAAAACATGCTAAAATCTACATGAAATTACCCCCAAAAAGCGTATAAAATATCCGCTCATCAATCATTCTTTATTTTATTTATATTAACACATGGTTGCAAATCACTTTTTGTTAATACTTTGAGATTGATTGGTTGTTTGAATAGAAAAATATCGACAAAATAATTTATTATGATCAACTCTGATCTTTGTGTTAATTTATATTTGTTGTATATACTTGTGCAGGAATCATAATACTTGAAAATATTTAGAAACAACGAGTATACTGCTTAGTACAAGTAGAAATCGATCATGTGTTAATATCTTTAACTATGTAAAACTTTTTTTTTTGAATTAGATATGTACAGATGACTCCAGCTATGTAAAATTGATTTTTTGGAAGTAGGCGTATGATGATGACTCTGACTATGAAGAATTACTCTTTTTAAAACTGGTGTGTGGTGATAAAATAATACTCTCCTGGAGTCCTTGTCATTGTTACTCTTTTGGTGTTTTGTTATATGTTTATAAAAATTGTATATGATTTTTTTGTCGCATGTAATAAGAAAGAAATGCTAGCCATTTCTGATGTTAACATTTTATTTTATAAAGATAGTTTAGTGAAACTTTTCTTTAAATATGATTAAAGAGATTAATGATATAAACCTATGAATAATTTTTATTATTTTTTATAAAATTATTTATTTTTATATATTTAAAAAATAATGATACATTTTTTTATTTATGACATTTAAAAGATAATAAACAAGGATAACTTTAAAAAAATATTATTGTTAACAAAGATAATATGTTAAAATCTTGAAATACTGGATGACTTTTTTTTAATAGAAGAATGAGTTGAATACATTAATAAACAAAAATATTATTTATACATCAAAATCAGCTACCAATATAGGTAAGGATATTAATATAATTTTATTTGAGTATAAAATTTTCTCTCTTCGTACTTTTTCTTCTATCCAAACAAAAGAAAAAAAATTTTTCTATTTTTTTCATCCATTTTTTCTTCATCCAAACAACACAAAAAAATACTTTTTTTCCTATTTTCTTTCCTCTCACTTCCTTTCCTCCTATTTTCTTTCTTGCATCTAAACATACTGTACGCATTTACTTGCAAAATTTATTTTCTTCCCATCTATACAATTATTTTTGAGACATTCTTTCTTATTCCCATCTATACAGTTATTTTTGAGACATTCTTTCTTATGCTTTACAGATATTTATTACTGCTACTAAAGGGGCGGAGGTACATACAACTAAAGAGACAATGTTTCCATTTTAATTTTTATTTAAAAAAATAATAGTCTAGCCCCCCTTTTTTGATTTTTCACTCCCCTCTCTTTTTGTTCGATAACTTTTCCAATCCCCTTTTTAATTCATACAAAAAACCTATATATTTTGGCCAGGGGTGGAGGTACATACAACTAAAGGGACAATACCCCCATTTTAATTTTTATTTAAAAAAAATAATAGTCTAGCCCCCCTTTTTTGATTTTTCAGTCCCCTCTCTTTTTGTTCCATAACTTTTCCAATCCCCTTTTTAATTCATACAAAAAACCTAGCCCAATAGCCCATTTTTTATCCCTTTTTTTATTTTTCAGCCTCTCTTCAGTCTTCCCATTTTGTTCATATAATTAGTCTCTCCCTTTCCGCCTTCATTTTCCAGAATTTCAGGTAACAATTTTTTCTATTCTTCTTCTTGTTTATCTCTTTAATCTTCTTATCTTTTACCTCTTTGATTCTTTTTTTTTTTTTGCAAATTAAAAAAAATAGTAATTCAACAAGTGATTCTTTACTCCTCTTTCTCAAAAAAGGTTATATTTTTATTCTTTTTTATTTCAAGAAAATTATTTTACTAAATTAACTAATAATAAAGAGACATAGTCATACAAAAATAGAACAAATGAATTGTATTTAATCTAGCATTGTAATTTTTTTATATTTTTTTATTATTTTTCTGTTAGTCTTGTCTAATTTTTTTTATATATTTAGTTATTTATTTAATTTATTATTATTTGTTAATTAAGTTTATGTTATTATATATTAGTTTGTATATTTAGTTTTTTTATTAGTTAACTATTTAATTACAATTTTATATTATTTATACTAGGATATTAGTATTATTGTTCTGAATTTTAATATTTTATTTTGAATTGAAATATAATTTTTATATTTTATAAAGATTTAGACTGTAATTTACACTTTTTGCTAAATATATTTTTAATTATAGGAACTTATTTGGCCATTTGAATTATGAGTAAGTTTAAAACTATTGATATATTTTTTAAAAGAAAAGATCAAGAGAATGAAGATGCTTCTACTATTACTACTCCAATACTTGAGGGGTCATCAAATTTCATTACTTCAAGTTCTCCATTGAATAGCTCAAAGCATCCAAGATTTCTTCCAAATCAACTGGATGTTTTTCGTTTGGAAAGAGATCCTGGAATGCGACCAATGATTTGGAAGTTTCCTCCAAATAAAAGAGATGAAATCCGTCGGGCTTATATTAAAGTTGGGCCAAATCAACCAATTCTTGATAATTATCCATTTTCTGGTGATAAAAGTCATTGTCGCTTTCAAGTTTCATGGTTTAAATTGTTCCCATCTTGGTTAGAATATTCTATAGAAGATGACGTTATATATTATTTTTCGTGCTTTCTTTTTGCTAAGGAACCTTCAATCAATACGGGTTCAAATGCTTTTATTGAGAATGATTTCAGGAATTGGAAGAAAGTAAATAGTGAAAAAGAATGTGCTCTTTTGAATCACATTAGCAAAGGTCCCAACTCATTCCATCATAAGGCGCTGAAATTATGTGATAATTTAATGAAACAATCACAACATATCGACAGACTTCTTCATAAGCAAACATCAGAAGAGATTGAAAAGAACCGAATTCAACTAGGAACATCTATAGATTGCATTAGATAGTTGACATTTCAAGGTTGCGCATATAGAGAATATGATGAAAGCCAAAGTTCAAGCAATAGAGGTAACTTTTTGGAAATGTTGACATTTTTGGGATCTTACAATGAAAGAGTGAAAAAGAATGTTTTGAAAAATACTCCAAAAAATGCTAAATATACTTCAAATAATGTCCAAAAAGAAATTCTACATATTCTTGCTACTAAGGTGAGAAATTCAATTAGAGAAGAGATTGGAGATGCCAAATTTTATATTATTGTTGATGAAGTTAGAGATGAATCTAAAAAAGGAGCAAATGACCATTGTTTTGAGATTTGTTACCCTAGATGGTTTTGTTAAAGAGAGATTCTTTGATCATGTGCATGTCACTGATACTTGTGCAACAACTTTAAAGAAAGAATTGATTTCTGTCCTTTCTCATTATAATCTCCAAGTTGAAAATATTAGGGGTCAAGGATATGATGGTGCTAGCAACATGCGGGGTGAGTGGAATGGTTTGCAAGCTTTGTTTCTTAAAGATTCTCCATAAGTAACTATGTACATTGTTTTGCTCATAGGTTAGAGTTAGCATTGGTGACAACTTCAAGAGAGGTACTTCAAATTCATGAATTTTTTACTCAATTAAACTCTATTGTCACTATTGTTAGTGCTCTTTCAAAAAGACATGATCAATTACAAAAAGCTCAAGCAATTGAAAATGCAAACTTGGTTGCTCAAAATGAATTAGAAACAGGCAAAGGTGCGAATCAAATAAGCACTTTACAAAGAGTTGGGGATACTCGATGGAGCTCTCACTTTAATTCTATTTACAGTTTGGTAAAAATGTTTACTGCTACCAACATTGTTCTCAATAATATCATTGAAGACGGGACAACTTATGCACAAAGAGGTGAGGCTTATGGTGTTAGTAAAATATTATTGTCATTTGAATTTGTTTTCACTTTGCACTTAATGAAAGAGATTATGGAAATCACTAATGTTCTTTGCCAAGCACTGCAACAACAATCTCAAGATATTCTTAATGCAATGCATATTGTTTCTACATCAAAGTTACTTCTTCAACAATTAAGAGATGGTAGATGGTGCAATTTTCTTGCAAATGTTAAAGATTTTTGTTAAAAGCATGAAATTGAAGTCTCTAATATGAGTGCACAATATGTTTTTGGAAGAGGTCGATCTCATCAACCAAGTGTGACAGTTGAGCATCATTATCGAATAGATATATTCTTGGCAACAATTGACTCTCAAATACAAGAGTTGAATAATAGATTTAATGAGCAAATAATAGAGCTTTTGACTCTGAGTTGTGCTTTGGATCCTAAGGACAATTTCAAATAATTTAATATTGAAGAAATTAGCAAGTTAGCAGAGAAGTTTTATCCCCTTGAGTTTCTTTCTAATGAGCTAAATATTTTGAAATCTCAGTTGCAATATTATCAGCATGATATACCGAATCATTTGAAAGACATTGGTACACTTTCTGAATTGTGCAACAAGTTGCAAGAAACGGAAAATTCAAGAACTTATCACATGGTTGATAGATTAATACATCTTTTTTTGACTCTACCAGTGTCTACAGCAACAACAGAAAGAGCTTTTTCAGCAATGAAATTTGTTAAGACAAGACTCCGAAGTAAGATGGCTGATGAATTTCTTGCAGACAATTTGGTCATCTATATAGAAAAAGAATTAGCAGCTATTTTCAACACAAATTCAATTATAGATGATTTTAAAAATAGAAAAAAACGTCGAATAGCCTTTTCATGATACAAAACTGTAAGTGATAATTTTTATATATTATTGTCTTACTTTGATTGAGATTATATATTTATTTATTTTTTAATTTTATCAATAGAAATAGTAATATAAAATATTTTTAGTAAATTATTAAACACTGCCCCCCTAAATAGTTAGCCTAGCTCCACCCCTGATTTTGGCCCTGGTTTCTGGATCTCCTAAACGACCAAGTAGTAACCTGGCTTCCTGGGTCTAGGTTCTCGCCACACGGCCCAAAAAACGAGTTTAGAGATCCCAAATTCTTAACTAATATTCAAATTCAAATAATTTTTTTATCTTAACCAATAAGATAAAATAAGATAACGACATAAATTATATAAAGAAAATCAAGAGCTCTCTCAGGTACGTTACATAATCCTAATCCTCACCTGTACTTTTTAGATCCATTTTAACTTAGTTGTTGGAATGTCTTTGCAGGTATCACCCTCTGCCGCTTTAGAAGTCCGATTCCGTCACCACCAAGACCGACGAGTCCTTGATCCTTCTTTCCACCTGTACCAATAAAGTCTTGTACAATCTATCTCTCATACTCTGAAACACATTTAAACTTTCGTTGTAATCTTTGTATCTTGAATAAACATCCTTGTATTTCGTTCAAATTTCTGAATTACAATACAAGTTCATATTATTCGATCATATTGTGAGTATTATTATTCAGTATTAGTTTATTAGATGTTATTTTGTTGTTGATATTACTCTTGTTTAATTTATATCTAATAGAACTACATATTTACATTTTTTATAAGATCCAAATAAAAGTTGGTATCAAAGCTAAGTGAAAACTTGGTTCTGGTATCTTCTCTTAGCTTGGTACTTGTATCCTCTCATGAGGCCACTATTTAAGCATATTGCTAGGAGAAAAAAAGAAAAATTGGTCGCCTAGCTGATCCTAAAAATAGAGGGTGGAGTCAAACTCAAAAGCTACGTTTCTACTGCTCCATCTCACGAAAATATAAAGTTCAGAATCCAAATAGAACAAACTACAACTTAAAATCCAATCTTTCTACGGAGAAGGTATCTCATATTGAAAAACTCTCTCCTAACCAAGAACTTGTACTTAATATTATATTTTACAGTATCTTTATTCTTATGCTATTATTCTGAACTTTGTTTGAGTAACTAAAGATATTTTAAACTACATCCTATAATCTTTTAAAGATAACTGTCGTAGCAAAAGTCATTTATACGTTAGTCAGGGCCCGTTTGGGAAGTTTCAAAAATAATTTTTTTTGAGCTTTTGACTTATAAAAAGTAGTAGTATTAATGTCTGGTGTAATTTTTAAAATCAAATTGCAGCTTTATAAAAAAATAACTTCTCTCATAATACTACTATTTTTATCACATTTCTATAAAATAAGTACTTTAGAACTAAAAATTCAAATACAAAATAACTTATTTATAAATTACTTTTAATATAATTATTTATTATTTAAATTATTTTTTTTTAAAAATTAATTAAGCTATTTAATCAAACTGAACCTCAGTCCAATGAATAAGTCTAATGGCAAGTTCTCTTTGAAAACAATATATTTATTAGTTAGTTAGGGTAGTCCCATAGCATAAGTCTCTAAAAAAAGATAATGGCTTATATGTATACACTTTTGAATGACACCAAAAGCTTTATTAAGGCAAGCAGTGTTTCTTGCTCAAATTAGGATTTGAAAGCTTTAAATAAAACAACAAAAAGAGATAATGGTGAATGTAAGTGAACAAAACAATGAAAGTTTGAACAAAATATATATATGAAAAATTTGGTATCAGAAATGGCCAACCAAAATTTGTTAATTAACTCGTACACATCATTATACTAGTTTATAGTTGATTATATTTAGTGCAACATTTCCTAATTGAGAAGCAACAATTTTTCTGCCGATGCATACGATGGATAAAAAAGATCCAAGTTACCATTTCAAGGATAATTGGATTCTTACAAGGGCCTTATAGCAGTGAAGATGAGATATGATGATGTGGACTATTTTGTGTACAACAATTCCTAATGTGTACGTGTCTTTCTTATTTTCACTAATATAATATATAATATTCTTATCTATAGTGTAATATCAGTTATATCACTGGATATTCATATATAATGGGTAGCTATTGATTGCTGTCAACATTTAACCCAATAAATGTGAGTCATAATTTCCCTTTTTTTTTTTTTGCGGGGAAGAGGAAAAGAAGGGACATTTTGTAATTATGTCATATACATAAGCAGACGAGAGAGATCTAGAAATTTGGCACCATAGTATGGAATAAATCCAAATTTGTTATGATTATATTACATAACATAAACAAATCATGTTAACTATATTTAAAAAATCAGCTATTAATTAAATATAAATATATATTTGGCGTTTCATAATTTTTTTATTATACCGCTATAAATAAATTTGATTATTAATTTATTACCGTTAAAGGTTTGATCATTTTACTAGTTTAAATATAAAATGCTCTATTTATCGCATTTAATAACATCTAATGCTATCACACGAAATATATACACACTAACACATGATATTTTGAAAAATGATCAATAAAGTTATTTTTGTAAACTAAATTTAAGCAATTTTTTTTTTCCTTTTGTGCGTCTCATTTTTTAATTGATTTTTATTATATCAATAAGTTATTAGGCTAACTTAATTATTAAAATAACTTAATCATATAACGTCATGAATAACATTTTCGTTCGTAATTTCAAATGGAACAAACTAGTACACCTTAGGATTTCTTAAAACGTCACGTAACATACATAAAGTTTACTAGTTTAGTGATAGTCCCTTTTGTCTTGACGCAACTCCAAAGGAGGCAGTATTATATACTGTTTTAGAAGATAATTGGCATCTTGTCCCCAATAAAATAAAATAAAATAAAATAAAAGAAGAAGATTGCGACAAGAGAAATAGGGATTTTTTATTTAAATAAATTAAATAATATATTAATTACTAAAATAAATAATTTTAAAAATTATTATCGAAATTCATTCCAAAATTTTATCATTTTTACAGTATAAACGAGATAATTTTGTACGTATTTTGTTTATGCTGTAAACGAGATATATACGTGTCACGTACCTTATCTCGTTTACACTGTAAACAGGATATGTACAAAATTATTTCATTTATACTATAAATGAGATACGTGTCAAATCATTGCATTTACAGTGTAAACAAAATACAATAAGACAAATTTTAAAAAGCTATAAAAGGATGTACAATTCTTAACATTCTCCACATACATTTTACATCTTTTTCCCTCCCGTTTTTCTCACAAAAAAAGGCAAAATGACCAATAATAGCTTATACATAGTTGTGTGTGTTTACCCCAATTGTCGTATGAGAAATGGCGACAATGGGTGATATTTGAGTGTGAGAATCCGATACTCTTGCACACTTGGTGTGTAAGTTCATTGTCGGAGTTGAAGAGTTTGCTATTGAGCAACCTTGGTAGCACAGGGATAAGGGAGGTCGGAAGGGTGGAATATAGGTTGCTAGCACCGTTAGAGGACGAGCACGTGCGACTCATGTTTGACATCCACGGAAAAATCATGGCAACAAGTGATGGAGCTGTCCGCCAATGTTGGAGATGTTGATGGTGGTGGTTCTGTACACTCGACCTATAGAAAAGTGATGATTGTAATAAATTAAGTCGACAATCAGAAAAAACAGGGATAAATAAGACAAAAGTCGGAACATGTCAAGGTTCACGGGAGCGCAAGGCACCGGATGCTCGCCATTGAACTGACACTTCACTCGATCAACCCGGTGAAACTGGACGATGTTGAAACAGACGAGGGATACAACTTACATGCATGTCTCCCACTCTTCCTCCTCGACAAACTAAGAGGGGCACAGAGCCTGCAGAGCAGGATCGTCGTACGACGTCCAAACAAACTGAACCAACAGTTATAAATGTATAAACTTTTGATATCACAAAAGGTAAATAATGTTCGAAACCTAATAATTCAGTGAGTGCGTACTAACTTATAGTTTGCATAAAAAACGAAATCTAAGTAAAGGACTAAATTAAAAAGAGGTGGTGTCAACCATGGTGCTAACCTCATTAAATCGTAACCGATCTATCACCACTCTCCAATGCAGAACCCTCCTATCATGCTGATCTCTGCTCTACTGCTGCAATCCTATCAACTTGACACCAATCAATAGAATAACAACAGTTCATTATGCAGAAAAATAGAAAAAAAGTTATAAATTGATAACATAGTAAAAACATAAACAGTTGTTACCTCACAGCAATAGGATACATGAAAATTCCTCACTCTGGTGGACACCACTGGAAAAATCCTTGGTATATCATGGACATCAAGAGCGGAGTACAGCCAGCGATGTCCGTGACACCTTGGTGTGCTGCCGAGTATAGTGACTGGTACATCCAAGCCAACACAGCCGAGCCCCAAGACAATACCCAACACTACTCAAAGTCCTGAAGCAGCGGCAGCCAACGCAGATGGACCAAGTTGTTCGATTTGTCCGTCATCAGATAGCATCCGATCAGTAACATGATTTAACACCTAGCATACTGTCGGAGGGTCTTTGGGTAGTCTGTCGGTGTCATCTGGCGGACACGATCCCGCAGCCATACAAGTTTCAGCGAGAACGAATCCTTTCTCAACGCTGCCTGCTGTGGAACCACCAGAGGCCTGACACCGAGTAGCCGTTCCACCAACTCCTACGTCTCCATGCAGTACCACCTGTAGAAATCACGAAAGCACCCCCAACTGGGTCTCCGTGTGAGCGTAGCTCAAGGTGGTATGCCACGTCCTGCAGATACAGGACGATAGCGTCGGGTGGAGGAAGGATATGATTCACTCGCCGGGGAAGGAGAAGACGAGGCCTCTGACAATTTTTACAATTTTTAAAAAATAAATAATTGGATAGGTCCATCAACATAACAAACTGTCTTCACTATTCTACACATAATCCTAACAGAATCTTACACGTATGTACTAGCTGGAGTTGTACAGACACGACATTCTCAGTGACTGTTTACTTTCTTAACAAATACATATTTTCTCATTTCGTTACGTGAATTTAAAACATTTAATAAAGTCATTAACAATGTAACCAACAAAGTCTAACTTAACTTAATAATCTAATTATTAAATTTGGCTAGTTACTAACTAAGTTAAAAATCATATAGTAACAACCTAATACAAAAAAAATAAACTAGAGTTCCAAATTTCAATCAGTGACCTATTCCTAGTGATACAATCTGTATTCTAGTTATTGGCAAGTACTCTAACCATGGCTACATATATACATATATATTTATACGGGATTACATAAAAGTTAAGATAATAAAACTAACCTCAAAGTCCTCTGCCCCCGCATAATGCCAAGTCTTATTCAGCTGGTTGATATTTCGATTACTACCTTCTGCGCGAGTTATCATTGTATTACTCGATAATATAAATAGAAAGAGGTCGAAAGATTCAAACTGGGACCTAAAATCTTGTTGTCAACGACATATATATTTATAGTCGTCCTCAAGTCTTATCTCGTGTAAACGAGATAATTTTGCATGTATCTCATTTATTCTATAAATGAGATATACACATGTGTCTTATTTTATTTACAGTGTAAATGAAATATAAATACGTACAAAGTTACTTCATTTACACTATAAATAATATAAGATTTGGAGACGAATTTCAGTAATAATGTTTAAAATTATTTATTTCAATAATTAATATATTTATTTAAATAAAAAATCTAGAGAAATAGATGATGTTCCTAAACAGTATCGAAATCCGCCTTATGTTAATGGACTAAAAGGGTTAAACGAAACATACACATATGGTCCATTGTTATTGGATGATGGGCTTGACCCCTAAATCCCTAATCCGACACTGATCATAAAACTCACGATTTTTTATTCCCTCTTCTTTAATTTAGTTGAACTGAAGTTGTCTAACAAAAAAAAAAAAAAAAAAAAATAACAGAAGTTTGAAGATAAGAAAGGTCAATGAAGAAAATTGACCTGAGAGTTGGTCAGTGGCAATTGGCAAAAGATTCAATCAATATCTTTGAGTGGAGTGATAACGAAAAACACTCCCTGATGTAGGTGATTAATAAAATTATTTTTAATATTTAATTTTTCTATTTCTATACACATAGTGTTTAGTGTTTACACTGAATAAAATTCAATGGCAACTGTAAATCTAATTAAAATCCAAATTAAAAATATATCGAAACCGCGAAAATTTTATGTTAGATATAATAAGATATAATAAACCACGAAGATTCGATAAATGATTGAGAATTTTAATTTTTTAATTACTTTTTTAATATTTCAAAGAATAATAATTTTAAATATATATTATTTTTAAAAAATATCAAAAAATAAAAATTTAAAAATTTTCTTTATATAAAAATTAGGAGAATGAATTATTTTTTTTCAAAATATAAATAATAAAATATAATTTATATTATTAAGTTTTTTTATTGAGTTTGGTTTCACATAATATTTCTTAAATTGACAAATTAATAATATACTCAAAACTCTATTTAGTGCTTATTTCGGTGTCATTAAGTTGATAAATTTTTTTTTCAATGAAAAAATATCCTTTTTTTATTATTTAGTGTGTTTGGTAAATTTTTAGTAGTAAAAATAAAAATACTAAAAAAATAAAAAAACATTTTTTTTGAGAAGTTACCATTTATATCTTTTTTTAAAAGATATATATTTTTTTTAAAAAAATATATTTTTTATATAATAAATAAACAAAAAGTAGTTTAATATGGCTATACCCAAATACAATTGATAAATAAAAAGATTATTTTATATGAAATATCCAAACATAAAATTATTTTTACTTTTTTATTAGATCTTTTGAAAAAAGATAACGTGAAAAAAATCTTTTTTTAGAAATTCATTCAAATAAGTTCTTACTTTTTTTAATATATTTAAAAAAAATAACTTCAAAAATATTTTCTTAAAAATTTATCCAAATAAATCTTTAAAAATTTGTTGTTGATATATAAAAGATATAATATAAAAAATATAATTTAAATCTTAATACTAAATAGTAAATTAATCATTGGGCTAATTCAAATTGACTATCAAAACTATTAAACTAATACTTTAATAGTCTCTCCAATTTATTAATTAGTAATAAAAAATTATATCATTTTCTTTTTATAGTATGTTGGACATTTTATTTGACATATGTTTTTTAAATTTAATAAAATATTACGAAACGGCTATTATTGTTGGTGTTGACGTTTTTAGAGATCAAATAATTTAAAATGAATAGTGTTCAATGATTCTTATTCAAATATTTGCTCAAACAGTTCTTCAAATTGTTAAGAAACTTAAGAATTAAGATAGAAAGGAGAAAAAGGCTAAGGAAATAACAAATTAATCCAATTTAGTATTCAATGCTTTTAGCCTTTTACACATATATCCAAGAATAAAATAAAATAAGTAATTTATTAAAAATTTAAATGGCTAAATATGTGTGAATATTTGTGAATTTGGAATAGAGGAAAACATGATATTAGAAGTGATTCACATAAGGTGCCAAAAGAAGAAACCAAAGGAAGGGGTTACCACAAGTCCAGCTGGACGAGGACATCCGTGTCATTTTCCAATTAGGGTTTCCATCTTTCGCCCAAGGGTGCATCTCCAAGATTCAGATCACCAACACTTCTTAACCTCACCCACCGGCTTACACCAACACCCGCCACAGACCAATAAAAACCCCAGCCCGCCCCACTTTTAACAAGACAGAGGCCCAATGATCTTCCACCACGTGTTCATATTCACCAATTATAAAGCCCCGATGAGATCACAACTGTGACCTGCGGGTGACGAAGCTCAGAGTGCCAATAGAGAGCGTTGTGGTGCTATTTGAATCACCGCTTTTGGATGAACAAAACCCTCTCTTCCCAAAAACCCAAACCCTTGGCGGCTGCGAGACCCGTTGTTCTCCCTCTCTCTATTTCTTTCTTTTTTTTCTCTTTCTTTCTTTCTTTCTTTCTCTCTCCCCTCTAGGGTTTTCTTCGATTTTGGGGCTAAAACCCTCGATTTCGATTCGCGCCGTTTGGGTTCAGATTCGGATTTTGGGAGCGCCTTACTTCTTCTATCTTTGTTGTTCTGCATCCGAAGAACCGAGGGAAGATCTCAGTGGTTTTTTATTTTGGAAGCATGGCCACCGTTGCTAATCCCGCGGATCGTATCCTTTTATCTGCTTTTGGTTCGACTCAGCTGTGAAATTCTTGTTCTTTCTTGTTTCTGTTCTTGATCTGTATTTTCGTATGCTCTGGATTGGGATCGGAGAGTTTTTGTTTTGCTGCGGTGTGTTAGGGTTCTTGTGGTTTTGAATCTTGGTAGTCGATTTTGAGATATGTTCTGTGTTCGTAAAGATTTTCTGGCACTTTTGTGGGTTTGTATATCTTATTGATTATACATGGGCGGAATTTCTGCTAGCTATTTAGTATTGACTTTCTACGGCTTACTAATTGACATCCTGGTTGAATTGGGTTGTTTAGGGTTGTCGGTATTGGGGGTTTTCTTGATATCTATTGTGCTTGTAACTTGTGGCTCTTAGGTATTCGCGCTTGAAACTTTGATTTTGTGAGTGTCTTGTGTTCCTTCACTTTCTTGTTACACAGAAGCAACTGATTTGCTGCAGAAGTTATCGTTAGATACCCAGCCAAAGGCCTTGGAAATCCCAGAGCCTACCAAGAAGGTAAAAAACTTGATTTTTTTACAGCTGTGTCATAAGATTATTGAAACATGTGCGTGGCAGGTTTTGTGTTGTCTCGGTAAATTGAGTTGACTTTCTAACCATTTTTCTATAGGCCACTGGCAATCAATATGGACCAGTTGATTCGGGGAATGCTGCAAACGGCCAGATCCCTTCATATGATCGGTCTGTAACTCCCGTGTTACAAGATTTCATGGATCCCACCTTGTGTTACCTTCCGAATGGTTACCCGTCCACTGCCTACTACTATGGCGGTAGGTTTTTCTATAGTTACTTCATAATGTTGACTTTTGGATGTGTTGTGAAATTTTGATTGAAATCTGTAAAATGGATAATAGAACAGAATAATTAGAATTCTTATTGACTCTGTTTTTCTTGTAGGTTATGATGGGACTGGTAATGAGTGGGATGACTATTCCAGATATGTGAATACTGAAGGAGTTGATATGACTTCTGTAAGTTCCTCCTATCATTCTTCTGTAAGTGGGATGACTATATTAATGTGGAAATACTTGATAAAATTACTATGTTTTTAACATCAATTTTATTTTTGTTTTCCGCTAGGGTGTTTATGGGGACAACGGTTCTCTATTGTATCATCATGGATATGGATATGCGCCATACAGTCCCTATTCACCAGCAGGCTCCCCAGTTCCAACCATGGGAAATGATGGCCAATTGTATGGACCTCAACACTATCAGTATCCTCCCTATTTTCAGCCATTGACTCCAACCAGTGGACCATTTACACCTACTGCTACCGTCCCTGCTCAAGGTGATGTTCCCACCTCTGTAGCTGCCGATCAGAAACCTCTTCCTGTGGAAGCAGCGAATGGAAATTCTAACAGTGCTGCTAATGGTGGAAGCACTAAAGGTAACAAAGGTGCTGCTCCTTTCTAAGGATAACACTTAAATATTGTGTTTAGTTCAAGTCCTTCATGTGAATTTGGCATTGTGGCAGGTCGTGGACCTACTTCAGGTTATCAGGATCCAAGATTTGGCTTTGATGGAGTTCGTTCCCCTATTCCCTGGCTTGATGGCCCACTATTTTCAGATGGGCAGGCAAGACCTGTTAGCAGCACGACAGTGACTTCCTCAGTATCTGGTGGAAATAATCATAATGCTTTGAGGAACCAGACTTTCCGCCCCAATTCACAGTTCATGGTATGCATGATATCTTTCAAGTGTGTTTGGATTAGTCAGAGGTGTTATTCCGGTTAACTGTTCTATTGATTCTTATCGCATGTTTTGAATTCTCCTTTCAGGGTTTGCACCATCCAAGACCAATGCCCGCCATTGGAGCCACCCATGGTTTCATTAACAGGATGTATCCAAATCCAAACAAATTGTATGGTCAGTATGGAAACACTGTTAGATCGGGTATGGGCTACGGAACACATGGGTATGATTCTCGCACCAACGGACGGTCCTGGTTAGCTGTTGATGGTAAATACAAAACTAGAGGACGAAGTGGTGGTTACTTTGGTTATGGCAGCGAGAACATGGATGGTTTGAATGAACTGAACAGAGGCCCCAGGGCCAAGGGCAACAAGAACCAAAAGGGTTTCACTCCAACAATTTTGGCAGTCAAGGGGCAGAATCTGCCAACAAATCTAAGCACAGATGAGGAAAAAGATAAAACCAGTGGTGTTCCAGACCGTGAGCAATACAACAAAGCTGATTTTCCAGAGGAATATGCTGATGCCAAGTTTTTCATCATCAAGTCTTACAGTGAGGATGATATCCATAAGAGCATCAAGTATAATGTTTGGGCCAGTACACAAAATGGCAACAAGAAGCTTGATGCTGCTTACCAAGAGGCCCAGCAGAAACATCCAGGCTGCCCTGTGTTCCTTTTTTTCTCGGTAAGCATCTTGGTCTTGTCAATATTATTTCTTTATTTGCTCTGCAACTTCTATCTTATGTTAAATTCTTTTGCAGGTTAATACCAGTGGGCAATTCGTTGGGCTTGCAGAGATGGTTGGTCCTGTTGATTTTAACAAGAGTGTAGAGTATTGGCAGCAAGACAAGTGGAATGGTTGTTTCCCTCTCAAATGGCATATTGTTAAGGATGTTCCTAATAATTTGTTAAGGCACATAACCTTGGATAACAATGAGAACAAACCTGTCACCAACAGTAGGGATACTCAAGAGGTAATTGTGGTTCATTATATGTTGTTACTGATGAGCTTCTTCTGATAATGTTTTATCTCTTAGATTTGAGCTTATATTACTTGCTTGCTCCTTTTGATTAATCATTCCTCATGCAGGTAATGTTGGAGCCCGGGCTGAAATTGATCAAAATTTTCAAGGAATACGCAAGCAAGACGTGCATTCTGGATGATTTTGGTTTCTACGAGGCCCGTCAGAAGACGATTTTGGAGAAGAAAGCGAAACAACAATTCCCAAAGCAGGCAAGGCATCTTTCTAACATTCTAGTCTGCTACTCTACTATGTATCTTTCTAGTATTCTAGTCTGCTACTCTACTATGTGTTGGTTTTGGAACATGTCTGCGTATAACTTGTTATTTTTTGCATATTCTTATTTTTCCTTGAACCTACTACAGGTGTGGGAAGGGAAGCCTACTGAGGAGAAGGTTGAGGTGAATGGAGAGGTTAAAGCACAAAAATCTGATGTTCCCTCGGAATTACTGAAGGAGTCTAGTGTTGCGGAGAAGGACAACAATGGCCACAAACCTTCTGAGAATGGATCTGTTGTTAAAGCTGGTGATGCAGCAAAGGGTGCTAAGCCTGTTGTAGCTGAGAACAAGATTGTAGCCAATGGGGTTGCTAATGGTTGCTAAGCTCTACTGTATTTGACGGTGGCGGTCCAACCCTGAATTCAATGGCCTATGTTGATCTTTAGCAATACGACATTGCTACCTTGTTCCGCCTTTAATGGGTCTGTCATGCCAAATTGTGATTGGTCTGGCAGAGTTAGTTCATAGAATGCTAGCAGCAACCCCTTTTCGCTGGGTTTTGCCTCTACAGTGGTTAGCTCCTAACAGGTTTCCTTACTCCTAGGGTTTTTGGGTTTTAGGTTTCTGCTTAAGGTGGTTTATATCTTTTGGGTTTTGTTTTCATTTTTCTTTTTAAATTTCTTTTCCCCTTCTCTCTCTATCTCTTTTTCTTTGGTTGGTTGGTTGTTTCCTATCTTGTAAATCTAGATCTACTTTGTTGCAGAGCAGCAGCTTGCTTCTGTTACTTACAAGAGAGTTAGGAGCAAGGTGGGAAATATTGAAATATAGTTGTTTTTTCTTTTTCTTATTTTGTTTTCAATTCTAATTTAGTCTGATGAAAATCTCTCCTTTTGAATGATTGACTTGCTCTTCCTGGGGGAAGAATGCTTGTGGACAATCTTTTTATGGTTATGAAAGTTTACCATTTTATGCACTTACCTATAGTGTTTTAAGTTTTCTAGTTTTTCTTTGGGCCAAAAATCCGAAATACATGCATTTGATTATTTGATACCGAGGAAATGATTGTTACATGTTTGCACTATGTACTATTTACTAATTCAAGTAGGACTCCGACCTTTCCTTTTACACCGTTTGCTATTTCATCTATTTACTGTTATGGAAAAAGATCTTCCTTGCTATATTATTTAGAGGGTGCATACTTGAAAGCACCCAAGAAAGAAAATCAAGCAAGGACTGACCAGGATACCAAAATTCACCCGTTCCACATTCAGGAGAATTTTCTCAGGTTTGATGAGAGAAAAATGGAATGTGCTGTCTCGGATGCTGAATGTCTAGTTAGTGGGACATGACTGGAATTATATTATTAATTATTCTGTGGGTTTTTGTAATTTTCAATTGGGTTTATATATGTTACAGCTCAAATGGTATCGAGTTTTTTCATTTTTGGTAAAATAAAAATTAGGTTTATATATATATATATATATATATATATATATATATATATATATATATTACTAGATTCTTATACCATATCAATATCAGGTTATATACTAACATCTAACTGAATAATTTTTTTTGTTTTAAAAAATATTTTATTAATTCTAATATTTCTCATACGGTAAAAATAATCATAAAATTTGATCTTATTGATATTCATTAAAATTTTCTAGACGGACAATACTTATCTTGATTGATTGTTTTGTTGAAGGGTGATTTTGTTGTCTTGACTCTTGTAATTCACGCGAGGTTTGTCCAATATCATCTAAATTGAAAATTGATTAAATCTGTACTAATTTGAATTTGATTGGATTTTATGTTTTATAAATCGTTGGATTGAATCAAATTTTAGATTTAGTTTTTATAACGGATTTAATTTATTATAATATTATTTTATTATTATATTTATAATATGTTCAATTTGTTATATATTTTTATATTATTATATATTATTATTTAATAAATATTTTATATTTAAAATTTAATTATTTATTTTAATTAATTTATAATTTTATTTTTATTGTTATATTATCATTGTTTTTTAAAATATTATTAAAATTTGTTATGTCAATGTTAATTATTTAAAATTTAATGTTGATATTTGTTATATATATATATATATATATATTTAATTTTTTAATTTATAAAACTGCATATTCAATCCAATTCATACTGTTTGAAATTGGATGAATTGAACTGAATTTTTTTTTTAAATTTATCCCATCCAAACCATAATTAGTGTTAGAATGAATTTTTGACTCAATTTGATTTAAACCGTATCGCAAATACTCCTAATTCACATAATGCCTTGTGTTTGTATTTTGACTGAACCCCACCCCCACTCCCTCCCCCCTCTTCTTCTCTCTTCCTCTCTTCCTTTCTTCTGGGTCGAGTACTCTCCCAATGAAGAGAGGAGCCAGAAAGGAAAGAAAGCTAAGCCTAATAATTGACATACAAGAACTTACATTTGAACTAAAATCAATAATCTTAAAAAGATATATCGAGTATAAATTAGATAACTTGAAAGAAGGTTGTCACCAATTGTTTTCGAGATTCTAATTTCTCCCCTCGCAATAAATAATTTGTATAGTTTCTTTGTCTTCCCCATAATCATTATACAAGGTACCAGCGGTCCCATTTTTCATATTCACTAATCTTATCAACGATGTAACTTTTCATTTATTTGTAGCGTATAACCAATATTAGCATATTTTGATATCGAATATACCGAATATATTATATAATTTCGTAGATAAAATCCATTAGTGATTACGTATTATTTTTATTATATAATAACTCTTTTCCCTTCTGAATTCATTGGATTCAAGGGACGAAAAAACACTAACAAAATAATAAATTAGTTCACAACGCCGCTTTCCTATAATGAAAACTACTGTTTTATTCATATTGATACAACTCTTAGAACGTAGAAAAGGGATACGAATTAAGTGAGGAATATTAATTAATTGCATATAAATATTAAGAAAAATTATAAGATCATAACAAACGTTATTGTAACTTGTGATTGCAAGACAAAAAAGGAAGAACAATGGTTAGAAAGGGTGTGATACAAGCAATTACAATGCTAATGATTGGAATAATTATTTGTTCTGCAAATGCTGAATTTCATTACACTGCTGTTGAAAGTCCTTGGACTAAAATGTCTTATCATATTACATCATCTAAGCTCCGAGAGTGCCTTGCAAAATGCGAGAAAATGTATGCAAATGATACAATAAAGGTGAAATCTTGCAAAAAGCAATGTCGCCTTAATCATTGTCTCGCCGAATGCCGAAGTCGCTATGCAAATAACGAGCCAGAAAAAAAGGAATGCACTAAACATTGCTATGCTGTTTATGGTTAGTGTTTTAGGAAAAATTTTCAAATATTTCTGAACAATAATTCAATAATTTTAATAGTTAATTTTAATTGATATATATTATAGCAAGAATTTTAAATATTTTTGAAACACTAGTATTTCATTAGTTTTGCCGTTGATTTTAATTATAAAAAACATATATAATATATTAATTAAAATTAATGATTAAAATTACTAAAATATTGATATTTTAAAAATATTTAAATTTTTTTATATTATCTATTTTTTATATTTGAGATCAACGGCTAAAATTATTAAAACATCAATGTTCTAGAAATATTTAAAATTCTTCCTGTGCTTTAGTAATGATAATTTTTTAAGTTATTATTGTCTATTTTCTTTGAATGTATAATGTGATATTTACTTTCTTGTCATGAATTTTAATTATTTTTAAGTTTCAACAAGTGTAATAGTCTGTGCTATGCACACGATAAAATTGAAATTATAATTTTAAATTATTTAACTAAAATTGATGTGAATTGTAATAATTTTTTTTAAACAAGTGACATGATGTGTATTGTTCTTTTTTTTTAAATCTAATGTTAAGGGTATTAATTCAAATATGGTTATTAATATTTTTAATTAATCTATTTTGTTCAGTAAGTTAGATATAATATCAAAATGTATAAAAATCTCTATAAGAACTTTAATCTCAAAAATTATTTTGTATTGAGTCTTTTTCAAGAAATTCTCTTGCATTGAATAGAAAACTCTTTTCTCAATTTGTGCAACTCGGGTTGGTGTTCCAATCTCAATAAACGACGATATCTTATATTTGAACGTAATAAAATTAGCAAAACAATCTTAGAGATACAATTATTATTGACTTTAAGAAATATTTATTTTTTATGATGACAAATATTATTTGATTGAATCTGAAAACTCAAATGTTTGTTTAGAGCATATTATTGTATAAGCCCATTTTGATAGTGCAATGGGCTAATGGCAAAACCACAGCGCATTAATGGTGTCATTGGTGCAGATATGTGATTGGTTAGGTTAAGTACTTGGACAAGCCTCAAACACGTCAAACAAACTTCATAAAAGATAAACATGCTGATATGTGGAAGTAATAGTGGGTCCTAAGATGTGTTTAGAGTCAATTCTCTCTCAGGGAGATTGAAGTAGAACTCTGGTTCTAATCTTTGTGAGGTTAGCCTCATCAAAACATTTTTTCAATAATCAACATTTTCATTTTACTCCCAGTATATATCATTGGTGCACGAAATTGATTCCGTAATATTTGCACAGATAGAATAAAATTTAAACAAAACATAATGAAAACTATATGAAAATGATGTCAAAAAGCGTATAAAATATCCGCTCATCAATCATTCAACCCAATCCCAAACCTTCTACCCCCAATTTTCACTTATACAAACAAACACTAGCCTCTCCACTTCAATATAACACATAACCACCAGGTTTTCTTTTACACTATCAAACCAAACACATGAAATCCCACAATAACCTACAACATCACGAAGAAGGGTTAGCAAGCTAGCAAAGAATCATAGCAAAGGCAACATATGAACTACAACAGATTACAAGAATGACTATCACAATTAATAAAAAGGAAAAGAAGGAATATAGATAAGACTGCATCAACCTAGTGGGTAAAATAGAAGCAGATAGAAAAATCAACTTCAAGAAAATAAAAATGCACTTCTGAACATATGAAAAAACCTGGAGGATATCTTCATTTCTGAAGTACAGAAGAACAAGCTACTAGTTAGCTTCAGGGACTAGGAAAGAGGGTTGCGAATTCTTAAGAGAAGCCTTGGTGTGTCAAAGGCCACCTCCTTAACCTGCAGTTATGAGGGCAAAATGCGGCAATTTATGAAGTTAGTCACGAGTTTATGGATTTTTGGATACAAATACATGGAGGTCCTTTCAAATACATGAAAAGAGATACTGCAGAAACCATTGGCGATATGCTTGGAATAGTGGAGGATCCGAAAAGGAAAAATGTCTTTGTCAGAACCTTCCTAAGATTTAGAGTGGCCATAAACATTTTAAAATCCTTTCCTACGGGTTTGTAGATGACTAGAGAACAACGACAAAAAATATGGATAGAGTTCAACTATGAAAGACTCCAAGATTGCTAGTGCATGAGATGTGGTATCATAGGACATGAAAAAAAAAAGAATGTAAAAATGAGCTGACAATGTTTAGCTGGGATCCTTTGAGACCCAGATATGAACTAGGGTTGGGAGTGAGCCCAGTTAGAGTAGTTTTCAATAGAGGGACGAGGAGGAACATAGAAGAAAATTCAGAAAGGCAAGAGGTGAAAGAAAAAGCACGTGAAGAACACGATCACAATATGGAGAGTGAAAATAGGAATACAGAAAGCAGAAAAGTAGGTGAATCCAAAAGTAAACATCAAGAGTCAAAGAAGGAGGGATTTACGGAAGGAAAGAGGCTGAAAGACTGAAAGCGTTGGGGAGAGATGAGAATGGCGGCGGAATCCTTGAATATACGGTGAAAGAAAGAGGAGAGAAAATTGTGAAAAATTAGAATGGAAAAGGAGAAAAAGCTGTCGACAAAAAAAAGCCATCATAGAGGAACTTGGAAACATTCTACATAACCTATTTGAAAAAAGAAGGGCCAAGCACATGGGCCAACATGAAACTGGCCAAAAACAAAAAAAGTTTGAATATGAAGGAAAAAGGAAAGGAAACTATATAGGCCTGGCCATGAAAAGAAAACTTGGACACCCAAGGAGAGATTCCAAACCACAAACCAGAAAGTCCCAAGATGGATCAAAACATCAACACGGTGGGCCTCTGTAACAATACATGACAGAAAAGGAAGTAAGCGATGAATGTCAATCTAAGGCCCCTACTATACATCAGATTTTATTAATAAGATGGGGAAAAGGAAAAGAAGCGGCTGAAGAGGAAAGCAAAAGGATGACACAGGATATTAGAAAAAATAAGATCAACTGGAAATTTAGAGAAATACAACAAAACAGAAACCCAAATCTATAACTCTGTAATAGACGAGATGTACTTCGTTGAATTACCTGAGGAAGAGGGAGAAGAAAAAGAAAAAGACTATAAGAAGAAGAACATGATAGAAGCTTGGAACTGGAACTAGCGCAAAACATCAAGGCCAGACTAAAGCTCAAAAGGAAGAGAGAGAGAGCAAACCAAATGCTGATAGAAAATGGTAACCAGAGAGTTGCAACAGAAGAAGAAGAAGAAATGAGCAGCTGCAAGAAAGGAAGAACACTAATGGATGGAGCTACGGGAGCGGAGAATAGAATGATTCAACATATCGGAAGGGTGGCCAACAACCAAATGATGGCTCAGGAGGCGGGCTTTACCATGCCCCACCCTCAACCATGACCATCTTAAGCTGGAACTGTTGTAGGTTGGCGGCGCTCGCGACAGTTTCTGAACTAAGAAATCTGTGCAAATAGATAAAGCCAACCATTGTGTTTTTAATGGAAACCAAAGCTAAGGAGAAATGCATTAGGAGCATTAAGAAGAAACTCAAGTTTTCTAACTACTTTAATGTGGAACTCTGAGGATTGTCCAGAAGCCTCTGTTTATTTTGGAATAAAAGTATTGATCTTGATGTTTACTCTTGGTCCCATAATATTATTGCTACTAATATGAATGACAGGAAATGCGATAAATGAAAATGTAAATTTATATATGGTAGTCCGAAATTCGCTCAAAGAAGGCTTCTATGAAAGGAAATGGCTAAAAACTGAGACAGTGAGCAAATACCACAGTTGTTTATTTAGAATTTTAATGATATTATTAGCTAAGACAAAAAAGAAGGTCTACACCCCAAACCAAGCAGTCAAATAGTCGATTTCAAAAATTTCGTTGATGCCAACTCTCTCATGGATTTGGAATTGAAAGGGAGGCGATTCACCTAGTTTAGCAACCCAAAGAATGGCTTTATTACCAAGAAAATGATTGACTGCGACCTAGCAAACTGGAAATGGAGGCTTATTTATCAACATGCTAGGTTAGAAACTAGGCCAGATATAAGCTCATATCATTACCCGCTTGTTCTCACTCTAAAGCCAAAGAAAAAATGTACAAGATATTTCAAGTATGAAGTATATTGGAAAGATCACCAAGAATGCGAAGAAGTGATTAGAAGAGGTTGAAATAGAAGCAAAAGAGAAGAAAACAAATGGAAGAACTTGATAGAGAGAGTGGAAGGTTTTAAAAAGGAGCTAAAAAATTAGAGCAGAAAAATTTTGCTAAAGCTGACAGGAAAATAATAATACTACATGAAGAACTTCAAAACCTCCAAAACTCAAGCATAACCAAGTATTAGCAGGAACTATTACAGACCACAAAGAAGAGGATAGAACAACTATGAAAGCAAGAAGAGAAATATTGGGGCAAGAGATCAAGACTCAAATGGTTAAAATGGGGAGATAGTAAATACAATCTTCTTTCACGCTACAACTCTGCAAAGAAGGGATAGAAATATACTTGAGAGAATAAAGGACAGCAATGGAAACTGGGTGATGGACAGTTATGCCATCATGAAAATGATAGAAGATCACTTCTCCAACCTATTCATTAAGTCCATAAGAGGAGTTTATCAATGCATCCAAAAAGTGCCAAAAAGATTAACATAGGAGAGAATGAGGAACTCACAAGAGAGGTAGAGAAAAAAGAAGAGAAGTTGTTTTCAACATGGGAGGCCTCAAAGCCCTGGACCCAGATGGTTTAAATGAAAAGTTTTTCCAAAGCCACTGGAAAGTGGTTAAGGAGGATTTAATTACGGTGGTGAGTGATTTTTTTGAAATTGGAAAGATCCATTGGGACATAAGTGAAACCACAATTGTGTTCATTTTCAAGGTTAAGAGACCAGAAATTTTTAATCAAGTGAGGCTTATTAGTTACTGCAATTTCATCTATAAAGTAATTACCAAGATTTTGGTGAAAAGGTTGAAAAAAATGCTCAATGACATTGTCTCACCTATCCAAAGTGCTTTTGTGAGTAATAGGATCATCCAAGACAACATAATAATCGTACAAGAAGTGAATCATAGGTTGGAAAAAAGAGGTGGAGGGTCAGAGAATATGATGATTAAGCTCGACATGAATAAAGCTTATGATCGGATGTGGTGGGATTTTATTCAAACGGTGCTGAAAGCCTTTGGATTTCATCCGAACCGGGTCAGGCTCGTTATGGAGTGCATCACCTTGACATCCTGCCGGTTTAAAGTGAATGGGACTCTATCAAGAAAAATCATTCCTAGTAGAAGGCTCTGACAGGGTGACCTGTTATCTTCTTACTTATTCATCCTAGTGGCGGAAGTTCTCACTATTTTGATGAGTGAAGCACAAGAGCAAGGAAGGATTAAGGGATTCAAGATAACGCCATCGACATTCATGCTCACACACCTACTTTTTGCAGACGATTGCATTGTTTTGGTTGAAGCAAAGGTCGAGGAGGTATACTAGATTATTTCTATCCTCAACCAATATACTGAGGCATCAAGACAGAAAATAAACCTCCAGAAATCAGGTATCACATTTGACAAGCAAGTGGCCTTACAAGTTAGAGTGAACATCGAAGAGATTATGGGCATGAGCACATGGGACAATCCGGACAAATATTTGTGTTTATCGACATATCAGGGGAGATCAAAGAGCAAAGCTTTAGCTTGGATAGAAGAGAGGGTAATGAGCAAACTGGAAGGATGGAAAGAAAATTTACTCAATTAAGTTGGGAAAGAAACCCTCATCAAATTAGTGGTTCAAGCCATTCCGGCCTATGTTATAAATGTGGTTTTATTTCCTAAAGGGTTCTACAGAAAACTAAGTGCCAAAGTTACAAAATTCTGGTGGAGTTCTAATAAAAAGGACTCTAGCATCCATTGGAGAAGTTGGAGAAAGATTTGTGAAAGAAAAAGAGAAGGGGTTTAGGCTTCAAATATTTTCAACACCAAAATATGGCCCTTTTGGCAAAGTAGGCCTAGAGGATTTTACAAGAACCAGAAGCAACTTGCGTTAAAATAATCAAAGCCATCTATTTCCCAAGTGAAAGCTTTTGGGAGGAGAGAGAAAAGGAAAGAGAATATTGGGTATAGAAAAGTATCATACAGAGGAGAGATTTCTTGAGAAGAAAGGGAAGGGGGATGGGTGGTAACGACATAACTATCAATATTTGGGAGGATTTCTAGGTATACGGCATGGGGAGGATTTTTAGAGAAAGAAACTAGGAGGTAAACTTAGTAGAAGAGCTGATAAAGTGGGAAGAAGGTTGGGATGAAGTAAAGATCAAATGGATTTTTGCGAGTGATGTAGCCAACATGATTCTCAGAACCCTAATAAGCTTAATAGCTAGAAAGGACACTCTGAAATGGCTGTATAAGTCAGACGGATGCTAATCGGTTAGGTTGGGCTATCATGCTGCTAGAAAGGAAGAAAAGGAACAAAATCTGAATGCACCATGGACAAGTGGAGAAGACAAGGAGGTTTGGATAGAAATTTGGAAGCTTCAGGTACCAAAGAAAATAAAAATATTTAAGTGGAGGGCAGCTCAGAATATTTTACTAGTGGGAGCCAACCTATTCAAAAGGAAACTAACAAGAAATCCCATCTGCCTTATTTGCTATGAGAGCGTCGAAACTATAGAACATACCCTCTTGCTATGTCCCTGGACCATGACCGCCTGGTTTAGGGCCCAATGCCAGCTCAGTCAATCAACAGAAATGATATCTACTTTTGGGAATTGGTTTCTTATGAATGTGAGAAAAATTAGAGAAAACAATGACAATAATCAGGATATAATAATCAGTAAACTTACTTATTTATGTTAAAAAATCTGCAAAGCGAAAAAGAAAACTTATTTTCAAAATTTAGTAGCTGATCCTAATCAGAAGAGCCATTGCAATGGAGAAAGAATTTAGAGCAGCAACCAAAGAGGAGTAAACAACAACAAATACTAACATCGTAAGGAAAAGAAAAGCAACCAGCTGGAAGCCACCACCAGGGGAGTGGATTAAAGCCAATGTGGATGCAGCTTTCAACTGCAATTTAGGAGAATGAGCAACAACAACCATAATTTGGGGCAGTAGGGGGAGACTTCTCGTGGGTGCTACAAACAGAATCATGGCAAGACCAGTCCTAACAGTAGAGGCAACGACAATTAGAAATACAGTCATCCTAGCCAGAAATCTTAGCCTAAAAAAGTATTAGTTGAATCAGACAGTCTTCTCATGGTACAAGCTCTAAAATCAAACAACATAGGAGATAAAGCAAAACCCATTTTAAGAGATATTTTAGACAGGATGAAGAAAGTGAAGAATTGTGGACTCACCTAGACTCCCAGGGATGGGAACCACTTGGCACACACGGCGGCAATGGAAGCTTATCGAAAGCTGGACAGGAATCAGCTCGAGAACCTGCCAAAACTGATACAGGACATACTTGGGAAGGAGGTTCATCTAGTTAGCAGGATAGGATCGATTCCATCTGTAGGTTTGGCGTAGCCTTCAACAATCGATGAGTAGCAGACAAATCGAGGAAAGCAGCTTATGTTGGGACTTCGGGGAAATGGCACACAAATTTACTTGGATTGCACTGTCAATTTTGGTCTCGACCACCTAACCTCAATCAGTCGAGGAAACTCCACGAGGCAAAAAATTGAGAGAAATAGAACAAGGTAGGAGCAGCAGATCCACATGGAGAACCAAAATCAAGCCATAGACCAGCTCGTAATTGAATTGAAGCAACATAGATTTTCTCTCTCGAGATTATTCATTCTGTCTCGAATTTAAGAGGCAGCTCCACAACACAAGGCGATGAGCCCAGGAGAATCGTGCTGAACTACAACGAATGAGAAGTTCAGACGAATCATCATTGAACGTTCATGGTCTCAAGAGAAATATGACAGCAATCACAAGAGCTATAAACAGTGGCTTCAGATACTATGCATTGGAGGTCACCATGGCTCTTCATCTGTCTCATCTTCTTCGTTAATTGTAGAGATCCAGCGTGCATTGTGAAACTGAGGCTGTTTTTCCAATCCGATTTCTTTTTGTGGCTTTAGGCCCAAACCAAAAAAAAAAAAAAACATGCACACAATTTGGGTAAAAGCTAAGAAGCAAAACTTTTTTCTATTCATCATTTTGATAGAGAAAAAAAATAAAATAAAATATTGTGCTAAAGTTAAAAATTAATGGTGCCAATTTGATTAGTACAACAAATGACAATGTGCTACCAACACAGAAGAAAAAAGAACAAGAACAACACACTCCTCCCACAATCTTCTATCATATACAACAATATTTTTATGCTATTTTGCACTTCCACTACCCCTGCTGCTCTCATTTGCTGAAGGAGAAATGCAATCACATTCTCGTTCTTATGCTGCAGAAATTGTCATTAAAGACAGCTTCAAATTTTGAAAACAATCAATTATATAAAAAGGACATTTGACCAAGATTTGAAGGAAAGGAGTAAAAAGCACAAATTTAATTTTCTTCCAGTATTCTAGTAACTTATTTATCTCATTTCTACAGTAAATAATATATGTAGATATATATCTCTTTTACAATGATAATGAGATAAAATTATTAAATAACTAAAAGAATAAGTATTTATAATTTAGTTTTAGCCAATTTAAAAGGTAAAATCAATATAATTCCATACGGTTCTGATTATATCACTTTGATTTTATTTTATAATCTTATCCAATTTGATTCGAACAATTACAATTTGCATTGCATCGATTTAAATTTATTTTTAAATTCGTATAAATTATTCATTTAACTTTAACTCAAGTTAATGTATGTATTGAAAAATTATTTTTAACGTAACAAAATTTAAAGTGAATAATTTATATAAAAACTTTTTCTTTGTTTAACGGTAATTTGTATCTCTTAGTGCAACGAAGGGACAAAATTCTAGAATTATATTGCATATAAAAATATTATTGAAGACTGTAAAACCTCTATAAAACTCCAAGATAAACTTTATGATTTCAAGACAACCAAAAAGAAGAATCTATCTATGGCTAGAAATTGTGCGTCATATGCAATTACAATATTGTTGATTATAGGAGTAGTTATATGTTCTGCCATTACCAATTTACATGACACTATTTCTAAACAACGTTGGACTAGGTCTTATTATATTGCATTTGAGTTGGATATATGCATCGCTCGATGTCGAAGACAGTTTCCACATGAGTCAATAAGTAAGGCATTTTGCATTGCACAATGCTATGAACAATATCGGCGACTACCTCCTTAAGTAACAAGTAACGTATGTATCTAATTTATTGTGAATATTTTAGTTTATATAATTTGTAGTATTTTAAGACTTAAACCTCTTTTTTTTTTTTTCATTTTACCAGACAATGATCATATAAATCTTCCAATGAATTGAAGAAGATTTGAGCTCTTTATTGAGATCAAGATGTGATCCATGTGGCTGATTTTAATTAGGTGTTTTATTTAATGTATGTATTTATGGGTTTTTTTGTGCTTCAGTTATCTTTAAGTTTCAACAACTTAATCTTACTTTTTATAAGACAATATATAATAATAATAACTACTTGAGTTACAATGAAATGTAGTAAAATATTGTGTTGTGATATGAAATAATCGTCCAACTTTTGAAACTCTATAATTGTTACTTGAAGTTGTTAATTACATGTTCATCCTAATTGACATTAAATAATTAAAAGGGAATTCTACTTAACCTTCTCTATTTTAAAAAACAAATTATTATCACTTGTTAAATATCACAGTATTATTAATTAAAGTAAATTAATTTATCATGATTAAATTTAAATTTTTATTTAATCTAATTTTTGATAACCTAACTAATTAATTATGATATAATTCTTTTGCAATTTATAAAAATCATTAAAAAAAACCTCATTTTGTAATTTATTTTTTCTCAATCCACATATTTATTAATCATTTTCAAAAAAAGTTCATAGAAAATTCAAGAGACATTAAAATTTTCTGAAAACACTATATCTTGATAATTCTCTCTTGCTTCCTTCATATTTTTCAAGAAACTTCTTTATATATAGTATATTTAGTTACTACAAAATCCTTCAATCTAATAAAGTTTAGAGTAAAGTATATTTTTTGTCTTTAAAGTTTGATAAAAGTTTTAAAAACACCCCTAAGTTTTATTTTGTTTCAATTTTGTCCCAGAAGTTTTCGATTTGCATCAAATATACCCCTGACGGCTAATTTTTCAAAAAATTTAAGACCGATTCAACAACAATTTTATAAGAATAACCCTCAACACAAGCAAATTAAGTATAATTTTTATGTATTATTATTAGATTGGTCTTAAATTTTTTAAAAATTTAGCCGTTGAGGGTATATTTGATGCAAATTGAAAATTTTTAGGACAAAATTGAAACAAAATAAAACTTAGGAATATTTTCGAAACTTTTGCCAAATTTCAGGGATAAAAAATATACTTTATCCTAAAGTTTATTTTCAATTATAGTTCAATTAGGTAGCGTTTGGTGGAGAGACAGAGACAGAAAGACTGAGACTGAGAGACAGAGACTAAGAGACAGGGATTGAAACAAATCTCAGTATTCTGTTTGGTGCAAAATGAGAGACAAGAAGTGAAATAAGAATGAAACTCTAATTTAATTTGCACAAAGGGTAAAATTGGAATTAATTAATTGAAATGAAAGTATTTTAGGTATAAAATGTTATTAAAGTTTCAGTCTCCATCTCTAAAAATTTCAGTCCCCTGTGTCCCTACTTTTTAGAGATACTGAAATACTGAAATTTTGGAGACAGAGACAGAAATTTTAGTACCAGTCTCTGAACTAACAAACACAATACTGAGTCTCAGTCTCTCAGTCTCTGTCTCAGTACCTGAAAACAAACGCTACCTTAGAGCTGTGTATGTTGAATGAACTTACTGAATAAATAAACTGAGATATATATAAGCACGTAAAATCATAGAAAAATTTGAAATAATAAAACATTTTATAAAATAAACTCCCTTAATTTCATTCAATTGAATTTGAATTTCAAATTGCGTGTAGAGTGCATAATTCTTTATCTCTTCCAATTTCTTCTTATGTCAATAATCTCAAATTTAATCATTTTTTCATTCTCAAATTGTCTTTGTTTCTGGACGAAGAAATTCAATACGTAAAATATATTTAAAAAAAACAAAAAAAGTAAAATAGAATTATCAAGCGATAGCGTTATGAGAATTTTTTATATTTTTTAATTTTTTTATCTATTTATTTTATTTTTTGAGATTTTCTTAGTTGAAAATGATTAATAAATATGTGATTTGAAAAAAAATTACAAAATATAACTTTTTCAATGATTTTCATAAATTGTAAAAAGAATTATAATTCATTAGTTAAATTATCAAAATTTAAGTTAGATGAATGGTTAAATTTAATTATAATAAATTAATCTATTTCAATCAATAATATTGTGATATATAACAAACAGTAACTTATCCTTTAAAATGGAGAGAATTGAATGAAATTCACCTAAATTAAATAGTATTGAAACGAAAAAAGATATAAAAAAATCTATCACTCAACAAATAGGGTAAAAGGATCGCCATACTCCACCTACACTTTATATATATTATATAAAGATTGAAGAATGCAAAAAACTTTTAAATGTGTTGTATGTCTAATTTTAATGATAACGTAGTTTGTAACAAAAATTAGATTTTCAACTTTAAATATTGAAATTCATAAAGGCATACTATAAACTCAACCAATGACTGCTAGAGAATGTGGTTAAGGAGATTGCTATCATTTTTCCTTCGTCCCCTTAGAAGATGTCAAATTATGTGGCAGGAACCTCTCAGATGATGGATCTTTTAATCTAAAACAATCTTACCTAGTCTTGTGTGACACTACTCCTAAGTTTATTGGAACCTTCAACCAAATCTCGCATTGGTGCAGATCCGAAAGCATAAGATTTTTCTTTTAGTTAGCGGCAGATGATGCACTTCTAACCAATAAAAAAAGGTAACAACGACATCTGTCAAATCATGCTATATGCCCTCATTGCAACAATCAGACCGAATATGTATTGCATGTACTAAGGGATTGCAACTTTTCTTCCAAAATTTGGGAAGCTTTGCTACCCCCGATGTGGAGACAAAGTTTCTTCAGATGTAACTTGCAGGAATAGATTAACTCCAATCTCTCCAACTCTAGCAATTGGCAGTGCCTTTTTGGGGTGGTAAGGTCCTTCCTGTGATTCTTCTGGAGTGGGTTGATCTTCGAAGGAAGTGCCACATTAGTTTCCTCGACCCTTGTTCAAATTCGGGTTTGTTGTGATGAATTTCTTAGATACTCAAAGTCTAAACTAAGCCTTAAAACACCTTTATTGAGCCTTGATAGAAACATTTGCTGGAGATGTAACATCCTACCACACAGAGCTTTACGCCTAGGTCGTAAACTAAAGGTGGTGAGACGCTACGACCTCTAAAACAAAAATACATACATACATACATACATACATAAAGCAAAGATAGTATATCTAGGAGCCTTGGAAGAAAAAGATAAACAAAGCAAGACCAAAAATGCATCACACTCGAAAGGCGTTAAGATAGAAGGCTTATACACAAAAATCGAAAAGACATATATATATATATATATATATATATATATATATATATATAATTCCAATACAAAAATACATAATCAAGCTCTAAACTCAACCTGCAAAGCAAAGACTGGCTAGAAATATATATATACAATAAAAAAAACAAACCAAAAGATAAAATATCAATGCTGATTCTCCGAATCAACCTCTAGGAGGGACAATACAAATTTTAATACAATACAAATTTTAATACAAGAGTGGAGAATACACACATACACACACAAACTAAGTATATAAAATGAAAGCCCCAAAATAGACCTTCACTTCTGAAGGAGTCTCCAGCACGCTCAGTGAGGTGCCTTATGTTTTGCATTTGAAAAATAACAAATACGTATGGAATGAGAACTGGAAATTCTCAGTATAGTAACAGTACCCAATAGATAAGATATAAGGCTCCGGACAGCCAAAGGCAATCCTAAACTTCTACAACCCAAATCAAACCCTAGAGTTCTCACTAACAAAAAATATGGTAATTCTACCTGGGGATTTTAATCTATCTCTTCAACTCCAGTTCTCTACAAACCTTTCAATTTCCAGTTTGGAACAACCCTCATCATCACCTCTACCAGTATGAGGGATCTCTCAAAGCAAATATATACAAGACATACAAGTAATACACAGTTAAGAAAATAGATACAACATTTAAGTCACATAGCATATTAATATAGATAAATAATTAGACAAACCCAAACACAATATGCATACTCAAACAA
The DNA here is from genome assembly GCF_014773155.1 of Arachis stenosperma. Classification (NCBI taxonomy): domain Eukaryota; kingdom Viridiplantae; phylum Streptophyta; class Magnoliopsida; order Fabales; family Fabaceae; genus Arachis; species Arachis stenosperma. The sequence continues at coordinate 152,316,126 of NC_080379.1, forward strand.
ATTATATAAATACACATGATGCATGTCTGTCCTATGGCTGATTAGTCTCATCTGTCGGTTATCCAGTTAAATCCGACATGTCAGGTAGCAAATCCTGGACAGTCCCTACGTGTGCTCATCCCCAAGGGTATATATATATATATATTCATTTATCATCTCATTGGAGGAGATCTTTCGGAAAGGTATAAGTGTCCAGCCATACTTGCGACGCAGGGACAAGGGAATCTCAAATCTCAATTTGGAGCAAGTGGGGGCGAGCCATTACGTCTACCCAGGGAGATGCAGATAAATTATAATTACCAACCTGCAGCAAGTGGGCGAACTACACCCTTGCATATACCTAGGAAGCTCAAATAATCTTAATCCAGAGCAAGTGGGATGAACCACACCATTGCATCTATCCGGGAAGCCTCAACAACCAACCTGGAGAAAGTAGGGCGAAACCACATCTTGCGTTTACCTAGGAGGTACGTTCTCATATATTCAGGAGAAATAAGGGAAGAGATCCTAACCTCCCACCATCTCACTGGAGATGATTTTACAATATCAGAACGAACAAAGAAGGGGATCCTCACCTTCCACCATCTCAATAGGGTCGCACTTTCTAGAAAGAGTGCTCAAGATGAAACAATCATTCCCAATTCAGTTTCACAATCAAAATATAGTTTCATAATCAAAATATGCTTCTTCAAACTTATCTTCACTGTACTTCGATATGTCTTCTTTAATCTACTTAGTACACTCCACAAAATATTCTAGCTAATCCATCCACAATACTTTACAATCGTAAGTCACTGGCTCTAAATTCATAATAAAAAATACCCATTTTATTTCACCCAATACTCTCTCGCTCGTCCTAAAGCCTAAGCACTAACTAGGAAATCTTAAACAGTGTTTACAGAGGTTTGAAAAACTAGAGAAATGGAAATACAAAAAATATAACTTTGGCAAAGCAAGGTGGTCCGGCGTTCGCATGCCACCCGCGTACGCGCGATTTGGCAAAACAGGGTGGTCATGTGTATGCATGCCACCCGTGTACGCGCGATTTGAAAAACTAACAGTGCCGTGTATGCATGCATCCATCCGTGTATGCGGGAGTAATGGGCAGAGTCCAGTACTCGTGTCGCGTGGAACCTTTCGCATACGCATGTGCTTGATTTTTCAAAAAACCTGTTAAGTTCAGAAAATCATTTTTTTTACACCAAACTTTAAACATACATAACTTTTCCGTTAAAAATAATTTTCAATCCATTCTTCAGGCGTTATAAACTTCACGAACCCAATTTTTATTCAAGATAAGTTTCACAAGATTTAGGAGTCCGAAAGCCAAGTTATCTCTTGCAGAAGTTGGTAAAAAACCAGTTTTTACCAAAACTTACAAATCCCCTAGTTTTCCAAAATTCTCAATTCATAACCAATCAAACCACAACTAAATCAATACCAATTACTCCTAACCATTATCACATACTTCTCAATCACTCTAAAAACATATCAACACATAAATTCTTCAATCTATTCAACAAATTCCACTCATAATTTCCACTAATTTCAACATCAAACATCAACAATTCACATTACATGCACATACCATATCTAATCAATCAAACTTACTTATTCATATGATTCAAACCTATCTTAAGGTAACTAGCCTAAGATTCACACAACATTATATATTAATTGCAAGAAACTAAAACCATACCTTGACTAATTTCTCCCAAGCTTCAAGACACCACCAAACCTCTTTTTCACCAACTTCCAAAACTCCAACCCAAATTTAACAATTTTCGGCCACCGAAGCTTAGTTCCAAATACTCAAATCACCAATTCAATACCAACTCAATACGAAATTCAATCTAGTTCCACATAATATTCCAAAATCAATACTAGGATTTACAATTATCCATAAACCACAAGGGTTAGAGTTTCTTACCTTACCCACGGATGATTGGGGCAAAATTCAACAATTACCCAATACTAGAGTACACCAAAATCATCAAAATTATAAAAATTCTCAATAGCCACAACCAAAATCATGAAATCAGGATGGAAGAGGAAACTGGGTAAAAAACTCAAGTGCCTTACCACTTTGTTCAGATAGAATTGAAGAGCTCAGTGAGATAAACGCATGGCCGCAAATGGTGCGACGATCGGAGCTTTGGATTGAAAATAATGAGCAATTGAAATTTGGAAGAGAAAATGGTTTTAGATTTTTGCTCTCTTTTCTTCAATCTCACCGTGGAACGAAATAGGAAAGGGAAGAAGGATGAATGCCTAAAGAGGTGATGGTTTAAGGGTTGGGCTTGGTCCAACATGGACTTGGTTCAACTGGTTTAGTCAGTTGGTTCAATTTCGGACTATAATCTTTAAAATTAGTGTTTTAATTCGCATTTTAATTATTTTTACTTCTTCAAATTATAAAATTTAATTTCCTAATTTTTTTACTCATAATTAATTTACCAGATTTTACAGGAGACCCCAATGAAGATGTCAAATTAAATCTAGACGGATCTTACATGGCGCCCATCAATAATGTTGCTTGCGGTGGGATTGTTAAAAACCACCTCGGAGGTTTTGTCAAAGGTTTCTCCTACAACCTTGGAAGTTTCTCTATCCTAAATTTAGAACTTTGAAAAATTAGTCATGGCCTTCAAGTTGCTATTGCTCTGAATTTTCTTTGTATACTTGTGGAATCTGATTTCACAGCAGCTTTGAAATTCATTATCCAAGACTGTCCAATTGAACACCCATATTCCTCTTTCATTGAATACATAAAGCTACAAGCGAATCCATATCTCTCATGTGTTCTGGACCCATGATCCACGTGAAACAAACTTTGTGGCTGACCACTTAGCAAAAAAAAAAAAAAAGATAACATCTTTTCATTAATTTACATATATTTGACCATGCCCTTGATGATATTGCTCATTTGCTTGTAACTGATGTAGCCTCGGTTACACTGTCTAGAGATTTTAGCTATTTTTTTTTTCTTGTTTTGTTGGTCCTTTGATCCATTCTCTCAAAAAAAAAAAGCATAATATATATATATATATATATATATATATATATATATATATATATATATATATATATATATATATATATATATACAAATTTATAACATATATTTTGGTAATTGTGTCATATTAATAATTTTGCATAGATAACAATTTTGTAATCTAAAAATAATGGAATTCTATATAAAATAATATAAAACTTTAAGCATGCTAATCAATTAGTAACATTGCTTAAATTAAAAATAATTATTATATATAATTAACATCTATATTAAAACTATAATAATAACAATTTTTAGTTACAAATACTCAAAGTACTTAAACATGTTTATTAGTAACATTGCTGCTATTATTACTCCATTTAATATGTTAAAATATATTAAAATCAATTAGTTTTTATTAAAATTATTTAGTATATCTGAATATTTATTATAGGATATTACGTCTTTATTTTTTCAATTCTCTTACCACTTATAAATATCTTTCTATATTGTATCATTCCATACAATTTGAATAGGCACAAGCCTTTTCTCTACTGTTCTCTCTTACTTTTCTAACATGGTCTCAGAGTTATGTATCCTCCTTGAAGAGAATAGGTTATTTTTCTTCTAGTGTAATCACCGTATTTTTTTACACTTTTTCTTTATGTCATTTTTCTTTCCTTTTGTCACTCCTTTAATGTTTTTTCACCTCACTGATTAGCCTATCCTCTCCGTCTTGTGTCTTTCCGACTCTAACGAATCAAACACCAATGTTATTCACTACTAACCTATTCTCATGGAGAAGCCAAATATTTTTTGTCATCCTTCAGCATTTTACCATCTCTTTGTAGTTAGTCACTTTTTGGGTAATTCACTATCTTTTCGGCAGTTCCATCTGCACTTCCTTGCGACAGTCCTGTATGTACATGTTCCATCAATTTATGTAGTTTTTTTTTAATTTTGCTATTTTAAATAAGTTTCAAACTTAAGTTTTCACTTGAGTTTGAGAGGGGATATTAAAATATATTATGATCAATTAGCTTTCATTAAAATTATTTAGCATATTTGAATATTTACTATAAGATATTACATCTTTATTATTTCGATTTTCTTAACACCTATAGATACCCTTCTATATTGTATCATTCCATACAATTTGAATTGACATAAATAATTTCTCTATTGCTATCTTTTTTCTTTCTAATATAATATATTATCGAAAATAAATTATTCAAAATATCTTTAACCATGTTCAACTTTAGCATAACAGTATCTACTTATTGTTTAGACATTTCAATATATCATGATTAATAAAATTTATTTATAACTTTATGCTATGTTTTTTTGTATTTTTATTCTCAATCAATTTTTTTTATTATTTTCTTTAATTATCTCCAAATACAAAAAAACTAATAGATTAAAAAACATAAAGCTCATTTGGTAGCTCAAGATTTTTATCAAAGAGAGGTTTTAATTTTGATCAAATTTTTAGTCCTACAATTTGGCCAACTACAGTTAGGTTAATCCTTAGCACTGCTCTGTCTAGATATTGGGTGGTGAGACAATTTGATTTCAACAATGCTTTTCTCATTGGAGACTTACATTAAGAAATCTATATGGTTCAACCAATTGGTTTTGAAATAGATACTGAATCAAAGATTTGCAAACTTAACAAATCTCTTTGTGGTCTAAAACAAGCTCCACGGGAGTGATTTCTTAAACTAAGCTCTACTCTTCAAATTTTTTGTTTCTCTAATTCTAAATCTGATATGTCTTTATTCATTAGAACTACTACTACTTATGTAATCTATATTCTTTGCTATCTTGATGATATTATTATAACAGAGAATGATGCAATTGAAATTGATTTAATGATCAAACGACTTCATAACATTTTCTCTTTAAAAGACTTAGGAATTTGAAATATTTTTTAGAAATTGAAGTTTTGAGTACTGTAAAGGTAGGATGTATTTGTATCAGACCAAATATATGACTGATCTTCTATCTAAAGTAGGGATGCATTGTGCTAGCCCTCTGCTAACTCCTATGTCATCCTCCTTGCATTTAACAAGCACTGGGTTTGAAGATTTCGAAGATGTCAAGTTGTATCGATCTGTTGTAGGCTCTCTCCATTATGCCATAATTACCAGACCAAATTTGTCATTTGCTGTTTGTAAAGTCAACCAATACATGCATGCTCCTAAATTAGATCACTGAAAAGCAATTAAAAAAAATTCTTAGATATTTACAAGGGACCAAGGATCAGGGTCTTATGCTTCACAAGTGTCAATATTTTAGGCTGTATGGTTTTTCTGATGTAGATTGGGCATCGGATCTTGAAGGTAGAAGGTATGTCTCGGGGTTCTGTGTGTTTCCTAATACTAATATTCTCTCACGATCTTGCAGGAAGCAGAGCACGATCAACAGGTCTTCCATTGAAGTAGAATTTTAGAATTTAGCAAACTATGGAGCTGGGGTCATCTGGTTCAAGAACTTGTCGTTTGAACTTAGAGTTAAGCTAAAAACCTCTCCAACAATTTTCTGTGAAAATCTGAGTATAGTACTTCTCACGTCCAATCCTGTTCTTCATGGAAAAACCAAGCACTTCCAGATTGATATCCAGTTTGTAAGAGACTTGATTTTTCAAAATCTGCTTCATGTGGTTCATGTCCCAGGCAATGAGCAAATTGCTGATGTGCTAACTAAACCATTGTCTACATCATCTTTTGTCAAGCTTCGATGCAAACTGAGAGTTGTTCAATGACCAGCAATCAGTTTGAGGGAGGATGTTAGTGAAAATGAAGAGTTGGTTAGCAAAAATAGTTAATTTGTTACATAGAGTTGTTGTTGAGCTTCCTGTTTTTGGGGATAAAATCTATTTTCTGTTCTAATAGATTTTATTCTTATAGCCATCACTACTATATTTTTGTATACATTATATAAGTTCTTTCATTTTCTTTTATTGTCAAGAAAACCCTGCTTTCTCTAATCTCTTCATAAATATATAATATATAGTATGTTTGACAAATTAACCCTAACACTAAGTCAACAGTTAACTGTTAACTTATTGTAAAGTTATTAATCTTTCCTCAATTCTCTCTTTTCACTGTCAGTCTATCACTATTCCACCATATCACCATTGCAGTAGTTTTCATCAACAACTCAACACTAATACCAATCTTCCCAAAGCGAAAAAGTTCTGCTACTAATCCCATTTCTTCTGTTTCTCCCATTGCTATTGCCATGACCCCTCTCTCTCTCTCTCTCTCTCTCTCTCTCTCTCTCTCCTACGACCAACCACAACCACTGCAAAAAGAACACCCACTTCATCTATCGTCGCCATGGTCGGTACTACAAGAGGACCCCCACTTCATCGCCAGCCTAACCTCATGACTCATCATCACCTCTCTTTAATCATCATTTTCTATGTCGTGATTCGCTTTAGTACTTCATCGTGCTTCTTTATCACCTCGTGTTTCTTCATCATCTACCACTTTCGTTTCGAGGAAGTTGCAAAGTGAATTTGATTGAAACCAAATTCTGCAAAACCCATACCTTTTTTCATTTTTCATACCATCCAGAAAACAATCTTATTTTTCTTTTTCATCAGATATTTCTTCCTTTGTTTCTTGTTTTTTGTCTTCATCTTCCCCATCTTTGAATTCTTTATCCTTTTCTGTTGAAATTCTGGGTCAATATCTATTCTTGGTTTTTCCTTAGCTTGCGATTATAGATATCTAATTTCACAACACCTCACACTACTCTTTGCTGTTGAGTTTATTGTGTTTTAATTTTCTCCTATTTAATTATTGAATTAGATTTGATCACCCATTATTTAATTAATATGAAATCAATTTTTGGGACTTTGTTTTGTTCATTGCTATTTGGAATTTTTCTGGTTAATTTGGTGGTGGTTATTAAGTTAATATTTTATTCATTTTGGTTGAGGTAATGGAGAACTGGAGATTGGTTATAGTGGTGCTGGAAGCGGAAGTGGAAGTAGGGGTAGGATGTGCAGTGACATGGATGAAGGATGGAGGAATGGTGGTAGGTAATGATGGGAGAGAGTGTGGGTAAATTTATAATTTTATAAGAAAAGACAAGGATAAATTAGTATTTTTATAAAAAAAATTAACAATTGACTAAGTAAATTATTTATGAAAATCAAGTTTTAATAGTGGTATATGTGAAATTAGTAAAAATCTATAATTAGAAAATTAGTAACAGCGACTAATTTAGTAATCGACTTTAGATTTTCAAACCGGACACTAGCAACCAATTTAGTAGCCAATTTTATCATTGACCGATTTAGTGACCGAAAATTAGTCGCTATTTAGCGGCCAATTTCTTTAGCAACCAATTTAGCGACCAAAAAATGGGTCGCTATTTGTGACCAATTTTATTAGCGATCGATTTAGTGACCAATATCGTTTGGTACTAGTTTGATAGTATTGGTTGAAAATAAGTCACTAACGATTAGCGACTCGCTATTTTCTAATTAGCGACCAAAGTTTTAACGACCATCACAATCGGTCGCTAAATTAATCGCTATTCTAGTAATTTCTTGTAGTGTAAAAAAAGGTTCAAAATTAAATTATCTCAAAGAGCACCATTTTTTGAAAAGTATCGACAAACAAATAGATAGTTCAATTTTTAAATAATATAATACTTTTAAATTTATACCATATAATATAATTAATTTAACCGTCTTAATCTAATTTTTTATTAAGAATAACTACAAAATTAGCTAAAGAGCATGAATCAACATAGAAATTTTTGTTTTTTATATTGGTAATTTACAATTTTTGGTATAAAAAGAGGGCATACATAAGCTAGGTAATGAATAAATTTTAGGGATAAGTACTGAAATCGTCTCTAAGGTCTGGGGTGAAAATCAAAATCGTCCCCGACCTTTTTTTGTTATTAAAATCATCCCCAACGTTACAAAACATTATAAAATCATCCTTTTTTTTATCTCAATTTTATTTTTTGACCAAATTATCCTTAACTATTAATAAAAAAATATAAAATAAAAACAAAAATAAAAACAAAAAACTCCTCCCCCCACCCCCACCCCCACACGTTGTTTGAAGCTTCTTCCACCTCCTTGCAGCCATGTCTATAGCAAGGAACCAGGACTGCAAAACTATCATCGTCATCATCATCAACATCACTACTCTGAAAATCAGAACCAAGTGGCTCCAACCACCCAATGGACCAATCAGAATCATAATCATAATCAGAGTCATAACCATCAGATAGAACCAAGAACAAAAATGGGGGCATGAATGAATCTAACCCAGCTGAGAACAAGCTCATTTCATATGAATAAACCAATAACTTGGGAGAACAGCTTCTGTAAAAAATTTTGCAAGGTCCTTCTTTTTCTCCCTCAAATATCAAAACCAATTCAGCAAGTTAATCAATTATACTTAATCTAGAATCACTGGTCCAATTAACAAAACCGAGACACAATGGGGAAAAAACAAATCTAGCAGTTCAACAATTCTAGCAACAACAACAATTCTTTTTCTCTTCTTCACCAGCAACAACAACAAATCCAGCAAATTGAATCTTCTTCACTAGTGGAAAAAGTTCAAGCAAAAGCAGAAGGAGAAGCAGAGGCAGTCAATCACGGAAAAAGAACAACACAGAAATCAGATTGATAATCAGAAGCATGTAGAAGCAGCAGAACCAGAAGAAATCATAAGAAACCAGAAACCAGCGAGGAGTAGCGACACCGGCGGCCGAGCGAGGAGGAGGAGCAGAAACGGCGAAGATCCAGCAGAGACGACGAGGAACAGCGGTGGCGGCGGTGAGGACCCTTCCCCTTCCCCCTCTTCTTCCCGAAATCCCCTCCCCCCTCTTCTCCCTTCGCGTTTCCTTCCCCGTTTCCCCAAGGAGCAGAGCGGTGACGGAAGCGAAGAGCGGCGGCGGTAATAAAGATCGGTGGCGGCGGCGAGGAGAGAAGAAGAAGAAGAATAAGAAGAAGAAGAAGAAGAAGGTGGTGGTGGTGCGGTGTAGCAGGGCGGCAAGGCGACGGTGCGGCAGTCCCCTTCCCTCGCTCCTCCCCCGCCCCCTCTTTCTTTCTCTCCCCACCCCCTTCTCTGATCTATCCCTTTCTTTCCTTTCTTTTATTTATTTTATATTTATTTTATTTTATAATTATATTAATTTTATTTTATAATTTTTTAATGAGGATAGTTTGGTAATAAAAAAATAAAATTGGTAAAAAGGATGATTTTAAAGCGTTTTTGAACGTTGAGGATGATTTTAATAACGAAAAAAGGTCGGGGACGATTTTGATTTTGACCCAAGACGTTAGGGACGATTTCAGTACTTATCCCTAAATTTTATAATCATATTGCGTATAAAGCTAGCCTTGTGTTGGAAAAACTCAACAAAGGTTCAGAACAAGAACCTGTTTAACAGCGAAAGTACCAAAAATAATTTTTTCGCAACCTGTGCGATTAAATAGGCAATACTAAAGATACTCCAAGCAGCAAATATAATGGCAGAAATTAAATAATCAGACACCAGAATTTTAACGTGGAAAAATCCCTAAAGAGGGACAAAAAATCCACGGGACTTAGTCCAGTAAAATCTTCCACTATCAGAATAATGAGTACACAAACAGTCTTCCTAGTGACACTAGGGCATCTCAACAATCAACAAAATACATCATCAAAACTGATGGAATCAACATAAACCCTCCAGAAAGAGGGTATCTAAAATAAGGTAAAAGAGAAGGCAATACAACTAGCAAGTTATATCTTAATGTTCATCTCTACACTAAGAGTAACATACTAAAATTTTATAAGAAATGGAACAAGTTTACCGGCTCAATCGGATCAAATTGTAACTGCCCTTTTCCCCCAAATTATTCTTCTCCCTCACACCGAAGCTCTACTTCCTTTTCTCTCATTCAAAAATGAATAAGGCTTCAATTCTCTCTCTCTCTCCCTTCCTCGTGGCTTTATGCCACTTTCTTTTTTTTGTTTTAATATGTGTGAGTCCCATTTGAGGTTGGGGACCACCAACACTTTGTCAGTCTTATGTTTGCAAGACCGAAAAAAATAGAGACTTGCAGCTAAGAATGGTGGATCGCATGCAATTGTATTATTGATGATTGGAGTAATGATTTGTTCTATTTTTTGAAGAAAAAACGCTCAACGTAATAAGATAGAACAGTTAGAAAGTACAATGTTACTAGATAACAAAATAAAAAATTAAACTGTAGTCATCTTCGACATTGTCATCAACAACTAGAAGGATCAAAATCAGCTTACTCTTTGTAGCTCCTAATCGACTAGTTGATAACATCCACAACACCTGCTTCTTGATTTCTGAATATTCTGTCATTCCTTTCCAGCTAAGTATTCCAGATGATAGCATAAAAACTAATCAACCACCTATTGCATTCGTCCTTCTTAGCAGGAGCGTCTGTCCAACTCTCGAATTTTTACTTAATTGTTCCTAGAATAGACCATAGTTTTTTATAAGCAAACAACCAAGCACACCACACCTACTAAGTAAACTCACAACTCAGGAATAAATGGTAAACATTCTTTGAATCTTTTTTACACAATACACAATCAATATCATTTTGACCAACAATGCCAAATTTACTTAATCTGTTCTTAGTATTGACTATATTAACTAATGCAAATCAGGTGAACAATTTCACTCTTGGTGGAACCAACCCCCTCCAAATAGAACAAGTGAAGCGATAACTGAAAATGTCCTCCGATAATATTTCAGCCTGCAAAACCTGTATAAAAGAGTTAGTAGAATATCTAATCTATTAAATTTTCACACTATCTTATCCTTTCTCTCAGATGTTAAATTAACAGATTGTAGCACCTTATAAAACTAATTCACTAATTTCAACTCTCGTTGAAACAATTCTCTTTTTCATTGAAAATTTTATACCCATTAAAAATAATGATTTGTTCTATAAACTTGTTATTTTTCATCTGAAATGAAGATTGTGATAAAATTTGCAGAATTATGCACATGATTTAAAAGTGAGAGACAGATACATTAAGACATGTTTTCTCCTTGAATGTTGTTCAATTCATTGGAGATTTTTTTTAAAGAAAAAAAGTTCAAATTTTATAGTTATATTTAAATAATATTATATAACTAATAAAATTTATTATTTTTTACTAATTCTTGATCATTCTAAATACTAAATATTAAAGATTGAATTTTAAATTTTAAATTCTAATAATATAAAACTAAAATATTAACCCAAAATATTAAGCTAATATTGATAAAAAAAATATTAATCTTTTAGTATTTCTTTCTATATTTACATGCATTTTGCAAGTTTTTGATATTTGTACACTTATTGCTTATCTTTTTGCCATTATAATCGAAATAGATATATACATGTCCCGATTACAAATAAACAAGCTAAGATATAAACAAAACATGTGTATCCATTAGACATGGCACTCTGCCTCCATATTTTGTTTGCAATGATTTTAGGTATGCAATTTTTCACTTCCTTATTGTATCCTAAATTTATCAAACACCATTTAAGACCAATGTATCAAATATGTTCTTACCCAATTAAATAGCATTGTTATATATGAATATTCTCCGAAACCCATAGAATGCAAGAGGAAATAAAACTTAACCGAAATAGTAAAGTATCCTAAAACATCATTTGTTATAAGAAGTGTTTTGTTTTCTTATTTGTAATGTGTCGCTTAGTGTAAGAAAAAAGGCCACAAGTTATGCAAGAAATATTCTAATTTATAATCATATAAAATTATATTAAGTAAGATTATAAATCTATATAAAACTTAATCTATTATAACCTCGTGTGTGTGAGAGAGAGAGAAATAGATATGGCTAAGAATGGCGTTATACTTGCAAGTGTAGAAGTATTATTGATTGAAGTGGCTATTTATTCCACCATGGCTGAATTCTCTAACACTAATCCTGAAAGTATTATTGCATCTTCTATTAATAATCAGAGAAAGCTGAAAAATTGTATCAGCTCATGCGAAAGAATGCTTGCACATGACTTTTTGAAGATGATGGCATACATTCGGAATTGCCATCTTAATTCTTAAGTATAAGGCTCGATAGTAACGGTAAATATCTTAATAGTTTTGAATTGTTGTGAAATAATATTTTCTTACATAAATATTATTTGTATATTAAAATTAACTACTAATATATTTATATTTATACATATATAATTTAATTTATTTTTAATATATATTTATATTTTAATATATATTTTATATTAATAACTATTTTAGTTTACAAATATCAACAAAAACAGGGGCGCAGGTAAGTATAAACAAAGGGGGGCAATGGCCCCCCCAAAATTTTAGCTTTTATTCAAAAAAAAAAAAAAAGTCTGATCCCCTTTTTTTATTTCTCAGCCCCCCTCTCTTTTTGTTTTATCTTTTCCAATCCCCCTCCCCCTCTCACTTTTAATTTCTACAAAACCCAACCCAATAGCCCATCTGCCCATTCCCTATCCCTTTTCTATTTTCCAATCCTTATCTTTTTTTTATTTCCCAACGTATAATCACTAATCAGTTCCCCAATCCCCTTTTTCTATTTTTCAACATACAACCGGTCTCTTCCTCTCCCTCTCTTCCCACCTTGGCTTTCAAAAAATTTAGGTAACAATTTTTTCTATTCTTCTTCTTCTTTATCTCTTTAATCTTCTTATCTTTTACAATTTTACCTTTTTAACTCTTTTTTTTGTTTTTTGCAGATTAAAAAAAAAGAGTAGTTTAACAAGTGATTTTTCACTCCTCTTTCTCAAAAAAGGTTCTATTTTTATTCTTTTTTATATATTTAGTTATTTACTTAATTAGTTAATTTATTATTATTTGTTAATTAAGTTTATGTTATTATATGTTAGTTTGTATATTTAGTTTTTTTTATTAGTTAACTATTTAATTACAATTTTATATTATTTATACTAAGATGTTAGTATTATTGTTCTGAATTTTAATATTTTATTTTAAATTGAAATATAATTTTTATATTTTATAAAGATTTAGACTGTAATTTATACTTTTTGCTAAATATATTTTAAATTATAGGAACTTATTTGGCCATTTGAATTATGAGTAAGTTCAAAACCATTGATACATTTTTTAAAAGAAAAGATCAAGAGAATGAAGATGCTTCTACTATTACTACTCCAATACTTGAGGGGTCATCAAATTTCATTACTTCAAGTTCTTCATTGAATAGCTCAAAGCGTCCACGACTTCTTCCAAATCAACTGGATGTTTTTCGTTTGGAAAGAGATCCTGGAATGCGACCAATGATTTGGAAGTTTCCTCCAAATAAAAGAGATGAAATCCGTCGGGCTTATATTAAAGTTGGGCCAAATCAGCCAATTCTTGATAATTATCCATTTTCTGGTGATAAAAGTCATCGTCGCTTTCAAGCTTCATGGTTTAAATTGTTCCCATCTTGGTTAGAATATTCTATAGAAGATGATGCTATATATTGTTTTCCGTGCTTTCTTTTTGCTAAGGAACCTTCAATCAATACGGGTTCAAATGCTTTTATTGAGAATGGTTTCAGGAATTGGAAGAAAGTAAATAGTGGAAAAGAATGTGCTCTTTTGAATCACATTGGCAAAGGTCCTAACTCATTCCATCATAAGGCGCTGAAATCATGTGATGATTTGATGAAACAATCACAACATATTGACAGACTTCTTCATAAGCAAACATCAGAAGAGATTGAAAAGAATCGAATTCGACTAGGAGCATCTATAGATTGCATTAGATGGTTGACATTTCAAGGTTGTGCATACAGAGGACATGATGAAAGCCAAAGTTCAAGCAACAGAGATAACTTTTTGGAAATATTAAAATTTTTGGGATCTTACAATGAAAGAGTGAAACAGAATGTTTTGGAAAATGCTCCAAAAAATGCTAAGTATACTTCAAATGATGTCCAAAAAGAAATTCTACATATTCTTGCTACTAAGGTGAGAAATTCAATTAGAGAAGAGATTGGAGATGCCAAATTTTGTATTATTGTTGATGAAGCTAGAGATGAATCTAAAAAGGAGCAAATGGCCATTGTTTTGAGATTTGTTACTCTAGATGGTTTTGTTAAAGAGAGATTTTTTGATCTTGTGCATGTCACTGATACTTGTGCAACAACTTTAAAGAAAGAATTGATTTCTGTCCTTTCTCATTATAATCTCCAAGTTGAAAATATTAGGGGTCAAGGGTATGATGGTGCTAGCAACATGCGGGGTGAGTGGAATGGTTTGCAAGCTTTGTTTCTTAAAGATTCTTCACAAGCATACTATGTGCATTGTTTTGCTCATAGGTTACAATTAGCATTGGTGGCAGCTTCAAGAGAGGTACTTCAAATTCATGAATTTTTTACTCAATTAAACTCTATTGTCACTATTGTTAGTGCTTCTCCAAAAAGACATGATCAATTACAAGAAGCTCAAGCAATTGAAAATGCAAACTTGGTTGCTCAAAATGAATTAGAAACAGGCAAAGGTGCGAATCAAATAAGCACTTTACAAAGAGCTGGGGATACTCGATGGAGCTCTCACTTTAATTCTATTTGCAGTTTGGTAAAAATGTTTACTGCTACCAATATTGTTCTCAATAATATCATTGAAGACGGGACAACTTATGCACAAAGAGGTGAGGCTTATGGTGTTAGTAAAATATTATTGTCATTTGAATTTGTTTTCACTTTGCACTTGATGAAAGAGATTATGGGAATCACTAATGTCCTTTGCCAAGCACTGCAACAACAATCTCAAGATATTCTTAATGCAATGCATATTGTTTCTACATCAAAGTTACTTCTTCAACAATTAAGAGATGGTGGATGGTGCAATTTTTTTGCAAATGTTAAAGATTTTTGTGAAAAACATGAAATTGAAGTCCCTAATATGAGTGCACAATATGTTTTTGGAAGAGGTCGATCTCTTCAACCAAGTGTGACAGTTGAGCATCATTATCGAATAGATGTATTCTTGGCAACAATTGGCTCTCAAATACAAGAGCTGAATAGTAGATTTAATGAGCAAACAATAGAGCTTTTGACTTTGAGTTGTGCTTTGGATCCTAAGGACAATTTCAAATCATTCAATATTGAAGAAATCAGCAAGTTAGCAGAGAAGTTTTATCCCCTTGACTTTCCTTCTAATGAGCTAAATATTTTGAAATCTCAGTTGCAACATTATCAGCATGATATACCAAATCATTTGAAAGGCATTGGTACACTTTCTGAATTGTGCAACAAGTTGCAAGAAACGGAAAAATCAAGAACTTATCACATGGTTGATAGATTAATACGTCTTGTTTTGACTCTACCAGTGTCTACAGCAACAACAGAAAGAGCTTTTTCAGCAATGAAAATTGTTAAGACAAGACTCCGAAGTAAGATGGCTGATGAATTTCTTGCAGACAATTTGGTCATCTATATAGAAAAAGAATTAGCAGCTATTTTTGACACAAATTCAATTATAGATGATTTTGAAAATAGAAAAAAACGTCGAATAGCCTTTTCATGATACAAAACTGTAAGTAGTAATTTTTATATATTATTGTCTTATTTTGATTGAGATTATATATATATATATATTTTTTTAATTTTATCATTAGAAATAGTAATATAAATTATAACACCGCCCCCCCTAAATAGTTAGCCTAGCTCCGCCCCTGAACAAAAACGAATGCATGTGTTAAGTTATGAGGACGTGCCCCACTAGCATTTTAAATACATATTAATTTTGTGTCAAAATATTTATCTTATATATATTTCTAAACTTTTAGAATTAAATTTTGATACACTATTAATATAAAGTAGTTTTACACATATATTTAATTATATAATATTATATCATAAAAATTATATTTTATATTAATTGTATACATCTAAAGGATCATCTAAAATAAATAGACGTAATTGAACAATTATATAAAATATTTTACACTATCAATACATTAAAATTAAATTTTAATTTATATCTAAAAATATAAGATAAAATTATATATTAAATCATAATAAAAAATATTATTGTAGCATTATTTACTAGTAAATTGAAAAATTTTGTATTAAATATCTATTTTGATAATTAGTTCTCAAACATAAATTAAAATAAAAATCAATTAAAATATTAACATATTTTGTATTTTTATCTATCTAAATAAATTAAAACATTGACGTATTTTGTATTTTTATCTATTTAAATAACTAACTCTATTATTATTATTATTATTATTATTTGAAATTAATTTTTGTCTTTCTTTTATTAAATAATTATTAAATAATTTATAAAATATATAATGAAGATATGATGAGAAATTTAATACATATTTTTTTTAAATACTATTTATCGTACATAATTCATAAAAAAATATGTTTTACTTTTATTATTAATTAAAAAATAATCTATTTATATCTTGATTATTAATTTCATTTATTATTATTATTATTATTATTATTATATATTTAATTTATAAAAAGATAAATTAATAATTATATTATTTCTTATTAATATATTAATATTAATAATAAATAAATAAAAAGTATTTAATATTTAATATTTTCATATTATTTATTTTATATATTTAATATATTTATAAGATTTTTTTATTATTTTTATATGCTATATATTTATTCCAATTATTTAAAATTTCTGAATCTATCACTACTCCATATCAAAGTTGATTATCATATATGAATATTTATATTTGATACGATAAAAAAAAAGCATCTAAGGTTACACGACATAAAAGACTATAGTTGGATCTCGCCTTTAATTGAAGTAATTAATTAATTAATTAATTCGCCTTAACTATATTATATGTTGCATGCGTTCTTCTGTCTATCAAGTATGCAGCTTTTCAGTTGATTGTAAATAGTGGCTTATATTTAATATTCAATACGATATATGACAACAAATATAATTAAATAGAATCATTATATAACGAATATTCATCAAATTCAAAAGACATTTAAACTTAACCGAAATAATAAACTATTCGTGGCCGAGACATGGGTAAGAGTGGCTGATGTATTGGCCTCTTAAATTACCACATCGATATCCAACAAAAGCTCGGTTGTAGTTGAAATTAGTGTGTGTGGGAGAGTGGAAATGTGTGCCAGTATATGACCGAAAAAAAAAATAATAATAATAAACTATTCTAAATTATATATTAATTTTTTTTAAGATGTTCATATATATTATATTATTATTAGATATTTTTATTAAATTAATTAAAATTTATTTTTTAATAAATCAGAATAAAATCGGTTTATTATAGCAACAATAATAAATCTAATTATTTGCATTATAATTATTAGATCCGATTTGATCCGATCGAATTTTACCATCTAAACTGAATATCTTTAAATTTTTTGATAAAAAGATAAATATATTCCTAACTTTTTGTTTTGCAGACATTTAAATTCTTAAAAATTTAAAAATACAATTAAATCTTTAAAAAAATTTTGGGTTTATTGTTATTGTTATAAAAAAAATTAATTTTTTTTAATTTGTTAAGAAATTTAAAAATAACCGATTTATTAATACATCCAATAATAATGCGACACGTAAATATCTTTAAAAAAGACGTTTTATGGGAGCATCCCCTCTAAATTAACACTTAAGCTATTATGAGAATTTTTCCTTTTTTTGTTTATATATATTGGTAAGGAACCAGTCTCAGTATAAGGATCAAGCTAGAAACATGGGTAGAAATATTGTGAGAAATGCATTATCAACAATGTTAATGATAGGAGCGATTGTTTATTATGGCATTGCTGAATTCCAGGATAAATCTAATTATATTTCATATGATGATGAAACAAAACTAGATAAGTGTCTGGACTCATGTCTGAGAAAGCACAGAGGTGACATCTGGGAGATTTTGGCATGCATGGGGAAGTGCTATGCTAACTATAAACGATCCTGAATTTTTGTGAGTAATCATGAATTTACGTTATCTAAGTTTCACTGAAATTACTGTGTTATTGTATCTTTTACGATTAGATGAATGATGATGATGATTCCTTACTTGATTTCCGACAATTGCAATATTCACATTACTCATTGATAACAAATATTTTTCTTTCAAGAGGTTGATTATTTCATTAATTTAACATCTAGAACAACACTGAATGGAATTGTCAATTTCATAAAATATGAAATGAATGGGGTCAATGTGTCCCTAGACTTGCAACAAGATGTATGTTATGAGCAGAGGAAGTAAGCATCTAGAATTGGGGATAGAACAGAGAAAGTTAAGCAACTTTCAACTTTGGATCATTCACCAGATAGATATCATACTTCCTGGCTGTTAAAAATATAATTACCAAGGAAAATAAATAAATAAGCATATAGCTTAGGATAAATCTTTATATTATGGCAGAAGATTTGAGTTCCAGTAAGAACACATTGCATAAAAGTCAAGTGACTGATCTTGTAACCAAAGAAATGGATCATTCAGGAATCTTTGCATAATTTGTACTAAATAATTTCTGTATGATTTCGAAAAAAAGAGGGGGAGGGGGAGGGGGAGGGGGGAAGAAGAAGAAAGAAAACAAGAAATCGCATAATAGTTAGCATATTTAAGCATATACTAATACAGTAATACTCTAATTATAATGAATTTATATGATTTTAGTCATGGAAATGTTAAAGGTTTTATTTATGTTTATTCGTGCTTGTTTGGACGCCATTAAATCGATAAATTTTTTTTTAAATATATTTGACAAATTTTTAATAGTAAAAAGCACTAGAAAAATAAAAAAAAATAATTTTTTTGAGAAGTTACAATTTATATATTTTTTACTAAAAAAAGATATTTTTCACATAATAAATGAACAAAAAAATATTTTTATCTTATTTTATCTAAACATAATTGATAGATAAAAATAAATTTTTTGTATGAAATATCCAAACATAAAATCACTTTTATTTTTATAAAAAATCTTTTAAAAAAATATCATTTTAAAAAAAATCTTTTTTTAAAAATAACGTCCAAACAAATTCTAATGACATATGCTTGCATACTTCATTGTCAAACTCCAAACAAGATTTGATAAGCAAATGTTTGTAAGACTAACCATATATAGGATATTAGAACAGCAGTAAGTGTCCTGAATCTATCATTGATTTTTATTCGGCGAAGCATTGAATGAACATATTGGTAGCCCAAAAAATCTATTAGGTTGAGAAGGTAATAATGTGGGATTGGCAGAGGTGAGAGAAGTTGAATGATCTAAACAAGTAAATAACAAAATCAATCGGAAGAATGGCAAAAAGATTTTATAGCGGCAATAAAATTAATCTTAGACCTCAATACTCTAAAGCAAAAATTTGGCAGCGACATAAGTTGCTTTCTTATATCTGTTTCAACTCAGTTTCACTCTTTAAATTTATGTCATTTTTTATGCTAAATATATGTATCAGATAAAGTTTACAAAAATTTTTATTTCTGTAGAATGAACTAAGAATGTCAAAGCTAATAGAATTCTATAGATAGTAGCAAGGAAGAAAATTATTGCCGATGAGATTGTTGAAGGCAAAAATGGAAATAGCAAGGAACTAATTAATGAGAAAAGATCAGTTGAATGCAAGAGACACATGGCAGTTGATCTAAGCAATTCAGGTGCTAGGAAAAGCAATAGAGAGAATGTTAAATAGGAGGCTGCAAGACTATGCTTGACAACAAATTACTGGTATTGCTCCTTCTCCTCTCTGACAAATTCTATTATGGCCTTTTTTTTCTCTTTCTTTTATTCTTCTTCTCCATTTCTTGGCTATCTTCTAACAATTCTCCTCCTTTCTTCTATGATAGGTTCTCATGCATGATGATGGGTCCCTGAATTTTTTCTATTCCTCACATAACCTTCATACTTTACTGTTATATTACTTTCTTTTCCTGCAAGTTATAATTTACAGCATTTTATTTTTTCCTTTTTTTAATTATCTGTAACTCATAGTATATTTACCAGAACCGAAGCAGTGATCGAACCGGTCAAATTATTGGTTTATTGATTTATTATTTCAATCGATGAGTTATTAGTTGAACTGACATAACCGATCCCATATAAATAAAAATATAAAATAATCAAAAACCTAAAATTAAAATTTAAAATACATATCTCTTTACTAATATTTTAAAAATAATCAAATCTCAACAAATTATAATCAACAAATTATAATATGGTTATTATTAAATAAGTATATAAAATTCTAATATTTTTTCATAATAAATATTTTTAATTTTATTTTTATATTAAAATATTTTTATATTTATTATATTATTATATACTGTATGTATTTATTGAAAAATAATACTAATAAATATCATATAATCATAAAAAATAATTATATTCTAATTAATAAAAATATTTAATATTTTTTATTTATACAAGTTTAATAACATTTATATTAATGATTATAAATAATAAAAAATATAATTAATTTAAATATAAGTGAGTATAAAATTAAAATAATATTTAAAAAATTATTATACGATTTTACTATATAATTAATAAGTAGCATATAAAATAACCAGGAATAACATAACTTAGTGGCAAGGGGCTATACAGTATAAAGAGGTCCAAGAGATCCAGTTCAATTTTTATAACTATGACTAATATACTTCTCTTGTGGCAATAATATTCCATTTCTTCTCTGTTCTGTTAATTTTCACCCTTCTATTTGGTGCTCTCATTGACAATGAAAATGGCGGATAGCACTCACTTGAAGAATATGGAGACATACATCAAAGCGCTTATTCCAAATGCTTGAGTTGGTGATGGAGGAGTCCCAAGGCGAACACACACGAGTAATGGAAGGGTGAGTTACAAATTCTCACTGACCCTTTCTGTTCCGAGGGTTACCTGAAACTGGAGGTCGATCTCGGACGAGATCTTCTGTACTGGTCGGTGCTAACGTGTCCGGCTGGTGGGAGACGGCCGGAGCTGTTGTGTCCGACTTGTTAGACTTGGTGGTGGTGCTGATTCCTTTATCCCCGGAGGGTGGGGGTACCTGCAAGGGACTCCGATGCTTAAGTTAGCAAGGGTATTAAGCAGGTATTGAGTAGAATCAGAGTATGAGTTATACCTGGGTGCTCCAGTGTATTTATAATGGTGAGATGTGACCTTTTGGATAAGATAAGTTAGTCATCTTTATCTTATCTTTATCTTCGAGTTGAGGTCAGCGTATCTTCAACGGAACCGCCTTTATCTCTATAGGCTTGGGCTGCCTTAGGATTTGGGTCGTGTTCCTCTACCCGGGCCCTTTATTGGGCTCTCTTGTTGACTCGGCCGAGTTCTTTATGAAGAAGTCGGTCCGCTTGACCTGAAGAGGTCGGTCGCTTTGTCGTCGATCATCCCAGGTCGGATAGCTCGACCTAGGGTATAAACAGTGCCCCTGCTTGAGCTTGGTCTTCTTTGTCGAGGTCGAGTCCTTGACTTCGGTCCTTCTCTAGTGAAACCGAACTCAAGCATTTTGTCGACTCCTTTTTGAAGCAGCTTTTGAATGTAGAACAATTTTCTCTAAAAGTGTGCGCTTTTATATCAGCGCTTTTTTGGGAACGCAAGCGGTTTTAATATCCGCATTTAATTGGCATTGATTGCCCTCATTTTCTCTTGGTTTTTATTTTGATTTTCTCTATCAGAAACGGTTTCTCTTCTTCACTTCTTCTTCGTAACTTCTCCCTTTACTTTCTCACTTTCAACTTTTTCCTTTTGACTTTTCTGAAGCCTCCGCCTGTAGTTTTCGCGTTTCAGCCTAGCGACGTTGCTTTGTGACTTTGCTTTTTCGTGGTAGAAGGGGTGATTCTGGATTTTGCCTTCCGCTCCTCTGCTTTTCTTCGCAGCTTTCTCTCATTTTTCCTAGTTTGGTTCTTCTTTCTTCCTCCCTCTACGCCATTTTTGTGTCTATTTTGAGAAAGTTTTTATCTTGATTGGGAAAAGATTGGATCTTTTCTGTTTTTTGCTATGCCTGATCACTGTGCGTCTCGTAATTTCTTCGTCTTTTGCATGGTCCTTTTCGCTTTTCCCGTTGCTTGATACCTTTAGGGCTTTTGCATGTTGTGAAATGCTTTTGATTTTGAAGCTTTGGAATGATAATTTTGTTTGTTTCTGAAAAAAGGTTGCATCTTTGACTCTTTTTGCCTGGTATGTTTGTTTCTTGCTCATAGACTGTAGGAATATGACTTTCTATTTTGTTTGTGTTTTGTCTTTCTCCTTGCTTTGTTACTGCCTCCAAAGGATGTCCCAGGACTTTTAGTTTGAGTCTTGGGGTTTTTCCTTTTCTGTGTATTCGCTCGTCGAGATGTTTTGCCCCTTGTCCGAGATGTTTTTGAGTAATCCTTACTTCTTTTCTTTTTGTAGGATTTAGTTGGCCTCATGTCTTCCCGAAATAACGTTGTAGAGATGCCTTCCCAGGTTCCTGAAGGTATAGCCGATTGGGTGGACTCGATGGTTCTTATGTGTGTCTCTCTGGTTAATTCTGAGTTTTGTGCGCAGCTTAGGCAGTTTCATAGTGTTTGTAGTAAATCCAGTGATGAGAAGAACTACGAGCTTATTCCTCCCTCTTCTGACGAGAGAGTCTGCTTTTCTACTCGGGTTGTTGATGATCGCCCTTTCTTTTATGTTTATGATTTTTTCTTCGGTCCGCTGGGTATTACCCTTCCTTTTACTCAATTTGAAACCGACTTGTTATGGTCCTGTAATGTTGTCCCCTCTCAACTTCACCCCAATTCCTGGGGTTTCATAAAAAATTTTCCAATTGTTGTGCAATGGTTTTGGTATTCCTGCTTCCCAATCTCTCTTTTTCTATCTGTTTGTCTTGACTAAGCCTGGTGTGGTAAAAAAGAAGTCGGCTTGGGTCTCCTTTCGTTCTACCCAAGGAAAGAAGGTATTTTCCATGTTTGACGAGTTATTCCGTGATTTTAAAAACTACTTTTTCAAGGTCCGAGCTGTTGAAGGAGCTCGGCCCTTTTTTCTGGATGAAAAGGACGAACCTGCTTTTCCTTTGGAATGGCAAAAAGATGTGAGGGTCTCCAGATATTCGTGGGAAATGTTAGATGAGGCTGAGCGAGCTTTTGTGACAGTCTTGGAAGAACGTTGGGGTCAACCTCCCCATCTTGACACAAAGAAATTTCTAACCAATCCTGCTCTTTTTCAAATTGAACTGGGTATCTTGTGTTTCCTTTATTATCTGTTTATGTTGCTTGTAGCTGTCTTTCTGACTTGTCCGACTTGTAGCTTGATTTCTGTTTTATTTGCAGAGGCAATGAAGAACAATGAATCTATGAAAGCTTTTAAGAGGGCGCAGAGGGCGACTGCCGCCAGAAACATTGCGGCCAAGGCGGCTGGGGAGGGGTCCTCCCAAGTGCGCGAGAAGCCATCCGTGCCGAGTTCCCCTGGGGTGAAGAAGGTGATCCCTACACCCCGAGTCCGATTGGTGGATCCTCATCCTACTTCTACCGCTCCATCTGTTGCTCCTCCCAATAAAAAAAAACAAAAAATAGCTGAGCCCTTCGACCTCGATGCTCCTGATTTTAATGCCATTGAATTTGTGGATCAGCAGATCGGTCCCTATGGTGCCCTTTCCATGGACGACGTGTCCATCCTCCGTCACTTGGAATTTATGGCCCAAAATCACGTAAAGATGGCGTATATGGCGGCTGCCATATATCGGACTGCTCAGAATCTCCCTCTCCATGCCAGCAAAGCATTTATGGAGGAGGCAAAACAAGAGTTCGACCGGATGAGGGGGCTGAAGGAGGAACTTGAGGTGAAGGTAGCCAAGATGGAGAAGGATTTAGAGAACAAGAAGGTGAGTTCTCAAGCACTGGCTGCTTCTTTGAGGTTGGCGGAGGACATAGCCATGATGCATAAGGAGCGTTACGTTACATCTTATCGGGAGGGAACGCGCCGGATGGGGGAGCTCGACAATGCCCGAGAAGACTATGCTGAGCTCCAAGGTCATCTCGTTGGCAGCGTGACTGCTGCTTACGAGAACTTGAAGGAGCAAGTTCGAGTTATTGCTCCCGAAGCCGATCTCACCCTCTTTAGCCTGGATAATGTTGTCAGGGATGGCAAGATTGTCTCTGATGATGAGGGTGATGATGATGAGGTTGCTCCTCCCCCTGCATCCTCTGCCAAAGTGTCGACTTCTTCTGCTCCTCCGGTTGCGCCTGACTCGGATTGCCAGATTCTGAACCGGGAGGATGGGGCTGTGGACGCTGTGCCGATTCAGACTCGTCCTCCTTCTCCTTGCCCTGATGCTGCCAAGAAGGCTCCTGATGTTTGCTGATCTCTTTCTGGATATGTAGTTGGCCCGCTTGTGGGCTTTTTAAAACTTTTTATTTAATTGCTGACATTTCCTAGTTGCTTGTTTAGCAACTTTTTATTTTGAAAAACAAAAGGTAGCCCGCTATCCCTTCACGGTAGGTTTTGGTGGCCTTCCGGGCCTTATAACTTTTGTAGAGTAACAGTGGTAGTTTTTTGACTTGGCATCTTTTCAGTTTTCTACTGATGTTTGAAATCTTGTATCTCGACCTCCTCGGATTACTTTGTTTTATTGTTTGTAGCTTGGATCCTTTGAGGTTGTGACTTATGGGTCCAACTTGTTTCTTGGTGGTTCTTTTGCGCTGGTCCCCCTTTAAGTTATTTCTATAATCCTCTTTCTTGGACCTTTGTCAGGTCTCTTTCAGGGATTACTCTTATAACTTATTTGTAGGAGATCGATTTCGTTAGGTCGATCTCTTTCAGTTATTTTTGTAATCCTCTTTCTTGGATCTTTGTCAGATCTCTTTCAGGGATTACTTTGATAACTTTTTAGTGGTAGGAGTTTGACTTGGTTATGTCGGTCTCCTTTAAGTTATTTTTTGTAGTCCTATTTCTTGGATCTTTGTCAGATCTCTTTCAGGGACTACTTGTATAACTTTTTAGTGGTAGGAGTCCGACTTGGTTATGTCGGTCTCCTTTAAGTTATTTTTTGTAGTCCTCTTTCTTGGATCTTTGTCCGATCTCTTTCAGGGACTACTTGTATAACTTTTTCGTGGTAGGAGTCCGACTTGGTTATGTCGGTCTCCTTTAAGTTATTTTTTGTAGTCCTCTTTCTTGGATCTTTGTCAGATCTCTTTCAGAGACTACTTGTATAACTTTTTGTTTTGGGCTGACTTTGTTATGTCAGACCCTTCTAAGTTAAAGTAATCCTCTTTAATAGGGTTGGCCAGACCTCTTTCCAGGGTTTACTTATAACTTGGGTTGACTTGGTCCGACTTCCGAACGTCAGCCAGTCTTTAAGTTATTATATTAGCTATCTGTAAGACCTCGTCAGGTTCTTTTTTGGATTGCTTTCGATAACTTCTTACATTATTCTGTGTTCATCTTTGCCGATTTGTAGAAAATGGTTGGTATCTTTAGATCGTCCTTTAGGTGAATCGCGTTTTCACCTTTATCGGACGGTTATCTTTATCGTGGTCGTGCAGTGAATTTGTTTTTCACTTTCTGCCGACCTGTTGCTTTATAATCGGACGATGAATACTTCAGATTAATGCGTCTTGGAATCTTGTAGAATATCTCAGTAAACTTTATTCAAAGAAAAATGCAAATATATACATGTGGGAATTTTCTCATCCCTTTAAGTCGGGTATGGTCTAGGTCTCGACCTGGTGCCTCATTAAAAAACCTTTTCAGGAAAAAGAGCGCATCCATTTAGTGAGATCCTTTACCTTTTCTAACTGTAGTACCTTCTTAGGTTGCAGGCGTGCCATGATCGGGGAAGCTCTCGTCTATTAAGCTCGGACATTCTGTAGTAGCCCTTCCCAAATACTTCTATGACTCGGTAGGGTCCTTTCCAGTTTGCTGCCAACTTCCCTTCTCCGGGTCGAGTTGTTCCAATGTCATTTCGGATTAAGATGAGATCGTTCTCAGCGAAACTTCTCGGTACTTTAGAGCTTCTTCTCGGATCCGAGCTCTTTCTTGGATTTCAGGTAGTAGGTCAAGCTCTTCCTTCTGAAGTTGGGAGTTTGCTCCCTCATTGTAATGGACTATTCTATGCGATCCTTCCTTAATTTCTACTGGAATCATTGCCTCCATTCCGTATGCTAACCGGAAGGGGGATTCCTTTGTGGTGGAGTGTGGCGTCGTTCGATATGCCCATAGGAATGAGAGTGTAGGCAAATTTTTCTATTTTCTGGTAGTTCAGCTCGGATCCCTGTAGTGCTTTGCTAATGAAGTAGACGGGTTGTTGTCCATTTTCGTCTTCTCTAACTAGTGCTGATGCTACTGCTTGGCTTCATACTGCGAGATATAATATGAGTGGTTCTCCTTCTCGTGGTCGAGATAGGATATGTGGTTGTCCTAAGAACTTCTTAACGTTTTGGAAGGCTTGTTCGCACTCTGTCGTCCATTCGAATTGTTTACCCTTTCTTAAAGTAGCATAGAAGGGAAGGGATCTTATCGCGGCTCCTGCTAAGAACCGGGATAAGGAAGCCAATCTTCCGTTGAGCTGTTGTACTTCTTTGACATAGGTTGGGCTCCTCATGTTGAGTATGGCATGGCATTTATCTGGATTTGCTTCAATTCCTCTTTGTGTGAGCATGAAGCCTAAGAATTTGCCTGCTTCTACTGCAAAGGTGCATTTCGTGGGATTGAGTCGCATATCATGCTTCCTGATGGTGTCAAACACTTGGGCTAGGTCGGACAATAATGTCTCTTCGCTTTGTGTTTTTATTAGCATGTCGTCCACGTAGACTTCCATGATCTTTTCGATGTAATCCGCGAAGACTTTATTCATTAGCCTTTGATAAGTAGCTCATGCGTTCTTGAGACCGAAAGGCATCACAATGTAGCAGTAGTTTGCTTTCGGTGTTAGGAACGAGGTCTTTTCTTGATCTGGTGGATACATGGGGATTTGATTGTACCCCGAGTATGCGTCCATAAACGAGAGATATTTGTATCCGGAGGAAGCATCGACTAGAGCGCCAATACTTGGGAGTGGGTATGGATCTTTTGGACAAGCCTTGTTGAGATCGGTGTAATCGGTGCACATTCGCCACTTCCCATTTGATTTTTTCACCAGGAAAACGTTGGCTAGCCATAGCGGATATTTGACTTCTCTTATGAATCCGGCTTCCAGTAGTGCCTGTACTTGCTCATCCACAGCTTGGGATCGCTCTGGCCCAAGTTTTCTTTGTCTCTGATGCACCGGTCGAGATCCTGGATAAACTGCCAACTTATGACACATTAGCTTAGGGTCTATTCCTGGCATGTCTGCGGCTTTCCACGAGAAGAGATCGACGTTGTCTTGCAAGAATTGTATTAGTAATTCTTTTAAATCTCCTTTTAGGATTGTGCCGATATTGGTTGTTTTTTCCAAGGTGTCTCCGATCTGAATCTTTTCTATCTCGCCTTCTGGCTGGAGACGAAGTTCTTCTCGTCGTTGAACTCCGCCTAGCTCGATTGTGTGGAACTCTTCTCCTTTGCCTCTGAGATTTAGGCTTTCGTTATAACAGCGACGTGCCATCTTCTGGTCTGCTTTTATCGTGGCTATCCCTTTTGGGGTTGGGAACTTCATACATAGGTGTGGAGTCGAGACTATTGCGCCGAGTTGGTTGAGTGTTGTCCGTCCTATGAGAGCGTTGTAAGCTGAACTTACATCGACTACGATGTAGTCTATTTTGAGGGTCCTGGATTGGTCTCCTTTTCTGAAGGTTGTATCCGAGTGGTCGAACCGGGGTATCTCCTAGCCCAAACAGGCTGTTTGGATATGCTTTAAGTTCTTTTTCTTCCAAGCCGAGTTTATCAAAGGCTGTTTTGAATAAGATGTCGGCAGAACTCCCTTGGTCTATTAAGGTGCGGTGTAGGTTGGCGTTTGTCAATATGATGGTGATAACCATGGGATCATCGTGTTCTGTGATGATGCCAGATGTGTCCTCTTTAGTGAATGTAATTGCCGGAATGTTGAGTGCTTTCTCCTTTCCTTCGACCTGATATACTTCTTTGAGATATCTTTTGCGAGAGAATTTGGAGATCCCACCTGCTGTAAATCCGCCGTGTATCATGTGGACATGTCTTTCTGGTGTCTGAGGTGATCGTTCTGTTCGTTCGGTATCTTCATCCCTTCGTCTCTTTCTTTGATCATCATCTCGGGTGGCCAGGAATCGATCTAATTTTCCTTCTCTCACCAATTTTTCTATGATATTTTTTAAGTCGAAGCATTCGTTTGTGGAGTGTCCTCGAACTCAATGGTATTCACAATATTCTTTCCGGTTTTCTCCTCCTCTTTTGCCTTTAAGTGGCCGTACTGGGGGATTTTTTCTGTATGGCAGACTTCTTTGTATATCTCGACCAAGGATGCCTTGAGAGGAGTGAAATTATGGTATTTTTTGACTTTCTCCCCTTGTCGATCTTCTTTTCTCTTGGATTCATTGTCTCTGTCTCGGTAGGAGGCCCCTGACTTTGAGGTCTCTCCTAACCGAGCGTTTTCTTCCATGTTGATGTATTTTTCTGCTCGTTCCTGTACTTCGTCTAAGGAGGTCGGGTACTTTTTTGAGATAGATTGGCTAAAAGGTCCTTCTCGTAGGCCATTGATGAGTCCCATAATGGCGGCCTCCGTTGGTAAACTTTGTATGTCCATGCATGTTTTGTTGAATCTCTCCATGTAGTTGCAGAGGCTCTCCCGATCTCCTTGTTTGATGCCTAGTAAACTGGGGGCGTGCTTGGCTTTATCTTTCTGAATGGAGAATCTGGCTAGGAATTTTTTAGCTAAGTCATCAAAGCTTGAGATGGACTTCGGGGGTAGGTTGTCGAACCATTGGATCGCTGTCTTTGTGAGAGTTATTGGAAAAGCTTTGCAGCGAACAGCATCTGGGGCGTCAGTAAGGTACATTCTACTTCTGAAGTTGCTGAGGTGGTGGTTGGGATCCGTGGTGCCATCATACAGGGTCATATCCGGGAGCTTGAAGTCTTTTGGAATTTTGGTTTTCATGATTTCCCTGGTGAACGGGTCTTGCTCTTTGCGTGAATTTTCCTCGAGATTAGCCCGAGGTGCTTTTGATTTGAGATCGGCTTCCAATTGCTGTAGTTTTTCTTCCAACTCCCGACATCGCCGCACCTCTCTTTGGAGATCTCTTCCAATTTCCCGTTGTAGTTGGGTTTCTTTTTCCAGTTGTTTTAGACGATCCAGGAGTGCTTCTATTGTCCCTGAATTTGGTGAGTCTTTGTCTTTGTTGGTTTCCGGAGTGTTTTGTAGTGTGACATCCGCGTTTTTGTGCGGTGTTCGATCCTCCAGACCTGGATTGTGGTCGTTGTCATGGTCGTCCGCCATGGTGATGGGATGACTTCCAGGATCCCCAGCAACAGTGCCAATGTTCCGAGGGTTACCTGAAACTTGAGGTCGATCTCGGACGAGATCTTCTGTACTGGTCGGTGCTAACGTGTCCGGCTGGTGGGAGACGGCCGGAGCTGTTGTGTCCGACTTGTTGGTCCTGGTGGTGGTGCTGATTCCTTTGTCCCCGGAGGGTGGAGGGTACTTGCAAGGGACTCCGATACTTAAGTTAGGAAGGGTATTAAGCAGGTATTGAGTAGAATCAGAGTATGAGTTATACCTGGGTGCTCCAGTGTATTTATAATGGTGAGATGTGACCTTTTGGATAAGATAAGTTAGTTATCTTTATCTTATCTTTATCTTCGAGTTGAGGTCAGCGTATCTTCAACGGAATCGCCTTTATCTCTATAGGCTTGGGCTGCCTTAGGATTTGGGTCGTGTTCCTCTACCCGGGCCCTTTATTGGGCTCTCTTGTTGACTCGGCCGAGTTCTTTATGAAGAAGTCGGTCCGCTTTGTCATCAATCATCCCAGGTCGGATAGCTCGACCCAGGGTATGAACACTTTCCGCAGTCATTCCATGAATTACACTCACACCATGGTTTGCACTTGGGGTCTGACCATCCACAGTGCAATCTAGCGCAATCTACCCACATATTGAAGGTTGAGCTTCGATCTTCCCAAATTCGACGGCATAGATGAACTAGGTTGGATTTTTGCGACGGATCAATATTTTGATTTTTTTCACATTCCGGAGGAGGAGCAAATCAGGTTGCTTCCATCCACATGTCCAGTATGACCGTTCCGTGGTTTCAATTGTCGAAACGCACAAGCCAATTTTATTCGTAGAATTAGTTGAAGCATGGAATCGAATTGGAGTTTGGATCGTTACTTTTAAATTTTCTCGTGAATAACTGATTACTATTATAAATTTGTAACTCTTGCTAATAGAACTAACATAGACCCTCTATATGCTTTGGGTGATTACTTCATTAGTGCGCTTCGAGCCGATATTAAACGGAAGCTTAAGGCACAATGTCTCCTATCCTTGATATGTGCTGTGAGTCTCGCCCGGTTATATGAAGATAAATTCTCTACAGTTTCGCAAAACACCCGGGGTCCTAGCTCTTATCGTGCTCAGCCTCCTGCCAACGGCACCCAATTTAGAGCACCGCAACGTAACTCCTTACCCCCTTCATTGCTCTCGCCAAACCCTCGACCCCCTACTAGTACCAATCGGGCTCTAGGCAAGAAGCTCTCCCCTACTGAACTTTAGGCCAAAAGGGAGAAGGATTTGTGTTTTTGGTATGATGAAAAGATCACAACCTTTCACAAATGTCCTAACAAACATTTGTTGTATATCAACTTCATGAGGGTGAAGAGCAAAGTGTTGTTGAGCCTAATACTGATGATGTAGGTACGAAAAATTCCTTACTGCAATTAGAGTTACGGGTCATGGCTCACCACTTGTCTTACTATGCCATGCATGAGACCTCAGGCACAGCCATTATCTGCATCAATCCTCTCATTCAAGGCTTGGAAGTTAAAGCCTTCATTGATGGAGGTAGTTCTGACAATTTTATACAACCACGAATTGTCAAATTCCTAAATCTGTCTATTCAACCTACACCAGGGGCGAAGGTAATGGCTGGTAATTTTGTTGTTATGATTGTGGAGGGATATATCCCTACTGTTGAAATTTCAATGGGTGGTTGCAAGGTTTAACTCCATGGTCTATTTGTGCTGCATGTAGCGGGTGGTGACTTAATCATTGGCACACCTTGGCTTAGGCATTTGCGAGCTCATATTATGGATTATGATGCATCTTTTATTTGCTTTCTACGTGAAGGAAATTTTGTCACGGTGCATGGTGAAAAACCAGCATTACCATAGCAGGCCCAATTTCATCACATAAGACGGTTATTACATACGGATGCCATTGTTAAGGTCTTTACCTTGGAATTATATCAACCACCCGATATATCCTCTCCTACCTTTCAACTGTCAAAGCAAATGGAGCTTGAACTCATAACATTGTTGCATGCATATGTGAAGGTTTTTCAACACCCTTCAGGTTTACCCCCAAAATGCCTCCAAGATCATAGCATTTCATTGATTCCAGGGGTTGCCCCTGTGAAAGTTAAACCTTACCGTTATCTTCATAGTGAGAAGGATCAAATTAAGGCTATAGTCTAGGAAATACTTGAGGAAGGTATTATTCAACCAAGCAAGAGTCCTTTTTCATCCCCTATTTTATTAGTAAAAAAGAAGGATAGTTCTTGGAAGTTTTGCATAAGTTTAAAAGCAATGAAAGTCATTTAAGTATGAGATTTTCTTCTTTCTCTACTAGTTCTTCTAATGTTGGGATGTTGTGTGTCATTGGTGGGTGCAACATGGGAATTGTAAGTGATTTATGAGTCTTGAGTGTGATTGTCATGAGAAGTTATGATTGGGGGTGTTAAACCTAAATGAGTATGTTGTGCTTTATCATGGTAATCAAACAAGATGTCAAAATTATAAAAATGCTGATTATGAGTATTTGATGAAAAATGATGAAAATGTGTATTACAGGCAGTTGGTGAATTAATTATTGAGTCTTGTGATAAATCTTGATTATTAGTGGATGATTGAAAATTTTTTAAAAGTAAAATATGTTCATAAAAAATTGCATCAATTGATAATGTGATTTCATTGGTTCTAATATCTAAAACTAAGAACCCTTTGGTTCCTGGTTTAAACCCCAAAAAACACACATTTCTTAATCTTTGGGTCCAATTTTCTTTTGTGATTTGTCAATATGGAAATGTGTACTAGACTTCTAAAAACTTTAAATTTCAAAAAATCAGGTTGTGTATTGTACAGAATATCAAAAGGGGATTTATTCTTAAGCAATTCAGTTGGAAGGCAATTAATGATATCAGTGTCATATAGGACAGCTAAGTTCCAATAACAGTTTGGTATTAAAGAGTGGAATAGTATAGCTCTAGTCACTTGTAAGAGATGTTGGTGTTTTTTTTTTACAATATCATTTTGTTGAAAAGTTTCAACACATGATTTTTGGTGTAAAATTTCTTTTGAGCTATAAAATTGTTGTTGTTGAAATTCTTTGCCATTTTCTGATCTAATACACTTAATTTTGCTTCCAAATTGAGTGTTTGCAAACTGAAAAAATTATTGGATGAGCAAAGCAGATTCAGATCTTAGTTTCATAGGAAAGACTCAAGTGAATCTACTATGGTCATCAACTAGAGTTAAAAAGTACTTATTGTCATTGATGGATGTGACATGAATAGGTCTCCAAATATCAATATGTATTAAATTAAAGCAGAATTAGATTATGAAGCACTTAAAAAATGGATTTCTTGTGTTTGGCATAATGATGTGAATCACATGGAGAACGCATAACATCTTTATTCATTTTGAGCTTTTGGACAGAGGAATACAATTGTGACAAAGTGTACAATTTATTGAAAGGAAGGTGACCAAGCCTGAGGTGCCACATTGTGGTGTCATCAAGCTTTGGCAATAGCGTGGTGTGTGATGCAATGCATGAAGCTTGTGCTACAAAATGTGAATAATCGGGTTCTTTATTTCATATAAAGCAGCTGCTCCATCTTCATTGTATGGTAGTCATAAACCTCACATCCAAATTTATTAAAAATAAATTGACAATAAATCGATGTAATTAAGGCCGACACAGAAACTAAATTTAGTACAAACTCAGGAAGGTATATAACATTTGTGAGATAAAGAGAGTTTGACAATTTGACAATACCAGAAATTGATGCAATTAAGATGGATTTGTTTAGTAATCTGATTCTAATTGGGTTAATTTTGTGATATGAACAAAAATTGTTAATGTTGTATGAGACATGAATGGTTGCACCAATATCAATGATCCAAGATGTATATGTAGAATTTTGATTTTGTAAAGTAAGTATAGTGACCAAGTTATTTTTATTTTGATTCTTTGTGTCTATGACAAGGGAAAATTGGTTGACATTGTGATAATTGGTGGCTCCATTTTGTTGCAGGAGAGCTAGAAGAACCTATTTCTGCTCCAAAGTAAAAGATGTGCTTGGGTTAGCACTTTCTTTGTACAGATCAAGCACGTCACTGTCTTCTGCATCATCAGTCTTGAGAATGAGGCTATTAGCGGACTGTATCATTCTTTGCTTTATGTGGAGAGGAACTCCATGCTTCTTATAGCATACATCAACAAGATGGCCTATCTTGCCATAAAAGGAAGACTATTTAGGCTGTGATCTACCACCAAAGCTTCGATTTCGACTTCCCCTTCCATCTCTCCCTCTGCTTCTACCTTGATTAGAATGAGTGTAGCTGGAATTTCTATCAACTGCATTAATTAACGATTTTGAATCAAATTGCTCATTGCCAATAATTTGTCGTTCTTGTTGCAAGAGTAGAGAAAAGGCTTCATCAATAGATGGGAGTAGTTTCATCATCATAATATTTGATCTTACAGTTGAGTATTATTCATTGAGCCCTCTAAGAAAATGAATTACAAATGTGTCTCTCCTATAAGCAAGAAATGTGATAGGACAAGTGCATGGAGGTGATGATTGGTTTCTTGACGGTTTAGAATTTCGCTAATGAAATCTCGTTGTAAAGTATAGTTTCTAAACCAACAATAACCTTTTCATACAAAAGATTGTTTGTCACAAGTAACAAACCCCTAAATTTATAAACCGAAGTATTCAAACCTCGGGTCGTTCTCCCTAGGGATTACAATAAAGTGTCTTGTTATTGGTTATGAGTTATTTTGGGGTTTTGATAAAAGGCATGAAAGTAAATGGCAATGAAAATAAACTAACAACTAATAAAGCTCTTGGTAAGATATGAGAACTAGAAGTCCTATCCTAGTTATCCTCCTCAATTGTGATAAGAATTGTTCATTGCTCCCACTTAGTTAACCTCTAACCATGGAGGGAAGTCAAGTAGATGAATCAATTTGATCCCTCAAGTCCTAATTAACTCCTAGAGGAATGACTAGCTTTAGAAGCATTCAAATCAATCAGCAACTTCTAATTATCAATCAACAAAGGGATTAGATAACTCAAGTGTCACTAATTACTCTACCTAAGCCAAGAGGAACAAAACCTACACTAAAATCCAACCAAGAATTTCATCAAACACTTGGAAGGCATAAAAAGAAAGCATAGTAAATCAACAACAAGAATGAAATCTAGCAACAATTATTGCAAAGAATTAACAACAACAAATCTAGGAAATCACAATTATTATGAATTACCTCAAATTGCATTATTGAAAGAAAACAAATGAACAACAATCTATCCAAACCAAAATGAAGAATTACAATTATTAAAGTGCATAACTAGAAAGGAGAAGAGGAGAAGATTAAGACTTGATGAAGGAAAAGTAGATTGAGGCAAGAATTAAACCTAGATCTAAGAAGAGAGATTAATCTAACCCTAATCCTAATTCTAGAGAGAAGTGAGAGCTTCTCTCTCTAAACTAATTCTAAACTAATCCTAAGTATCCTATATGCTAGACTTGTTAGATGCCTTCCCCTCAATCCTTGATCCTTTTATTCCTTTCTCTTAGCAATTGGCGCCAAAATGGGTTCAGAAACCCTCTCAAATCGCTAGGCACGTGTTGCATTAATGAAGTCATGTGCGGTCATCGACGCGTGCGCGCACGGTATGCGTGCGCGTCCCTGGCCGATTCTGCAATGTGCGAGCGAGCGCCTTGTGCGCGTGCGCGTGCTTGGTCGAGATCAATTTCTTTGGCTTTTATGCTTCTCTCCACTTGCATGCTTTCTTCCTTGCTCCCTTGATCCATGACTAGCCTATTTTAACCTGAGATTACTAGCAAACACATCAAGGCATCTTATGGAATCAAAGAGGAATTATAATTTATCAAAATAAGGCTTAAAAAGCATGTTTTTACACTTAAGCACAAATACGGGAGAGATTACAAAACCATGCCAATTCATAGGCTAAATGCGAGAAAAGGTCATCAAAATAATCTAAATTCAATACAAGATAAACCCAAAAAATGGGGTTTATCAGGAGGTGAACATGTGCAGGAGAAAATTGGGCGAAAGGTCTCCAATTCTTTCCAAATTGCTTTCAACTTTGTGAAGTAAGTAATGACTGTAAGGTCACCTTGTCTTGTTGAGAAGAGTTCCTCATCCAATTCTGCTACCCTAAATACATCTCCCTGGTAAAATCATTTTTTCAATTCCTCCCAAAGATCTGAGGCAGCATTAGTCTAGATCATACTTTTGGCAATATCTAGACTTAAAGAGAGTGTTATCCAAAAAAGTACGTGAGTATTACAGCGGTGCCATGCAGCAAATGTAGCATCATCATTGGGTGATTTTGGTAAGGATCCGTCTATAAAAGCGAGCTTATTCTTCGTTGTTAAAGCTAGTAGTATCAATCTTGACCAAAACTATAGTTCTTGTTATCCAAGACTGTTGAAATCAGTGAGGTACCTGGATGTTCGCCAGGATACAAGAAAAGTGAGGTACCTAGTTAGTAATGGATGGTATGATGGTACAATGGAGGTAAGGACAAGGGCATTAGTGAGGTGCTGTAAAAAGTGGTATGTGAGACATGATGTTCACTGGAAGCAAATGTCTAGATCTCAACATGCTAATGAGATGGATAGGAACACAAGGTTCGGCGAGAAGAAGGAATAACCGGATTGAGTCTTTGGTGATTAATGGGAGGTTAGTGAGGAATCAAGCAAGAATCAAGGTTGCGGTCCGGGACTTTTATTATAAACGTCTGTACTACCAGGAAGCTTCTCCAAGTGTGAGCTTTAGGGATGGATTAGTTAATCAATTAGAGATGGAGGAAGCGGAAGCCCTAGAGGTGATACCTTTAGTAGAGGATGTGAAAGAGACAATGTGGGATTGTGAATCTGCTAAGGCTCCAGGGAGTGATGGATACAACATGAATTTAAAAAAAAGTGTTGGAATGAGATTGGAATGGAATTCACTACAGCTGTGATGACATTTTTTGAGACGGCAAGATTACTAGCAGACTCTAATGTCACATGGATAGCGTTGGTTCCAAAATTTGTTGGGGCTAAGGAGATAAAAGATCTCAGACCTATCAGCATGATTGGATGTGCCTATAAAGATATTCTAAATTGTTGACACGAAGAGTGAGGAGTGTAATGCCAGGTTTAGTTGGGGAATCACAAAGTGCCTTTGTGAAGGGAAGAAAGATACATGATGGAGCTTTAATTGCATGCGAAACTGTGCAATGGTTGAAACTGAAAAAGAAGGCATTAGCAATTATCAAACTAGATTTCTAAAAAGCCTATGATAGAGTGAAATGGTGCTTTGTTGATACTGTGTTAGGGAAGATGGGCTTCGGTAGAACATGGAGGGCGTGGGTTAGAGAGTGTGTTAGATCAACATCTATCTCTATTCTGTTTAATAGATCACCATCGAAACCATTCAAAATGGATGGGGGGCTTTGTCAAGGCGACTCGTTATCGCCGTTTTTGTTTGTTCTGGTGGTGGATGTTCTTAACATGATGATCGGAGAAGCGGTAAGGAACGGTTGGATATCTGCACTATTAGTCGGTAGGGATAATATAGAGTTATCACACTTACAATTTGCTGATGACACTATATTCTTTTGTCCGCCGGAGGAGGAGACAGTGAAAAATTATAAGAGACTTCTGAGGTGCTTTGAAATGATGTCTGGTTTAAGCATTAACTTTGAGAAGTCCAACTTGATACCAGTGAACTACAGCTAGGAGTGGGTTAGCCGGATGCGTCAGCTATTGGGTTGCTAGGAGGCAGCTAGGGGTGGAAAAAGGGCAGGCGGCCTGCCAGGGGCCTATAGCCTGGTCTTTTATAAAAGAGGCATAGGCTCGGACTCTTTTAAAAGCCTTAATACGTTAATAGACCAGGCCCAAGCTCACTAACTAGCCTTATTGGCCTGTCAAGCCTGCCTGAGCCTGTTAAAACAAAATTAAATATATAAATATTTTTTATTATTAACAAAATTATGAAATATTTTAAATTTATTTTATTTTATTATAAATATTTATGTATATTTTAAATACTTTAAAATATTAAAATTTTTTATAAATATTAAATATGACATATTACATATAAATATTTTTGTAAAAAAAAATAATATCAGGCCTTTTAACAGGCTTCAGGCCAGACCAGACTGAATAACAGGCCAAACCTAGTACTTTATAAATAGCCTATAGCAGGCTGTAGGACAGGCTCAGGCCAATTAGCTACATGATAGGCCAGACCTGTTAAGAGCAAAGCCTGGCCTGGCCTGGCCTGTTTTCACACCTGGAGACAGCCCTACCGGTGAGGTATCTGGGCATCAGCCTAGGAGCAAATTCACAGTTAGTAAAAACTTGGAAGCCAATTATAAATAAAGTGGCGAAAAAACTCAACTTGTGGAAAGCAAAGGTCCTTAGTAAGGCTGAAAAGCTGGTACTCATTAAGTCGGTAATCAACAACCTACCTATTTATTTCCTGAGTTTGTATAAGATGCCAAATATGGTTGCACAAAGAATCATATATTTGCAGAGGAGGTTCTTCTGGGGGAAGGATGATGGACAACCTAGTATGGCTCTCGTGAAGTGGGAGATGATTTAGGCACTAAAGAAGTTAGGAGGATTGGGGTGGGTGATGCGGTGATCCATAATAATGCTTTACTATTTAAATGGTGGTTGTGATTCTCAAAGGAGGACTGTCCTCTACGAAAAAAGATTGTGTGTTCTTGTGATAGCTTGAACCCAAATCACTTGTTGTCAACTCAGATATTACCAAAGAGAGGTGGCCTGTGGAGAGACATATGTTAAGTGCAAATAAAGGAGCAACATGTCAAACAGAAGATGATTGATGGCCTTGCTATTGAAGTAGGAGATAGTAGATCCACCAGATTTTTGGAAGGATACATGGCTCCAAGCGGGAAAGCTGAAAGACTCCTTTCCAAAACTCTTATTTATTTCAAACAAAAAAAGGATCAGTAATTGGAGATTGTAGATTCTGGGATGGGATAGAGTGGGTTTGGCACTTTCAATGGAGGAGGAAACTATGTCAATGGGAGACAGATACCATGGACCAGCTGCTTCATGTCTTGCAATCTGTTAGATTGATAGTAGAAGTGCAAGATAGAGTGGTATGAAAATTAGACAAGAAAGGCATTTATTCTACTAACTCATTTGTGAATGTATTGCAGAAAGAGACTTTGGATGAGGAGTTTCTGAGCTACAGGTTCACAAAGGAAATTTGGAAATGTTTAGTTTTGCCTCGTGTCAAGTTGTTCACTTGGTTTGTATTGGTAGGTCGGGTCAATACAAAGGATTGACTAAGTAGGCTGGGAATCCTACAACAGAATGATAATTTGTGCATGTTATGTAAAAAAATGTTGAAAATATACGACACTTAGTTACTTGTGAGTACTCTTAGCAAGTGTGGTGTGCATGGATCTCGGAATTTGGACAGGCGTGGATTAGTCCCAGTACTTTGAAAGAACACCTTGAGAGTTGGAGATCTATGTCGATGAGAAAAGAGATGCGTAAGTATTGGCTAGTTGGGTTCTTCTCAGTTATATGAAATATTTGGTTACGACGGAATGATGTCATATTTTAGAGTAAGACAACAGGGGTCGTAGATTGTGTGGCTCAATCGTTTTCATGTGCTACGGAGTGGTATGGTAAATAACTCATGTTATTGATGGCTATATCAGAGATGACATATGAGTTGTTTTGTTTTTTTTGTTTTTTTTTTTATTCTTGTCTTTGACTTTTTTTACTCCACTTGAGTGTTAAATTCTTTTTTAAAAAGAAAATAAAAATTTATATATAAACAAAATATTGCTCAAATAAACTAATAAGACCCACACCCATTATTCCACACTTATTATCATGAACATATATAAAATTCAAATTTGCAATTAAAACAGAAGGAACGCACCTTATGGCTTGCAAATTTCCTTACTTTGAGACTCAGCAACAGAGCATTCAGAAAAGCTCCAAAACTTGCACACACTTTTCCCCTTAGAAACTTACACCAGGTTTATGATTGGGAGCAAACTTTTTAGAATTGCAAATCAGGGCTTTCTGTTGTTAATGTATAATGATAGTTAGCTTTGACTTAGTCTAGCTCATCAATTAAGATAAGGTAATTTACCTTTATTTAGTTACATTTTATATCTTTATTTAATCACATTTGATCCATGTTATTTTAAATAAATTCATAAATTCAAAAAATTAATTTATTTAATAAATATTGTTAATAGAGAACTTTAATATATATAAGTTATTTTCACAGATAATAAAAATTAGAGTTATTTTCATTATAATTAAAAACAATTTTTTTGAAGAGATAGAAAATGAAAATTAGATAACAACCTTGAAAATGAAAATAAAGTTGTCATATTATTTGAAATATTCTAATTTCTCTACTCAATGATCAGAAAGATCATTTCACAATACTTTAATGAATAGTTTATTATTATTTATTTTCAGAATTAATCCCATCCAAAAGGCAATCATACTTAATCGAATAAACAAACTATTCGAAGACAACACTTTGCTATTATGATATTTTTTTTATATGAAAAGTCTAGGACCAGTAGTTTTATTGAATTTTGGTCAGCATGTAACCAGATGAAGGTGAGCTATTAGATGAAATCTCACACCAATTTCACACCATCAAATCATTATTGATGGCTAATTGATGGCTAATAATCACAAAAATTGCTGGCCCCTAGCATTGCTCTTTTTTATATTCTTTATCTTGGTATTTACAGATCTTTAATTTCAAGAGCCAAGCAACAAATTTCACCAAAACAATAAATTATTCTAAAACAAAAAAATTAATTTTTTTGTTTTGTTTTGTTTATATTGATAATTTATAAGTAACTATAAGAAGGAATAGCATCAAAGCTAGAAATATCCTCATTCTATATAGGGCTATTGTAAATTGACGATGATGACGAGACAAAAAAAGGATTTTGTATCTAAAAACTGCGTGATATATGCAACTGCAGTGTTGATAATAATTGGAGTGGTTATTTGTTTTATCGTTACTGAATTCGATGGCATTATTCCTAAACAACATTTTGATGGTGCATCTAACCTGAAAGCATGTTTGGATGACTGCAGGAAACGGTTTCGACAAAATCGAAGAAAGCTATATGATTGCGTTCATGATTGCTATCATGAGTACGATTGATACTTTAGTAACGGTAAACGTTTAAGTTACTATTAATCTTTTTTTAGCGGTTTATTTTATTATTATTTTAATAATCATGGTACTTAAAAGTAGTCCTTAATCATCTATCAAATAAATACTTGAAAAGTTTCTTTTAGTTTTGAATCTTTCTTATTGCTGCAGTAATTACGATGCATGCTTTCTAGTCTTTTATTGTTGTTAAAGGAATACCGATAAAGGAAGTTCTTCGAAGAGTTGCTATTATATGTAAATGGTTATTTTATCATAAATCTCTTAAATCTAAATGGATTGTATTTCAAGCAGCTGTAAATATTAATCTTCAAGAAATTAAATTAAGGAAAGACGAAGGGAAATTGAATAATAATCTGTGAAGCTATTTGATTTGCAAATTAATGAATCTAACTATAACTAAGGTAGACCATATCGCAAGTTGACTCGCCAAAACGTATGAGTGGATATAGCAGAGATTATGCACATGATTGAAAAAGGAGAGTCGAGTGTTTAACTGCAGATGAGGGTTGGAACTTAACGAATCAGTGAAATTATGAAGAATTAATGAGGTGAGACCATTTTTCTGATTGCCGGTAGTTACTAGGTACTAGGAAGAAAGAAAGCTTGAAAAGTACTGGGCCAAGTAGCAAAGTGTATGTCACCCCGGTGCACACACTGTATTGCTAATTATTTTTTAATAAACAACCACTCTTGCATTACCAATTTGACCACATTTAGACAATATTTGTTTGATAATTTTATTTTAAAAAACTTGATTGATGATTTAAAAAATTTAAAATTATAAAGATTTTATTATTTGTGAATTAAAAAATTATAAATTTATGAGTAATATCTCTTCCTAATTCTTTATCATTGTTTAAAATAACAATTCGTCCCTCATCGATTGAAAATGACAATACGAATCTTAATCATTAATTCTATGAGACTTTCTGGTCCTTCTATTAAATTTTTCATTTAGAGTTAACGAATTTTGTCTACGTGTATAACATTAACTGATTA
The DNA here is from genome assembly GCF_014773155.1 of Arachis stenosperma. Lineage (NCBI taxonomy): Eukaryota > Viridiplantae > Streptophyta > Magnoliopsida > Fabales > Fabaceae > Arachis > Arachis stenosperma. Next base: position 152,357,683 of record NC_080379.1, read on the forward strand.
CGTGTCAAGAAACCATTTCAAAGGACAAAATTTCTCTTATCGTGTCAGCAATAAACTGCAATAAAGTAGGACAAGTAAATTTCTGTAAAAAATTTTATGAGACACTTAAACTCTTAACTAATTATAAATATAAATACATAAATTCATAATGAACCATAAAGTAGGACTTATCCCTAAATTTCAACAAGTTATTGTACCTGCTATTACACTAGTTGTTGGCCTTGATTGATAGTAGCTTTCCTTGTTGCTTCTTCTTCTTAGGTTGTAGAGATGTTTGTTTGATGAGATGTGCAAAAAATAGTTGGTCTCCAATGGTGTTATTTCTACTATTTTGATTGATGGGGCAATGTAAATATGGAAAATTGATTTGACCTTGAATAATTTTCAGGTAATAATTAATCAGCACGTTAAGTCAGAATTGATCACGTACAATGCGCTGATCAATGGCCTTTATAAGATCTGTAATTTGAAGGAAGCTTGTGAATGAGATGAGTGAGACAGGTTTAAAGCCTGATAAGATTTTGTTCACAATACTAATAGATGAATGTTGCAAGGATGGAGACATGAAATCTATATTGGAGATCAAGAAGAGAATGATAGATTGAAGGGGATTGAATTTGATGAAGTAGCTTTTACTGCGCTCATATAAGAAATTTGTAGAGAAAAAAAAAAGAAAGAGAAGAAAGAGCATGGAACTAAGGTTGCCAACAATCAAGGCTAGCAACCAATGAAGCAGATACAATATGTTATTGTTGAAAATTATGATAACATGTCCTTCTTTATAATTATTGTGAATTTATGTGTTTGTATTTATATTTAGTTAGGGATTTAAGTATCTTATTAAAAAAAAAATTTCGGGAGTTTACTTGTCCTACTTTATTGCATCGTATTGCTAACACGATAGGAGGCGTTTTGTCTTTTGGAATGGTTCCTAACACATAAACAGTTAACATTACATGTAAATAAGATTTGTTAACTCTGAACAAAAAGTTTAACAAAAGAGTCAAAAAGTCTAACGGAATTAGTGGTTAAGGGCTGTATTATCATTTTTCAATCGATCAGAGACAGATTGTTATTTTTTGCAATGGTTAGAGGTTGTAGTGGAGTTTTACTTTGAATTTATTAAAACGTTTGTGAAATTATATTTTTTTTCGATGTTTAAAGAAAAAAATTAACACTAGTGGACTTAATCATTAGGCAGAACAGGCTTGAGGTTCAGGATTGTCGCACTACGCGTGGTGGGATGGGCTGGACCGCCTACTCTCCCTATTGGTAGAGTTTCTTCCGAACAAAAATGACAGGAAATGTCACATATTTGTGGAAATGCAATTTAGCCAGCGATCCACGTTATATGAAAAAAAATTGAAAATTGAGTAGAGACTAATATGTTTGAAATTACAAAAATGTCCTTATTAATTAAACAGAGCTAAACCCACTGTCGCCATTCTTGCACTTGGAGTCGAATACATTACGCCTCTGTTCCCTGTGCTCGCCAATGGTCTTCCGTGCCGTCTCTGTTCTCTATGCTCACCGCGTTGCCTGCCAAGATTATTTTTTTGATGAGATTGTTTTTGTTATTGGTATTATTGTTATTGTTAAATCTGATTGATGAGATTGTTATTGTTGTTTGTCAGTATTGTTGTTGTTGGTGGTGAAGATGCAGTGGTGGAATGAGAGGTGGGATGGGGTTGGGTGGTGAAGTGAGAGGTGGGGGTGAAAAATAGATTTGGAATATAAAATTTTGAATGAGGCCTTTTGAGGGAGAAAAAAGTTATTAAAGTTTCAATTTTTATCTCTAAAATTTTAATTTTCTGTGTCCCTAATTTTTTAAAATATTAAAATTTTGGGGATAGAGTGAAATTTTAGTTTCAGCCTCATTTCTAGTCTCCACTACCAAACATTACCAATACTGGATTTCAGACTCTCAATCCTAGTCTCCACTATTAAACACTACTTTAGTGATTATCTATTTCATCGTTTTTGGTTAAATGAGCTTTTATTGTTCTAGGGGAGTTAGCTTATCTTTTGAGAAATGTTTGGACTACTATTTTTAATCAATATGCCAATATTTTGTTTGAAGTAAACTACTAAAATAGTATTTAAAAGTTTGCATGGCTAACAAAATGAACCCAAAAGATGTTAAGAACAAATAAGCCCAAAACATTTAAAAGCACGACATAAAAAATTAGATATTAAATATACATTCTAAAAAATAATTTTAGATATCAAGTTTTAATACAAACTTTTACAACCATAACTAGAAAAATAAAATTTTTTTATTCTTAAAATTTGGTAATTTTTTTGTCTAAGTAAAATTTTTTAAATTTTTTTTATTTCATTCAAATATTGCCATTAAATTTAGATCTAATGAATTTACTAAATATAAAAAACTGTTACTTATAAAAAATGATATTTATTAGTTTTTTTGTGATATTTTTAAATTATTCAAGGACTAATTTGTTGATAACATATTTTAAGAATATTTTTATCGACGGTCAAATCTTTCGAGGACGGTCAAATCTTTCGAGTACAGAATTGATAGTTAACCTATTTGCTCATCTAAAATATAAGCACTACTAGCACTGATGTGAGGTCATCAACACATGACCCCCTAAAGAATAAAGAGTGCGATGGCATTGTAGCAACAAGCTAGAACAAAGTACTAAGACAAGATCAAGGATTGTTTCCCCAATTCTTAATCTAATCACACTTGTATCGTTATCAACCCTATTTGTGTTATTTCTCAGCTAAGTAGTCCAAGATAAAACCTCAAACAGGTATTAATATTGGATGATCAATAAACAAGAAATCCAGTAGCAAAGAAGTAGAATATCAGCAATAACAGCATAATCTGGCATTAACATTATTCAAATAAATAGGAGGTAACGAAAAACAACTACGAATAAATTCCCTGTAGGTTTCATCTCAATTTCAGTACAATTTTCAGCCACATAAAATGCACTTCAATATAGCAGCAGATCTAATAGTCTAGACAAAACTAAGAAACTCATTATTTAAGAAAAGCGTGAAAAGAAGCAACATAAGACGATTAACTGATAATCTAATTGCTTAACCAGTAACATAACCAAAAGAAAGATTCAATAGATGGAGTAATTCTCACTTGCCCCGGGCCAGAAGTTCTTATAGACAGCCTTCGCAATGGGAAGAATGGCGACAAGTGCAATCTGGAGCTGGTCTGAGCTACTTGTTCTCACAGTGATCTGTCCACTGAGCTTGTTGTTCAATCCAGCACGAACGGCCATCTTATAACTTCGTCCAAGTGAAAATTGGGACTGAAAATTGGCTCCCAAAGCCAAGTCTCCTCTCCACTTCACCAAAGAAAGGCTCAGTGATGACTGATCCTGGCCAACTGGAAAATCTGCCTCTCTAAGCCGCACTTCGACATTAGCACCATAAGCAGCATCACCTTGACAACGCACGGTCCCTGTGCTTCCCACCAATACTAAGCGTTTTCCGAGAGCTATTTGATCCTCAACTTTCACCCCAGTGGAAACGTTCTCACCCAAAAATGTCATAGAAAACCCAGCAGCAGTTTTATTTCTTTTGAAATTTTTGAATTTTGTCTCTCCTCTAACAATGTAAGCCAGCTGCTTTCCAATGTTTTGAATGTCAAACCCTGCCATGGTTGATCCATTTTCTCCATGTTTCGCAGCAACTGATGAATCCAAGTGTATGCTGAAGTCTTTCTTGTCCTTTGTTATCTGAACAGTGACAGCAGTAGGGAATTTATTGATGATGGCTAGACTCTGCTCAAGGTTTACACCATCATAACCACAATCATGGTCCCAACTGTGAGTATCTAACACTGGCCTTGTCAGGAGCTGAGAAGTTGGCTCTAGGAATCGATATCTATAGGCTGGGTTATCACTGTCAAAGGACGGTGGAAGGACCATATCAGGCAATGGAACTGGCACAGCAGCTGGAGCTCCATTCTCCTGATCATCTTCGTCCCCGTAACCATAATCATTTACAGGGGGAGATTTGCCTTTTTTCTTTATCTCTCTCATCCTCCTCAACTCGTCTCTCCATTGCTTCCTCTGTAAAATCTTCACTCGATAATCATACTCATCAAAATATGCTTTTTTCTGCTCTCTGTTAAGCTTAGCAATCTGAGATTTCCTCAGGGGTTTAAATGGTGGGAGTTGGTCATATTCATCTTCATCTTCATCTAGATCTGAATCAGATAAGTCAGCCATTTCAATATCAGAATCAGCATTGTCAGCTCCACCTTGATCAGCAGGGAGCTTTGGGTGGGAACGTGATTGCAACAACCAAGATAACAGGTACGGAAGTGGCGGGGCACGAGTGCGGAAACCAAACAGTCTGCGGTGGTCAAATGATTCTTGAGTTTTTGAAAGGTTACCAGCTTCAGAGAGAGTCTTCATTGAATAGCATAGAAGCAACAACATTGGTCTCCAAGTTTGACCATTAGGAAGCACTTTCTGGCCATCTCTATTTTTCCGACAAGAAGGATGGTTTTCAACAAGAGAGACTGGATTCATCAAACTAGGATTCATAAGTCGCAGGTCACCAACAGCTTGTCCAATAGTCTGTTGAACAATGTGAGATCTTTGAGCAACAAATACTTCATAACTCAATGGGGCACCAGAGGGCCCATCTGGGGGAGCAGAGGCAGCATGGGTCAGAGTGACTATAACATTTCGCCAGATGGATGGACCAAGGGCAGCGGTAATTGATCTTAACAATGGCAAATCATTCAGATCCCTAGTTTGTAGGTCCAGTCGATCCACATAGAGGACAATATCAGGGGGAGATTTTTTAGTCACCTTCTTCACAGTAGCTAAGACTTTTCTATTGAATCCTTGTTCCAAAGCCGATGACCTCAGACCTGGTGTGTCAAATACCCTTATCTTCACTCCATCAACCATCCCAACGATTTCCGTCACAGCAGTTGTAGCAGGACCATAAGCACTGAAGCTGGTCTTCGTTTCACCAAAAATAGAATTGATTGTAGCACTCTTGCCAACACCTGCTTTCCCAAGAACCAGTATATTTATAGAATAATTCAAATCATCTCTTCCCTCAGCTTCAAGCTTGGAAGCAGTCTCCTTTGCAGCATCTAGGCTAAATATTTGGCCAGTATGCCTCCCTGCAACAAGTGTCAACCGGTATAGCACCTGTGCCACTATTGATTCCTCTGTGGTGAACCCCATTCTCTGAACCAGTCTAAGGTACTTAATCCTGATTTGTTGTAATTTCTCCAGTTTCTTTTTCTCTTCTTTACTCAAATTATCATCAGATTCCGTACTGGCTCTATTCATGGAAGGAGTAAATATATTAGGACGATTTGGTCGCATAGCAGGCTTACCAGACTGAAGTGACGAACCCAGGCCAGCCGGGCGATCGACAGAGAAAAGCCTCGACCCGTCCTGAGAGGTTATTGTGATGCTACCACCATCTTGTCCCCCACCGGATGCTGCTTTCAGAAGAGCTGCCAAGGTAGCAGTATCAAACAGCTCCTTCCCATCTCCTTCATCATCAGTTTCCGCCTCTTCTTCGTCCGAGTCAGTGACAATCTGGCCATCAATTCTTTCATCATGTGAAATCTCTCCAGCACCTGCTTGTTGCTCCAAATCCTCCAGCTCCTTCTTGGAGGCATCATCAGAGCCGCCAAAAAATATTCCTTCTTCACCCTTCTCATCAGACACCGAAACATCTATCTCTCTATCCCCAATGTTCCCCTCAATGGCACAAGCCTCTGCATCAATGCCATCTTGCACAGCCTCAAGATTGCGAGTTGCAACTTCCGAGTGTTCCCCATTCAGAATAACACTGTCAACATTCTGGGCAGACTCAGCATCATCTCCACCTGCAACCTTATCAACAACATTCTCGCCACCCTGCTGAATCGGATCAAAGCCATTATCGAGGCTCACAGGAGCTGGAGGCTCTAGGCCCTTAATCTCAGACTCCTCAACTTGTTCCACATTATCTCCAACAACAGCCACATTAGACCTCAAAAGGTTAACCTGCACAGAGTCAACAAGGGCGTCTCCACCACTAGCAATCTCAACATTACCATCGCCGCCATTTTCACCAGCAAAAGACTTAGACTTACCATCATGTTCAGATTCCACAACCAAAGAATCATCGCCTTTCTGTGCATCAATCAACGACTCATCATTCTTTTCTTCCTCTTCAGTAGCAAGAACAACCCTCTCTCCTTGTTTCTCCTTCTCCTTCAATTCTTGCACCTCTTCAACACCGACATCACCACCAGGAGACTCCATAACCACATCACCGGAACCGCCCTCCTTCACCTCGCCCAATTTCTCACCGCCGCCTGAACCCTCATCAGAAACAACCCCGTTATCGTTATCTTTATCATCATCATCATCATCATCATCATCATGAGCATGAGCATGCTCGTCATCGTCGAGCGTTACCTTGGCAATAGGTCTCTCGCCGTCGGGGGTTGAAAATTGCGAAGAAGGTTCATCGGCATCAGCGAGTTCATCTTCCAATTTCGGGGTTCTGCCATCGGGATAGACCAGAATGGGCCTGGTGGGCTCCGCGTCGAAGTCCTCGGCATCTTCGCCGCTGAGAAAGCCTTCGTCGTCATCTGAGCCCATAGCAGGCCCATTAACGCCGTTTTGGAGCTTGCGGTCGATAGCGGATCTTTCGAGGGAAGAAGAAGAAGAGGGTGGAGGCGGAGAAAGAGAAAGAGAAAGAGAGTCAGAGACAGGGAGAGAGGGAGAAGCTTGGGGAAGAGAAGGGTCAGTGGAGTCCATGGAAGAAGAGAAAGAAGAGATAGGTTTTGTGGAAAGAAAGGGATAAGGTTTTTTGGGTTTGGGAAGTGGGCGAAGAAGAGGAGGAAGGGGTTTTAGAAATTAGAAAATGGAAATAGGCTTTTGATGTTGCTGCTGTTGCTACTAATTATATCATATCTTTTAGGAATCAATTGCCCAATCACAGTGTAGTGAATGAAGATTAGACCCAGATACATTCCGTTTCCCTCTTTCGTACTAAAACCAGCAACCCCTTCAGATTTTTTATTTTTCTTTTCAAGTGATATTTATTGGAAGAATGCTAAAAAATCACAAAAATTTATTATTATTTAGTTATTAATATTTAAAAGTATATAATAAAATATATTATTAAATTATTAAACTAAAATAGTTGAATTGATAATTAAATAATAATTAAAAATAATAAATTTTGATAGTCCTAATATTTCTCTTTTTATAATTTATAAGTTGTATTGTTATTCAGTAATTAAAAACAATAAATTTGATGAGTTTGGTTTTATATTTTCATGCTTAATGTAAGGGATTTTTTCATTTAAAAATATGAAGTTGTTTAGACACACAAATTATATGGTGAGATTTTATGTATATTTAGCGCCTTGCCAAAAAAAAAAAAAAAACCTTTAAGTGTATTAAATAACTTTTTTTTATGTTTAAATATTTTTTTTTGTTCTGAACATGGAAGTGATCTTGAACAATTAATTGAATAAATTTATACTTTCGCCTAAGTTAAAGTTGTAATTTATGCATTCACTTGTTATTATTGGGTAATTAATTGAAAAATTTTATTTTCATCTTACCAACTCGGTTTCTTATTTTCTTTTTTTAAAAATAGCACAAAAAACAATCTATCTGTATATCTAGTTTGCTATGATCTTTGGTTCCAATAGTTTTTTCATCAAGAATTTTTAAAATTATTTTAGTCACTACCAAAACAAATATTTTAATTTTTTTTTATCATATTTAATACTCTCTTTTATATTTTGAGTTTTTTACTTCATTTTTATTATATTTTTTATTTATATGATAAATATTAGCTTTTTCATATTATTTTTCTTTAGTATTTTAATTTCTCATACATGTTATTATTGTTTAGAGTTCTTATTATTCCTTAGTTCATATGAATTTTTTTTATCATTTACTATATTATTTTTTTATTTTTCTTTGAATTTGTTAGTATGATTTTTTATTTATTTTTTATATTTTTTATTTATATAATAAATATTGTTAACTCTTTTTTATATTATTTTTTAGTATTCTGATCTATTAAGAATGTTATTGATTTTTTATCCTATGTTTCTATTTTTTTATTACACTATATTTGTGTTTTGTATAAATCTTTTTTTATTTAGCTTTATTCATATGATTTTTACTTGCCTTTTATTGTATTTTTACTTACCTTATATGTTATTTTTTATTTAATAAGTAAATATTAATGTTTACTATAAAATTGGTTAATAAGATATGTTCAAATATTTAAAATAAAATGATAGAATAATATAAAAATATTATCTAAATTTATGTCTATTTTAACAATTTTTCATTTAAAAATAATTTTAAATAGTACAATTCAAACTATATTTATTTAATATAATTTATATTGATATAAAAATTGTCAAACATAAATTATATTATATAAATTTATTTTTTATTAAAATCAAATTTTAAAAAAAATAAATTTGATGCAAACGGGACCAAACACACTTCCTTCATTTCACGCAAGCATACTGCCTTCAAAATTCAAATGTCCCGATTTTATCCTATTGAAAATTCCTTCTAATAAACCATTATTCGGACAGAATTTGTTTCATTTTGGATATTATAGTAAGGCTTAGTTTAATAAGATTTTTTGAAGTGATGTTTATGCTTTTTAAAAATATAAATATTTTATTTTATGTTTAGTAAATTAAAAGGATCATGTATTTGTATTTATAATGTATTTGGATTTACAATTTTTAAACTGTGCATGCAAGAGAGATTAAGATTGAGAAATTTTTGTAATGTGTTTAGTGCAAAATGTATTAGATTGAATTATATCTCAGTAATATATGAAAATTGTATATCCAAATAATGGTACAGTAGTATAACAGTTACGGAGTAAATGAGTCACTTTTTTTTTTACCTTGAAAGGAAACAAGATAAGTTGGAGAGTCTTAATCCTCTCAATAATCAACGGTTCTTTCTTTCTTTCTTTCCATGTGTGTCCAAACTGCTCCGAGCTCTAAATCTCTAATTCAGTAACCGTACATGTCTGCTAGAAATAAAGCCAACATGGTTTAACTTTATATTACTAGATTATAAGAAACATGAGTACTTTGCTTAAAAAAATTTAGTTTGATTTTGACTGAGATAAATATCTCTTTTTCTAGTTTCTACTAAGTATATATTTTACGAGAATAAAAGTGATTTACAGATGAAAAAGTCCTTCAAAAGTCAATTCTTTATATTTGGCTTGAGGAACTACTTTATTTTAATCAAACTTTAGCTTTAGTAGTTGACAATACTAAAACGTAACTAATAGACCAAAAATATTCAGTTTTTAGCGGCTAGTGTTTTCATTGGAATTGTCACCGGAAAGTGTAGAACCTGCTGCATGTATGTTTGCTAGTGTTAGAGAAAGGATAACGTGGTGGATGGGATTTCTTATGGTAGTTTTGTCATCATATCATGCTCTTGTTTTTTCTTTTTTTTCCCCAGCACTACGTGTTCCCGATTTCTCCCTCTCATTCCTCATCTGAATTGAAAGGTCAATAGTAGCTCCTACTTTCCTCATCCTCTAAATTATCCTAAGCTTTTATCAGAATATCAGAATGTTTGGCAATAAATTAAGTAAATAATACTCATATTTTAGCCGATGTAGCTCTCGAATTTTGTCACTGATAAGTAATCTGTTTACCAAAGACCATAGACCATAACATAGTTCATAAAATGGCCCTTCTGGTTTTTAAAAGTGCACCCAAAATAATTATTATTTGTATTGTACTTGATGAAAATTTTAGCATTATCTTTTTGCTAATTTAATTTATATGCACCATCAACCAAACATTCAATCTGTTTCATTACATCAACTATCTATTATTTAAAAGGTTTTACAAACATCATCTTCCAGGGAGAAAAAAGATGATGATGATTAGTTAGATATCCTTGTACTTTGTCATGCATAATCATTAAACTCTATATGCTTGAAAAGAAAACATAAACCAAAAGGAGAGAAGAAAGTCATTTACAATAATTGCAAGATTGAAGTACCATTCTGCAGTTGTCGACAACATTTTAGCAAATCAGTTTAGGTTCCACCTTAAAATTCCTTTTAACTTGTCCTCCGCTCTGACAAGAATGGATCAAAGGACATACAAGTACAACAATAGTCTGGCTAAATAAACATGATTCAACCAAACTTTCATCATGGCTTAGGATAATCTCTAACCTCTCCAAAATACCAGATACAAAGAAATACTCATCACCATAAAAATATCCCCTACCAACGGCTTAAAAGGCCAATAATATCTGATAAAATCACTTAAATTTACATTTTACCAGGATGAATGTGAAATCCTAAGGTACTACTACACAAAAGATATACCTATAGAGCCAGAATGAAGCAACACAGAGATATCCGCGCTGGTGTTATTTTGATATTGCGATATACAACAGGTCCCCAACTGTCTAAGGTAACGTACCTATAGAGCCAGAATGAAGCAACACAGAGATATCCGCGCTGGTGTTATTTTGATATTGCGATATACAACAGGTCCCCAACTGTCTTAAGGTAACGTCAGTTTCACGGTTTTAGACTGTCCTATCTGATGAAGTGATATCACTTTTATCAGAATTGGGGTTGATATTGCACTGTGATTTGTCAGTTGATGCCGCATCATTATGTCCGTTCTCATTTTCCTTTGCATTTAGAAATCGGCCTCCACATCCTCTTGCTCTTTTCAGCGCATGCAAATGCCGAGATTCATGCAAGTATGGCTGCAAGATTTGTTTGAAGAATGAGTGAGTACCTCCATGGAGGTAGGAATTCCAGCATACATGGAAATATCAGAGTAATTTTTTTTCATGAAGGTACAAAATCAACATTAGCATCAATAAGCTAGAAGACAATGCAATCTCCAAAATTTGTCTTTGCTTTTTCCTCTAATCAACAGATTCAGAGAATGAAATACCTTCCTATTCCTAATAGCTTTACGCTCTGATTCAGCTTTGGCACGGGATTGCCTTCGTCTTAATATACCATGATATTGTTTCGCATTTACAAACACAGGCTCCTCAAAAGCATCACTTGGCAGAGGAACACCAGCTTGCTGAATTCCCATTAACTGAAAATGGACCTGACACAAATTTTGGTAAGTGGATTATCAGGAAAAGACTCTCACATCAAGCACCACATGACTGCAAGAATCAACAATAAATATAAGAGTCTAAGAGAGAGAGAAAACCATCGGTTGTCCACCATAAGGCAGTGGGGCATAAGCTTGTGTATCATAGGGAGTAAAGATGCTTCTATAGTAAGGATCTGGATATGGGTAACCAGGTGGTGCCTTCAGTTAAACCAGAAAGAGAAAAAAAAATCAGTAAAATGCGTGAAAAGTTTTAAATGGGAAAAAATGTCCCCACACACATTTTTTAGGTGGAAGGTTTTTTTGGGTGGGGTGGGGTGGGATCGGGTAGGGGAGATGATAATTCAATTGCCTGAATAACCAAGGCATATTTGCTACTTCAAAAGTGCAAATTACGTGATTCTGAACGAGCTTCTTACTTCTTTCATTTCACACCTAAATAACTGATACAATTTCCTGTTTAGGATCATCAACTCCCAGAACCACACACCAAAAACGAAAACATCCTGGTTTCATAAATCAACTCAACTAACCAAACACAACTTCTTAATTACTTATCTACATAGATAAGCTTCAGATCACAATGAAAAGGCTTAAAAAGATATTAAGTACTGACAATAAAAACAGCTGCAAATTATTATAAGGTTGCAATTTTCTGGCACCTAGAAATACTTTCATATTACAATCCTTTAAAGTTAGCTTGTTACAAGACATGCAGAATTTCCCACCTTCAGAAGAAAAAATGAGAGTGAAAAGAGCCAATTTATTTGTGGTTTAGAGGAAGAATAAACCTTGGAGAAAATGTCATCATGACTTGATAACATTCAGAATCAATTTGCTTCAATGACAAAAAAAAAAATTGCCATGTATGTCTATTTGTTATACCTACAAGAGAAGCAAGACTCATTGGATGGTGTCCAATGGCTATGGCCTATGGAAAACAAAATATTCTTTAGGATTTCTCAAATTAATTAAGTAATACGATGCCAAATCAATAAGGACCGAGATTGTCAAATCACTGAAGAAACATATTTTGTCTTTTAAGATATAATAAGAAAGCACATTGCAGACCAGAAAGAAACTTAAAGCTCATACCATAGCCAGAACATCTCCAAGCTGTGCAGGTTTTTCAAACTGAACATTCTGGGAACCCGTGTCTGGATCAGAAGTTCCATTTGCAGAGGAAGACTGCATCTCTGATTCAGACTGTTGCTTCCCATCAGCTTCATTATCTGGATAAACATTTCGATATGATGATAAGATACTACTTTTGTCCTCAGGATACCAGTAAGAACAAGTAACAAATAACGCAAAATCTCAGATAGTATAGAAAAGGAGACTCAATTTAAAATTAACAGAATAACTTAACAATCAACCTAGAAAAAGTAGAAGAAGCTGAGAAACAGACAAGCTTTTCTGTGAAGCATAGTACCAATTAAATTATAGGGAAGTGGAATATGTGTCATTAATTCATTATATGTCCTCAAGCAATAGACAAAAAGAAATAATTTCATTTTTGCTAGAAAACCAAATTTTTTCAGCCAACAATGAACCAACAAAATAATGAATAAGAAAAGATCAAAAGGAGGAAAAGGGAAATTTAAAAGAAAAGAGGAATGTTGGCTAATTGTTGGCTGAAAAGAAAGTTGGTTCCTATTCTTTTACCAGTTACGTTTTATTAACACAAACAATTCTATTGGATGTCCACAAAGAGACAACCCCAAGTGCATACTGATATTTTCATCCCATACCATCTGAAATATGTTATTACCAAACCGCATCCTGTACCTTCGACCATTTCTTGGTATTAAGAAATATAATACTTCGATTATACAAAAAAACAACACTAAAGCAGTCTTTATTGCATTCACAACAGCAGTTACGCATCTTTCCGACCACCAAGTTTACCCATTTCTGTCGAATAGGAAAATTTTCCTCCATCAATTCCATTAGAGCAAGACTCGAGAAATAGCAAGAATTTTTTTTTTCTTTTTTCATTTGTTGTTAACTAAAACTTGGGATAAGAATGCAATCTACTTATTATTATGAATGAAAAAGGAACAATAAAATAACAAAGAATATACATATGTAATACCAGTGATGTCATTAGCAGAGGTCATGATTTCCTAATCACCCTCAAACTTGCCCAAATCTGGAAAAAAGAACAGTCATTGTTAACCAAATTCAGGCTTATTGCAGCTACATCCCATACAAACAAAAACCACAGGTGCTTGAAATAAAATCCTAAACCCTAAACATAAAAATTAAATAAAATCAAAATTAGACATTACAAGTTACCATATATAAGCATCTTGAGAAATTTTCGAAAGGGGGTCAAAGATAGTAAAACATCCAATTTATTGTCATGGATCAATCAATCTCTTGATCAATTTCAAAATCAAAGAGAGTCGAGAAAGCTGATTCCAACATGTTTAATACAAATCCATCCACATTTCGTAAACACATTAAAGAAGAGGAAAATGCTTCAATTCCAGAGTATTTTAGTGGCAGATTCAGCTACATATTAACATCAAGTGGACATTAATTATTGCTAATGATAAGTTTGACCCTAATAATGATGAATCAGGGCACAATTCTAAAACCCCAATTCAAAACAAGAAACAGAGAGAACAGGACAACTGGATACCCTAAGGTTCTGTACACAAGTTGAAACATGAAGAGGTCAGGTCAAACAGAAATTTTAAATTTGCAAGTAAGAGTGTAAGACCGGTAACAAAAATCACAGCTGGTGTCTTACTCCATATCCAGAAGATCATTCATTCAACGATAGCAAGCAAGCAAGAAAGGATAACATAACCAACCAACCAACCAACCAATAATAATCCAATTAGTGCATGAATTTCCCTCTAGTCTACCCGTCCGATTAGCATGCACAAGAAAGTACAAAAAAGAACGAACAGGTAAAGGAAATAACCAAAATTAAAAACATAATAATAAGAAGACAATAAGAGAAATGAGGAGGAACAAAACCTGGAGTGAAGGAGAGTGAATAATTGAAGTTGATTGAGAAAGAGAGAGAAAGGAGGCAGGAATGTAGTTTATGGTGTTGGTGTTGCGGCAGCAGCAGAGAGTATGTGTGCGCTTTCACACAAAAACATACGCACTGCACTTCACTAAACTAAACTGGGCCCCCTACCTATCCACAACAACCACCAATTTCTTCTTCTCCCCTTTCTCCTTTTTCTCCCTTTTTCTTTTCTTTCACAAAATGTGTGGTTGCCAAAAGGTTTGCTGACGTGGCAAAACAGAGATGTCTCCACGTTTCTTCGCTAATGACTCTACTGAATCATTACTAATTAGGTTATGAGGATACTTTAATTAGGTACGCACAACATTTAATTTAAAGGTTAATGTTTAAATTCGTTCTTGAAAGGTGATATGATCTTTATTTTCATTTTTGAATAATTTTTTTAATTAAATTAGTCTCTTAAAGATAAATTATTAGTCAAATTAGTTTTTCCGTCAATTGGATGATGATATGACATGTCACGTGGTAGATTAGTAACACGTGACAGGTTAATGTCACGTGACAGGTTAATGTCACTTGACATATAAAAAAGTTTTTTATTAATCAAAATAGTCCTTGAAAATCCAGACGAAAGTCATTTTCATCCTTCAAATTTTAAAAATTAGTCAAATTAATCCTTATATAATTTTTTTATAATATTAAATTTATAATATTTTTTATATTACTAATTTTAATATTATTTTTTAAATCTTAATAAACAAAATTTTCTTTACATAAAATAATAAAAACAATTAAATTTTTATAAAGTTATTTTGTCATTTGTATTTTAAAATTTTACATTTTCAAATTGTAATTTTTTATGTGAATTTTTTTTATTTAAATGAGTTTATCAAATTATTGTTGATTATATATTTAAAAATTTAATATTTTAAATTTTACTAAATAATATAGTAATTATTTAAAATTTTAAATCTTTTAAATTTTTTAAAATTATAATTTTTATTATTATTTAATTTATATAGTAAAACTCAATAATTGAAAAATTGGTTTATGGAGTCACTTTTTAAATCTTAATATTCTAATATAATTTTTTAAATATTTCATTTAAAACAAAAAAAAATTATTTTAATACGAAGCATATCTATTTATATAATGTACTAGTGCAGAGTAGCTTATGTTATGCATAGGTATAATGTTTCCTATTTCATTTTATCTCATTGATTTGTGAAATTAAAAGAAAAATTATATAATCTATTTCAAACATATGAAACACACAAAAATTTATTATGATGTTTGCACGTATTACGCTTAAGAAGCAATTCATTTATAATAATAATAATAATAATAATAATAATAATAATAATTAACCAACAAATTTTCAATATTTTTAAAGTTTGGAATTGAAACAAAATTTGTGGATCTTCTTGAATTTTGACTCTAAGTATCACTACTATTACCTCTTATATATAAGTAACACCGTAATGGGAAAAAAAAGATGTAATAGAAAAAAAATAATGGTATAACTTTGTTTAGGTTAACATGTATAAATTTTGATTTTGAGCATATAACTTTGTTTAGGTTAATAAATACATCCATTTCAATTTTGAGTATATATATATTCCAGCAAAATGTAGTAATGTAACAAAAAAGGTTTTAGAATAGAAAAGAATAAGAGAGATTTTGAGAAGAATTAAAGGAGAGAGATAATTTTAAGAAGAAAAAATAAAAAAAATTATATAAGGACTAGTTTGACTAATTTTTAAAATTTGAGCGATGAAAATGACTTATGTCTGGACTTTCAATGACTATTTTGACTAATAGAAAATTTTTTTATATGTCAAGTGACACGTGGCATGCCACGTGTCACTGACCTGTCACGTGGCGTGCCACGTGTTACTGACCTGCCACGTGACGTGTCACATCATCATGCCACGTGACACTTAACGTGACACGTCATCATCCAATTGACGGAAGGATTAATTTGACTAACAGTTTATCTTTCAGGGACTAATTTGATTAAAAAAATCATTCGAGAACGTAAATGAAGATCACGTGATCTTTTAGGGACGAATTTGAACATTAACCCTTTAATTTAATTATATACTTTAATTTTGATATAGTGACTGTCATTCAATTATATATGTTGATTAAGATAATTATTCATGCGTTAATTTTTAAAAATTGTTATTTTTATTAATATAATAATATATAATTATATGTATATGTAAAATTTATTTATATTGTTAATATATTAAAATTAATTTTAGAGTGAAATTTTATCTCAATCTCTAACAATTTTATAAAATTCTTTTTCGCCCCTTAACGAAAGTATAATTCTATCGCGACTCCTATTCATTACTTCTGTCAGACATTTTGGCCTTTTTATCAAAGTCTCTGTCAACAAGAGTATAACTCTAACCTGATCCCTAATCATCAGCAACATCTACCACCATTCACCAACATCTACCACCATGCTCTACATTCTCTTTTTTTTTCTCCACCATTTTTAGTCACCATCATCACCAACATCCACCACTATTCTCTATTTTCACTACACCACTCCACTGCTATTATTCTTCTTCGAACCAAAATCACGAACCCATATCTCTCCCCCCTACTTCTCTATTCACTATTGGCAATCCTGCACCGCCACGATTACCCCCTCTCCCTTTTTCTTCTCCTTATCCTCACAATCCCTCTTTGATTAAATTGTCCCTGTCTTTATTTAGTTTCATACTAAATTTCAAGTCTGCATTCCAAGCAAAAAACTTTGTCTCTATTTGATTTTACACCGACGTACCCCATAATTACCAAATCACTCTTTTATATGAAAATCGATACTTTTAAATAAATATCTATACTCATCCATCAAAATCTAGAAAAGAAAAACTCATAAGACCATATCCCAAATCAAATTTAAGTATTTAAACCGATAAAATTATTCAATTAAAAAGAGATGGCAGTGAGTTAGTATAGCGAAAAAGAAGAAGAATATGACAGTGGATTGGTGCAACGAGAACAAAGAATGATAGTAGATGTTGGTGGCCAAAAATGATGTTGAAGAGAAGGAGAGAGGAGAGCTAGCCTGGTGGTATTCTTGTTCGCATAGAGGAAGAGAGGAGAAAAAAAAAGAAGAGAGGGCAATTTGTCCATTAAATTCTTGACTTAACAGTCCACATAGACAAGATCTGTAAACTCTAGACGGAGACATTAATGGAGGGGGACAGAAAGTCTTACGGAGTTAATCGTCAAAGGTCGTGATGGGATTATATTTTCGTTAAGAGGCGAAAAGTAAGGGTGTACATGGCTCAACTCGGCTCAGACCCAAATACTTTAGGAGCTATTTAGTGTGATTTCATTGGGTCTAAGACCAAGTAAATGTCTCAAAAATAGATCCAATCATTATTTAGGGACGGATTCGGGTCAAGACAAACCCGACTTCACTCGGTCCCATATGCACCCTAAGGGACTAAAAAAGGTATATATGATTTAGATTAATTTCAATATTATGTTATATTAATTAAAAGCTTATTGTTTTATTTTTAATCACACTTAGTTGAATTAAAAAATAGATCAAAGAAGTACGAAATTTGAATTTATAGACAAATTCAAGTTCAAATATGAATATCAACTTCTTGATAACAAGTATGTTTTTTTTTATAAATAAATACATCATAATTTTTTGACATAAAATTTATTAATGTCTAAACTTTACTGATTTAGACCCAATTTTAGTGTGACCCAAAAATAATATGATTTCATCAGATTTAGGATCGAGTAAGAATCTAAAAAATAGATCCAATCATTATTTAGGATTGAATCTAGGTCAAAACAAACCCGATCTATGTACATCCTAACGAAAAAGGATTTCATAAAATTGTTAGGGTCAGAGTGAGATTTCACTCTTCATTTTAATTATTATTCTAGACTCGGCAAACCATCATGGGAATCAAAACACCATTGGACCAAACATGCAGGTCAAGGCCCAATGACTAACGAGGAAGTCTTAGGCTATCTTCACTCACCAAATTCCAAAATGGATTGAGATAAGCGGATACGTGTTCAGGAGTCTGCACCTTGTCTCAAAATGATGAAACTGCCCTCCTTAATACATATCATAAGCCCGGTTCAACTTAATGACATTTCAAAATTTAAGATTTCTTGACCAAAAAAAAAATTTAAGATTTGAAATGTTGTTTCCATCTTTAACTAACTCTAACAATCTGAAATCAGCTAAGTTATTCAAGCTTCATTATAAATAGTAGGGGTGTTCGTAGTGCAATTTGGCTTGATTTTTTAGAAAAAAGTCATCCGATCCGATCGTCTAATTAAACTACGGTCCGGTTTGGTTTAGTTTTTTTATTAAAGTCATCCAAACCAAACTAAACCGATTTTTCCAATTAATTACAGAAAAAAAGTCTAAAAATTGCAGGAACTACTAGAGCCAAGACTAAAATATAAAAAAAAATAGTGAAGTGTAAGCAACTAACAAACATTAGTATGTACATTTCCATTCAAACATTCCTAATTTCATGTACTGACTGGAATTGGACAAAATGCAGAAATTTTTACTGTAAATTGTACAACTTTTCACTTTCACCATTAACAACAAAATGTTATGAAGGTTATGACATTCATGACAAATCAATGGAACTTCTTCAGTAAAAATCAAGTTCAATTAATCATGAAAATGAATAAGAGCTGAGGGCTGAGGGTGGAGCAAAATACATTTTAGAAAGGGAAAGATAAGAGCCAGAACCATTCCTCTAAACAGTTTATAAAAAGAGTAGTATAATAATACAGAATCAATATATATAACATCTTAAAAATACGAAAAGAAAAGATGTTAATCCATTAATGACAGCATAAAAATAATAACTAACAAACAACTAAAAGGTGAGAACCAAGTATATTGGTACTGGTACTTGTTTAACCAATAACCAGCAGAAGCAGAAGCAAAAATATCAATAGGTTGAACATAAAAAATCAAGGGAAAAAAAAGATTAACAACATGATAAAGATTGAAACTATAATGAAATAAAAGATCACAGAATCTGCTGCTTGGTAAGTTTTTCACAGTATTGGACCCAAATTCTCGATCCAAGCCAATAAATCTATCCCTTGCCACAATCCCTGCATCAATGAAACAGACTTCCAAAAATCAATAACAAATACTAAAAGCCGCAACCGAGACACGTGTAGAAAGACCAATTACCTTAGATAATTGCACCTTCTGTTCATCAATTATATTGATTCCAAGTTCTCTTCTTATATCTTGCCAAAGACCAATACCAAAAAATGAACAACAAATACTAGGAATCAACAACAATGAACAATGAACAACAATGAACAAATAATTAAAAAAATAGAAGCAAAAACACAACAAAATAAAATTACTAGCATTCAGTAACAATGAACAATGAATAACAATCAGCAACAATGAACAAATAATGAACAACAATCAGCAACAATGAACAAATATGTCTAATTAACAAGAAATTAACAAAATCCTAAACAAGAAATTAACAAATTTGAACCTAGCAACTCAGAAGCACAGAATAAGAGTTATTAACAAGCAAATTAACAAAACTCTAAACAAATCCAGCAACTCAGAATCACAGAAATTATAATTAACAAAATCAAACCCTAACTATTTCATAATTATAAACCCAATATGTCTAATTGCTTCAGATACATAGAAGGAGAGAAAATCAAACCTGAAGTCAAGTGGATGGGAAGGAGGAAGACCATTGGAAGAAGGCCAACCGGTGGCTGCTGTGTTGTGGGTGGCCAGGCCAGAAACGTAGCAATACTGTTATGGGTGGCCACAAACGGTGCTGCAGGTGGCCAGATCGGTCCTGTTGGTGGAGCTGAGATGCCGTTGGATGGTGCTGGCCTGCTGGGTGGTGTAGTGTCTATGACCGCAAGGGAGGTGCTGGCTGGGGCTGGGTGGTGCTGTCCGTAAGGAGGGGCTGGGAAGAAAGGTCCGGTGGCGCTGGGAGGAAGGCTTCGACGGCGCTACGAGGTGGTGGGAGGAAGGAGTTCGCCGCCGGCCCTGGGTTTCTTTGAGTGAGACTGAGAGTGAGTGCAGAGAGCGAAACTGAGAGAGTGAGAGTAGAGAGCGGCTAGGTTTACGTTTGGCGGTGGGGGGTTAGCTTAGGTCACGTTAATTGGGGGTGGGGGGGGGGGGGGGGGGGTTGGTTTTAAGGGTTTTGTATAATACCGGTTCAGTTTGGTTTGGTTAGAGTTTTTATTGTCAGAACTAAAAATCGAACCGAACCGCAATAAAAAGCAAAATATATTTTTTTTTGGTTTTTCGATTTTCGGTTTTCTTAGTTCGGTTGGTCAGTTTAGTTCGGTCCGAATAGGTTTTGAGCACCCCTAATAAATAGGGAACCCAACGGATCCCGTCAAGTACGAAAAACATTAAAGCCTGAACCCTACTTAAAAGATACTATCTAACTTGAGCGTTAGAGTATTTTTATAGGTCATTGATGAGCGGATATTTTATACGCTTTTTGACATCATTTTTATATAATTTTTATTGTGTTTTATTTAGTTTTTATTAAGTTTTTATAGGTTTTAGTGTTGAAATCACATTTTTGGATTCTACTATGAGTTTTTGTATTTTTAGACAATTTTAGGTATTTTCTGGCTGAAATTGGAGAGCTGGAGCAGAAGTCTGATTCAGAGACAGAAAAAGCACTACAGATGCCGTCCGGATATGATCTACCTGCATTCGGAAGAATTTTTCTGGAGCTACAAAAGTCCAAATGGAATTCTCTCAACGGCTATGGAAAGCTGACTTCCAAAGTTTTCCAGAAATATATAATAGTTTATACTTTGCTTTGGATTAGAAGACCCAAAACTGGCGTCCAACACCAGCTTCCTGCCCCCTTCCAGGCGTCCAGCGCCCAAAGAGCAGAGACCAATGTACAAACGCCCATAGAGGACCCCCTAGCTGGCATTCCACGCCCAAGGAGCCTCATAGCATGTGGATCTCATCAAAGTTCAGCCCAAACACTCACCATGTGGGCCCCAGAAGTGAATTTTAGCACTAAATAGACTATTTTACCCTTACTAGTCATCTGTTTAGTATTTAAAGTGTATTTTACAGACCTCTTAGGGAGGAACGCACACTATTCAACATTCTTTTGTTTTACCCTGTATTTTACTTTCAGTATGAGTTTCTAAACCTCCTAGGTTGAGGGGAGGAGCCCTGCTGAGTCCTATGAATTAATAAAAATATTACTGTTTCTTCTTCGATCCGTGTTTGATCTATCTCTAAGATGTATATCCGATCTTCATCGTCATGAATAGGATGATCCAACAGATTAGCTCTGTTCATCATATTAAGACAAACGTGCCTGACAAACACCTGCGTCTACTTGTGTTCGTGTGAATATTTGGAAGGAAAGCACGAGCCAACAGCTATGTTTATACATCTTTCAGACGGTTATTCCACGACTTTATTAGGTACTTCTCGAGATACTAGTTTAGTCAATTTTTGGGGAGATTAGGGTCTCCGTGGTATAGGCTAAAATCCATAGAAGCAGCATTCTCTGATCCGGAAGATTCGACCTTATCTGTGGCGTTTTGAGTAGGATCGCCAAGAGAATGGACTGCTAGAACTTCACCCTCCTTCAGATTGCATGACCACGAGCAATGGCGTTTGATTTGTAGTAGAGGAGATCAATGACCACGGGCAATGGCTTTGATCATATACAGCCTGCCATAGAAGAAGATCATTCACAAGCAAAGAAGACAATAGTACCAGAGCTAATTCAGAAAGACAAAGCAACTCCAATCCTTAATCCTATTCCTATCAGTATTTTCTACCTCTTTTTCTTTATTCTGTATTAAATAGTTTGTCTTGATGAATGAAAACCAACTACCTTCTGAATTCGCCTGACTAAGACCTACAAGATAACTATAGCTTGCTTCAAACCACAATCCTCGTGGGATCGACCCTGACTCGCTCAGGTATTACTTAGACGACCCAGTGCACTTGCTGGTAGAACAGTACGAAGGTGTGGGGAATCGTGCTACCAAGTTTTTGGTGCCGTTGCCGGAGATTGTTGAGTTTGGACAAACTGAAGGATTGTCTTACTCCCTAGATCAGGTAATTTATATTTTTTGTTATTTTTGTTTGAGTCTTTTAATTTTTGTTTTCTTCTTCAAAATTTTCGAAAAAAAATTTAAAAACATTTTCAAAAATATTTTTCTTTTCTTTGTTCAATTTATATTCTTGTTGAGTCTTTGATTTTTGCAAGAGTATGACTTTGATTTGAGTCTTTTATTTTAATTTTCTTCTTCTTTAAATTTTCGAAAAATTTAAAAGCTTTTCAAAAATAATTTTTATTTTTTTTGTTTAATCTTTATTCTTAGTTTGAGTCTTTTGATTTTGTTCTTGGTAACATTTTGCTTCTTTGAGTTTCAGTATTTATTAATTACAGCAATTTTTAATTTTTTGGTATCTTCCTTTCTAAAAATTTTCAAAAATAATTTTTCTTTGGTTTAATCTTGTGTCAAGTCTTTAAGTTTGGTGTCTTCTTGTTAATTTTCTTTTGTTTTTTGAAAATTTTGTTTTGATTTTCTAAAAATTTTAGGTTTGGTGTTCTTTTTATGTTCTTGTGTTCTTTGAGTCTTTGAATTTTTGTTCTTTGTGTTCTTGTTAGTATTGAAAGTGTTCTTGAGTCTTCTTTATGTTTGATCTTAATATTTTTAAGTTGGTGTCCCCTTGTGTTTCCCTCCAAAATTTTCGAAAATAAGGTGCATTAGATCTAAATATTTTTAAGTTGGTGTCCCCTTGTGTTTGATCTTAATATTTTTAAGTTGGTGTCCCCTTGTGTTTCCCTAAAAAATTTTCGAAAATAAGGTGCATTAGATCTAAAAATTTTAAGTCTTGTGTCTTTTTTGTATTTTTCTCTTTCATCAATAAATTTAAAAATAAAAAAGATCTTTTTTTATCTAACATAATTTTCGAAATTTTTGAATAAAAATTCAGATTTCAGTTTCAAAATTTTATCTTATCATATCTTAGTTGTCAAGTTTTCAAAAATCAAATCTTTTCAAAAAGAAAAAAAATAAAAATCATATCTTTTTAAAAAAAATCTTATCTTTTTAAAAATCTTATCTTATCTTTTTCAAAATTCAAATCATATCTTTTTCAAAACTTTTTAATTTCTTATCTTTGCTTTTCTTATCTTATTTTTAAAATTCAAATCTTTTCTTAATTAATATCTTATCTTCTCTCTCTTAATTTTCAAAACTTCCTACAAACTCTTCTATTCCTTAATTTTCGAAAATAATATCTTCTTCTCTCTCTCTTCTTTTTCAAAACTACCTACCTAACTCCCTTCTCTCTTAATTTTCAAAAATTACTTTCTCTTCACTCTCTTCTATTTTCAATTATTTAACATTTACATTTTAAATTCTTTTTAAATTAATTAACTAATTTTTGAAAATTAATTAAATAAATAAATAAAAACAAAAATATTTTAATTCTTATTTACTTTTTTCTATTTATACTTCTCTTTTCACATCTATTCATTTGACTTCTTCTCTCCCTCCTTCTATCTTCACTTTTCTCAAATATTCTATCTTCTTTTATTTGCTCTTATCCACTACTTTCAAAATATTCTTCTTTTACTTCTGTTCTTTCTTCTTCTCTCTTCCATTTGACTTTAAGGAGGAGTTATTGTTTATTGGCATAGAAAGTCTTCTTTTCTTTTCTTTTTTTTTCTTCTTGTTTATGGCCAGGAATAGGGATAAAGAATCCCTCTTGACTCCTGATCCTGAACCTAAGAAGACTCTGAGGGGGCGTTTATAACAAGTTAAAGCAAAACTCTCCGGAAGAGACCTTTCAGAAAGTTTTGAACAAGAAACAAAGGACATGGCCAAACCTCAAGAGGAAGCCAGAAAGGTCTTTGGTGACTTCACCATGCCTATCTCTGACTTTTATAGTAGAAGCATTGTTGTACCTGCCATTGGAGCTAACAATTTTGAGTTTAAGCCTCAATTAGTCTCTCTTCTGTAATAGAATTGTAAATTTCATAGACTTTCAATGGAAGACCCACATTAGTTTTTGGCAGAATTCTTACAGATTTGTGATACTGTAAAGACTAATGAAATTAATCCTGAAGTCTACAACCTAATGCTCTTTCCCTTTGCAGTAAGAGACAGAGCTAAGCTATGGTTGGAAGCCCAACCTAGAGAGAGTCTTGACACTTGGAAAAAGCTGGTTAATACTTTTTTGGCTAAGTTCTTTCTCCCTCAAAGGATGAGCAAGATTAGAGTGGAAGTTCAAACCTTCAGACGAAGAGAAGGTGAATCCCTCTATGAAGCTTGGGAAAGATACAAGCAACTGATCAAGAGATGTCCTCCTGATATGCTCTCAGAATGGTCCATCATAGGTGTGTTCTATGATGACTTGTCTAAAATATCCAAGATTTCATTGGATAACTCTGCAGGTGGATCCCTCCACTTGAAAAAAACACATGCAGAAGCAAGAGAACTCATTGAAATAGTTGCTAACAACCAGTTCATGTAACTTCTGAAAGAAACCCTGTAAACCATGAAATCTCTCAGAAGAAAAGAGTTCATGAAGTTGAGACTTTGAAAGCCATCCTGGCTCAGAATAAGATCTTGACCCAACAGGTCAACATGATCTCTCAACATCTTACTGGGATACAAACTGCAGCTGGTAGTAATCAGGAAGCTTCTTTTGAAGAAGAAGCTTATGATCCTGAACAACCTACCATAGAGGAGGTAAATTACATGGGAGAGCCCTATGAAAACACTTACAACCCTTCATGGAGGAATCATCCTATCCTCTCATGGAAGGATCAACAGAAACCTCAGTAAGGTTTCAATAACAACTAAGGTGGTAGGAACCAGAATAGGTTCAACAACAGACCACCATTCCATCTTCTCAAGTGAACATGGAAACCTCTAATCAGAGCCTTTTTGACTTAGCCATTATGCTTTCCAGCCTCACTAAGACCACCCATAGTTTCATTAATGAAACAGGGTCCTCCATTAGAAACTTGGAGGTACAGGGTGGTAAACTGAGTAAGAGGATCCTTGAGACTCCTCCAGACACCCTTCCCAGTAACACTGAGGTGAACCCCAGAGAAGAGTGCAAGGCCATAACCATGGAGGTAGAGACCGAATTAGAGGAGAATGGGAAGCCGTTGAACGCCAGTGAAGAAACCTTCATTAGGCGTTCAATGCCCATAATGGCAGCAAGCCTAGTGTTAAACGCAAGTGAGAAAGCCCTCACTGGGCATTTAACGCCCATCCTGGCAGAAAAGCTGGCGTTGAACGCCAGCCAGAGAGCACTGGTTGGGCATTCAACGTCCAAACAGGAAGGCTTTCTGGTGTTGAACGCCAGTGAGAAAACCCTCACTGGGCATTCAACACCCAACCATGCAGCCATTCTGGTGCTGAACGCCGGTGAGGAACCCCTCACTGGGCGTTCAACGCCCACTCCCCCAGGGAAGCTGGCGTTGAACGCCAGCAAGGACATCCCTGCTGGGCGTTCAACGCCCAGAATACTAGAGGTTAAGGCCAGTCCGGGTGGACAGTAAGGGCGTTCAACGCCCAATAAACTGACAGAGCTAGCATTGAACGCCAGCCCTAGCACACCTTCGAGTGCCTAAAGCCCACTCAAGAACCCTCTAGCCCAGAACTAAAGGAAACCATAAAGACAATTGAGGTTCCTTTGAGTGCACTTCTGCAGTGCATGAGTTTTGATGACTACTCATCCTCAGATGAGGATGAAGAGACTATGGAAGAGCAAGTTGCTCAGAACCTAGGAGCTCTAATGAAGCTGAATACCAAGTTATTTGGTACAAAGCCTCTGGAGGAAGAACCTCCACTGCTCACCAAAGAACTCCATGCTTTGGTTCAACAAGAGCTACCTCAGATGCTTCCAGACCCTAGACACTTTCTGATTTCTTGCACCATAGGCACTATGACCTTTGAAAAGGCTCTGTGTGACCTAAGGTCAAGCATAAACCTCGTGCCATTCTCTGTAATAGAGAAGTTGGGAATCTTTCAGGTACAAATTGCACACATCTCATTAGAGATGGCAGATAAGACCATGAAGAAGCCATATGGCTTAGTAGAGGATGTCTTGGTTAAAGTTGAAAACCACTACATCCCTGCAAACTTCATTGTCTTGGACATAGGAGAGGATGAAGATGACTGTGTCATCCTTGGAGGACCTTTCCTAGCCACAGCTAATGCTATCATTGATGTGGCTAAGGGAGAACTGACCTTAAAGTTAGGGGAGGATCACATCTTATTCAATATGCCTCATCCCAATTCTCCCTCTAAAAGAGAGATAACTGTGCAACACTGAGTGTGCCAACCCTCTCTTTCTATATAGAGTACTGCAGAGCCCCTAGACATCAATTCTAAGTTTAGTGTTGGGCAGCCATCAACAAGCTCTAAGTATAAAGGTACTAAAAAGAAAGTACCTAAAGGCTGGAGGAACAAGAAAGTTCCTACTGAAAGCCTCTCACCTGGCATGAGAGTTGTCTTCACTACGAAGCCAGCCTTACCACATACAGTGAGCTGTGTCCTATCTCTAGAGCATGTAGAGCTCATTCATGAGAGGACAGAAAGAAAATTCACTGTAAGGGGCAAAAATTTGAGCCCATACTCACCTCCGTAAGGAGATAAACGTCAAGTTAGTGATGATAAAAGAGCACTTGTTGGGAAGTAACCCAACCTTACTCAACCATAGTTATTTTCTTTCATTTTCTTTCAGAAGCAGTGAAAATAGCACACTCTGGAAAGAGTGTCAAAGTTGAACGCCAGTGAGGAAGCCCTCACTGGGCGTTCAATGCCCCAAGAGGGGAGCATTGCTGGCGTTGAACGCCAGCCAGGGAGCAGCCCCTGGGCATTCAAATGCCAATACAGAGAAGCAGGAAGTCTGAATTTTCTAGCCTCTCAGGACCAGTAGGTCCCACAGAAGCTCTACCTACCCCACCTTCTTCTTCCTCATTAATATTATTTGCTTGAGGACGAGCAAAGCTCTTAAGTTTGGTGTTACAAAATCTTCGCTTTATGACTTCTACCACTCTTAAGTATAGAAGAAGATGATGGAGCAAACTAGAGAGTATGCACATGTGCCTGTGCAGCCACCTCAACAAAGACAAAGGAGTGACATTGAAGAGATCAAGCATCACATTGGATCCTCAAGGAGGAATAGTAACCATCATCATCAAGGTGGATTCATTCTATTTATCTCCTTATCTGTTTTCTATTTGTTTTATTATATGTTCTCTTGTTCTAGTTGTGTGATTATTTGGATTGATGTCTTTAAGTTGTAAAATGTTCCATATATCTCTCACCTTGCTTAAATGAATTTTTTTTAAAAGAACTGAGAGATGCATGAATTCAAGTTTACAATAAGATTAGTTTAATTAGTTTGATGTGGTGTCATTTGCTTTTGTTTTCTGAATGTATGAAATAAACAGTGCATATTTGAAGTTGTAATTTTAGAATGTTGGCTCTTGAAAGAATAATTAAAAAGGAAAAATATTATTAATAATCTGAAAAATCCAAAAATTGATTCTTGAAGCAAGAAAAAGTAGCAAAAAAAAAAGAAAAAGCATATTGCAAAAGAAAAAAATATATTTGCATACAAGAAAGAAAAAATGGTGAAAAAGAAAAAAATGAAAAGCAGAAAAATCTATTACTGCCCAAAAATGCAGGAAAAGGAGGGCAGATTGAAAAAGCCATTAACTCTTTAAACCAAAAGACAAGGGTAAAAGGACCTAAGGCTTTGAGCATCAGTGCTTAGGAGGGCCCAAAGGAATAAAATCCTGACCTAAGCGGCTAAACCAAGCTATCCCTAACCATGTGCTTGTGGCGTGAAGGTGTCAAGTGAAAAGCTTGAGACTGAGCGGTTAAAGTCGTGGTCCAAAGCAAAAAGAGTGTGCTTAAGAACTCTGGACACCTCTATCTGGGGACTCTAGCAAAGCTGAGTCACAATCTAAAAAGGTTCACCCAGTTAAAGTGTCTGTGACATGAATGTATCTGGTGGTAATTCTGGAAAACAGAGTGCTTAGGGTCACGGCCAAGACTCAGAAAGCTATGTTCAAGAATCAAAATAAGCTTAAATAGGAAAGTCAATATATCATCTGAATTCTAAGTCCTAAAAATGCCAACATCTCTGAGTTTCAATGATAGTGAGATGCCAAAACTATTCAGAAGCAAAAAGCTGCTAAGTCCCGCTCATCTGATTTTAACTAAGCTTCATTTGAAACTTAAATTTATTGTATATTAATTTTCTTTTTATCCTACTGTGTTTTTAGTTGCTTGGGGACAAGCAACGGTTTAAGTTTGGTGTTGTGATGAGCGGATATTTTATACGCTTTTTGACATCATTTTCATATAATTTTTAGTGTGTTTTATTTAGTTTTTATTAAGTTTTTATAGGTTTTAGTGTTAAAATCATAGTTTTGGATCTACTATGAGTTTTTGTGTTTTTGGACAATTTCAGGTATTTTCTGACTGAAATTGGGGAGCTGGAGTAGAAGTCTGATTCAGAGACAGAAAAAGCATTATAGATGCTGTCCGGATCTGACCTACCTGCATTTGGAAGAGCTTTTCTAGAGCTACACAAGTCAAAATGGAGTGCTCTCAATGGCTATGGAAAGCTGGCTTCTAGAGCTTTCCAGCAATATATAATAGTCTATACTTTGCTTTGGATTAGAAGGCCCAAAACTGGCGTCGAACGTCAGCTTCCTACCCCCTTGCAGGCGTCCAGCACCCAAAGAGCAGAGACAAATGTACAAATGCCCAGAGAGGACCCCCTAGATGGCGTTTCATGCCCAAGGAGTCTCATAGCACGTGGATATCATCAACGCTCAGCCCAAACACTCACCAAGTGGGCTCCAGAAGTGGATTTTAGTACTAAATAGACTATTTTACCCTTACTAGTCATCTGTTTAGTATTTAAAGTGTATTTTACAGACCTCTTAGGGAGAAATGCACACTATTCAACATTTTTTTGTTTTACCCTGTATTTTACTTTCAGTATGAGTTTCTAAACCTCCTAGGTTAAGGGGAAGAGCCCTGCCGAGTCCTATGAATTAATAAAAGTATTACTGTTTCTTCTTCGATCTGTGTTTGATCTATCTCTAAGATGTATATCCAATCTTCATCATGGTGAATTGGATGATCTAACAAATTAGCTCTGATCATCACATTAAAACGAACGTGCCTGACAAACACCCGCGTCTACTTGGGTTCATGTGAATACTTGGAAGGAAAGTATGAGCCAACAACTATGTTTATACATCTCTCATACGGTTAATCCATGATTTCGTTGGGGACTTCTCAAGATATCAGTTCAGCCGATTTTCGGGAAGATTAGGGTCTCCATGGTATATTCTAGAATCCATAGAATCAGCGTTCTCAGATCCGGAAAATTCGACCTCATCTGTGGCGTTTTGAGTAGGATCGCCAAGAGAATGGACTGCTAGAGCTTCACCCTTCGTCAGATTGAATGACCACGGGTAATGGCGTCTGATCTGTAGCAGAGGAGATCAATGACTACGGGCAATGGCTTTGATCACATACAGCCTGCCATAGAAGAAGTTCATTCACAAGCAAAGAAGACAATAGTAGCAGAGCTAATTCAGAAAGACAAAGCAACTCCAATCCTTAACTATATTCCTATCATTATTTTCTACCTCATTTTCTTTTTTCTGCATTAAATAGTTTCTCTTGATGAATGAAAACGAAGACCTGTAAGAGAACCATAGTGTGCTTCAAACGACAATCCTCATGGGATCGACGCTGACTCGCTCAGGTATTACTTGGACGACCTAGTGCACTTGCTGGTACAACAGTACGAAGGTGTGGGAAATTGTGCTACCAGTCACTCCTCACTTTCATACAATAGTTGGATCGGAGACTCAAGGATTCCATCAAAACACTTTTCCCCTCCTTACAATTGTTGACATTGGTAACTCGCGAATATTGTTACCGTCTGTGGGGAAGGTCGACAAAAGCCGATGGCCTCTAATCAATCTTAATTACATAACTTGCCAGAAGCTAAAGGAGAGTATGCTCCCCATGGGAATTTGCAGGTGAATGTTGGAAGGATGCAAAGTATAGTGCTTGCAGAGGTGACACCCAGTCACTAACCAAGGCACGGCAAAAATTCACATCCCAACTTGGAATCCATACCTTTTGGAGGAATTGGATCCAACAGCATACTTATAATTCTAGAACTAAGACACTGACTCCAAAACTTGGAAAAGAAGATAGCAGTAAGAGATCGTTACCATCTGTCCCCAAGTTATGAAGGCAACTCTAGAGTCTAGCCCTGCAGCAGCGACCGTAGTCGGTCAAACACATGGCCAACAGGCCATCGCCGTGAGCAAACTGATGACCACGGCCACTAAAACCACCATAACAGTGGCGATGGAAGGTTCTTAAGTCATGAATTATAAGGGCGCAACTAAAGAAGAGGTGGCAAGTTGCCAGAAGGAAAAAGAAGACGTTGAGACAGACCTATAGTCATAGGGGCTACCCCCTTGGACAAAGAATGCTTAAAGTCTGACTCCCGAAAAAACTTTAACAAACCAACGGAAATGAAATATGACCGAACCAAGGATCCCCAGAAACATTTGTCAGCTTCTGAAGCCAGGATGAACCTGGAAGGAGTGGCGGATGCAATTCGGTGTCGCGCGTTTCTTGCAACTCTAGTAGGACTAGCTATTAAGTGATTCAATTCTTTACCTCGGGGGTCTATCACAACCTTTGTGAATATCTCCCAAAAGTTCCTCACTCAATTCACTACTCGAATATCCAAGGCCAAACACCCTATAAACTTGTTGGGCATAACACAACGATTGGATGAGTCTATGAGAAAATACTTAGATCAGTTCAACGAGGAATGCCTAGAGATTGACGGGCTCACAGACTCCATCGCTAGTTCATACTTGAGTAGCGGGTTGATGAATGAAGACTTTCATAAGCACTCATTACAAAACCCGTATTGACCATGCACGAAATACAAAACGTTACAAGGAAATATATCAATGATGAAAAGGTAAGTTTGGTGGTGGCAACCAACAAACGAATATTGATAACTCACGAAAAATTATATAATGCTAGATCTCTCCTATTTATCATATATATAAAAAATTATAACAAAATATGTGGTTGCAATTCTTCCTCACGAATAATATTTTAAACAAAATATATATAGAAAATAGAAGTGTTTGTAGTGCGGTTTGAATTGGTTTTGAGTAAAACTATCCGATTTAATTACTATTTTTGTTTGCTGTGCAATTTGAATTAGATTATTTTCTTTGGATAATTTGATCCAATCCAATTTAATTTCAAACAGTTTGGATTTAATTAGAGATACAATTTTATAAATAAAAAATAAATATATATAACAAATTTTAATATCAAATCTTAAATAACTAACGATGACATAATAAGTCTCAGTAGTATAATATCTTAAAAAATTGATAATAACATAACAGTAGAAATAAAATTATATGTTGGTTAAAATTAATAAATAAATCTCTTTTTAAATTCATAAAATGTTTACTAAATAATAATAACACACGTATAAGATAAAAATATATAACAAATTGAATATATTATAAGTAAAATTTTAAATACAATAATAAAATAATAGTATTACAATTTATTGTGCTGTTTGGATTAAATTGGGTTGGTTTTAAAAAATAGATTCGGAATTCAATTTAATTGACGTGATTTGTCAAAAATAGAATTTAAACAAGTATAATTATCCGTACCATGCACGTGATAAAATTGAAATTATAATTTTAAATTATTTTTTAAATTAATTTAAATTATAATAATTTGATTAATTAAAAAATAACATGTTATGTATTCTTTGTTTTTTTAATTTAGTATTAATTGGATTTACTCTAAAATAGTTATTAATTGGTTTCAATAATCTACTTTTTTTCAATAAATCAGACATATATACTGAATATGATCATAAATAATATAGTAATAGTTAAATCCACTAATAAATATATTGATTATTATCACACTATAAAATAAATTAAATATAAAGGCTATTAGCACTTATAAATCTATAAAATCGCATTGTCTTTGATTCGCGTGCAAGGATTTACTTATCAAATAAACTTAAAATATGAACTAAAAATATTTATAAATTAGACCTAGCATCACTTGAAAGAATAATAAAAAATAATCAACTTACCTTATCATTCATGAGAACCATTTCTATGTAAGTTTTCTTATTCTTGTCAAATTTGGATGAGACTTTCCATAACCTTATATATTAATTTTGTTAAATATATATATATATACACATAAATAATTCTATACATATACATAAATAAAAAATATATGAATTATATTTTATTAAATTCTATGTTATCGGTTATTAAAAACAGTAAAATATGAACAAAAAATATTTATAAAATAGACCCAATATCACTTGAAAGAATGATGGAAAATAATCAACTTACCTTCATACAGAGAACCATTTCTATGTAGGTCATCATGTTGTTATTAAATTTGGATAGAACTTTCGATAACCTTATATATTAATTTTGTTTAAATAATTCTATATATATATATATATAATATATATATATATATATATATATATATATATATATATTACAATAGTTTTTCTTAATATATACATATACATAAATAAAAAAATATGTTAATTATATTTTGTTAAACTCTATGTTACCAGTTATTAAAAACATCTAAATCACATATATTAATTATTTTTTGTTATAATTATTTTGTTTTATATATATGATTATTTTTTATTCTACAATCGTGCAATAATTTTTTAATTTATATATATATATATATATATATATATATATATATATATATATATATATATATATATATTCCTCAATTTCGGCTCCATTCATACGCATATTAACTGTTTTTTTTTTCTAATAGTGATGTTATAATTTTTTATTTTCCTTTTTTCACGTATCTTTCTTTTTTTTAAAATAGTGATGTTTTAATATTTTGTTCCTTTTTTTTAAATATATTTTTTTTAATAATTACATTACTAATCTGAAATATAAAATGATAAAAAAGGTGATATATATATCCAAGAAAGAAAATAAACTTAAAAATCAGAAAAAAAAAGAAATTTTATGTTAAAAAATGTAAAAATAATACATTCAAAAAGAATAGTCGTAATTTGTAAATTGAGTCAACAATTTAAATTTCTCTAAAACTAATTTAATCAAATACCAATATTAGAAATAAATTACTTAAATAATATTTAATCTATTCTAGTCCTTAGACACGTATAGATTAGAGTCATTCTCGTAACAACAACGAACTGAAACAACGTCGTAAGTTTGAACATTTAGAATTCGTACAAATTCAGACCATTCCTTTATTTTTTGAAAACCTTCTGTATCCCTGATAGAGTTAAATCGAAATTCCTTTTATGGAAAAAGAGTTAGATGACTTTGATGTGTTGAAGACTAAAATCTGAAAATCACTATTTATATTTGAGTATGACACCTGTTAAACCCGAAAAACCAAATAAAATGGTATCTCTGATTTTATTCTCATTTAATTCTAAATAAAAAATAATAATAACTTATTAATTCAGTATTTATGATAATAAATGAGATAACCATTATATAAGTCATTTAATGTAAAATATCTTAATTTACGATTATAATTAATATATGTATTGCCTATAAATAGATTAGAAAATAATAATTTCGTAACAAAATAATCATTCAATTTGAATTACAATTAATTGATTGTTAGAAAATATAATAAATTGTATGATATTTAAATAATTAACCAAATTAATTAGTTGATATAATTAATTTATTATAATAAAATGAATATAATGAGTTAAAAGAAATAAATCGAAAAATACCATCAGAAACATGTTACGACAGTTTTATCATTAAGTGCAGAAATTTAATTTTTACATAATAAAATAGATATTTATAGATTATTATATTAAACACAAACTAAAAAAACACACTAAACAAAATAAAAGTATCAATGGTAAAATATAACCTAAAAAATCACTTAAATTAAAAAAGAACCTGTGATGAATTAAAATAAATCTATATATGAGAAGTAAAAGTAAAATAAACAATTAAAAATAAAGTAAAAAGAGCAATTAAAATAATAAAAGAAGATAGAAAAGATAATGTGTGAAGTAGATAAAAAATGTATTGCAATAGAAGATTAATATAATTAATTAATACAAAGGATGAAAGAGAAAAATCAAAATATGATCTTATTAAAAAAATTTCAAAAAAATATTTTAAAAAAGAACCCATTAATCATCAACTTTTATAAAAATATTATAAAAAATTTTAAATTATCTTTAAATAAAATAATAATACCCTTAAGAATTATTAATCAAAATAAATAAAAAAGAATTAATATAAAACAAAATCATAGAAAAATATTAGCAAAATTAAGATAAAAAAATAAAAATTAGAAATATTTTACCTGAAGTACAAAATAAAGAAAGAAAAAAGGATATATAAAAGAATAAAATAATAATTTGAATGAATTGAGTTCATTTATTTCATTGCTTCATATATTATTTATTTAATAATTTAATATTTTTCTCGATCATATTAAATAATAAATTAGTTATAATTAATTTGGTTTAATGAATCAAACAAAATTTAAAATCATTTGATATTTACTGTAATTAAATTAAATATTTGAAGTTATGATTAATGTAATTTAATGAATCAAAGAAAATATTAAATGATGAAATATTTATCCTAATCAAATAAAATTACATAATTGATTAGTTATAATTAATACAATTGAATGAATCAAACACATTAAATTAAAAAATAATTTAGTTAATTTGTGTCTTAAGGACACATTTTAAAAATATTTATTTTTTAACAACTTTTATAAAAGATTTTTTATAATATTTTTAACCTATGGTCTAAAGGCATAGTTATAATAATCTATTAAAAAGTACTTAATTAGTTAATATAAATAATTAATATAATTGATTTAGCTTAATAAATTAAAAAAAATAAATGTGAAAGGAAGAGATAAAAAAAAGTAAAATTATAAAAATGTATATCCATTAAAAAGTAATAAAAAAGTTTCCTTTTTAGTTTTTTATTTATTAATTATTAATTTATTATAATTAATTTCATAACATTCATTATACATTATTCATCTTATAAATTAATACAATCAATTTATTGATATCAATTATCAATAATTAATATAATTCATTTCGCTATACTTTCTAAATAAATAATAAAAAATGTACGCCTCAATTTTTTGTTAAAGTAAAATAAAAAAATATATAAATTAAGTAGATATAAATCTAAAAATTATAAATTTTATTAACAATTCAAATAAATTAGTACCATAAAATTAAATTTAATATCTGTTTTAAAAATAATTACTGAACTTTTATTCTTTTAATTATTAATAATTTAAATAAAATAATATCCTATAACTTATTTTATTATTTATTTTAAAGAATTACTAACATAGTTGTTAGTAATACCTAAGTGTATATTATCAACATAATTTTATTACGGATATTTCAATTTTATCGTCATTGCAATTTTGTACCGTCTTACTTTTTTTAATTGTTATCATATTATTAGAATTGTTAAATAATATTAAAAAAATTTTAAAAATAAAAATATCGATGGCACCTCTAATAATTAATTCAATAGAATTAAATTTAAACAAATAAGATGATTCAATCAATTATATAAATAATAATATATTTATAAATATTAATATTAAAAATAGTCTCACTCATATAAATGATCAATACAATAATTATATAAAAAAAATAATTAATTACATAATTGCATAATTTTCAAAATCCTATATAGTTGAATCTAACGGACAAATAAAAAAATTTCTATATGATAATGTCCTAATATTTTAGCATACTTTAAATCATATTATAAATTTATATATCATATTATAATTTTAAGTCAACTCCTTAAACACATTATAACATAAATCATCTAAAAAGATACACCAAATTAACGAATATCACATAGGTCACAACATACACTCTAAATTGTCACAATATTTCAAATAAAAAGAGCATCAATACAAAAAAATCAATAAATATATATAACTAAAATAAAAAGCAACAAAGAGACACAAATAAATAAATAAATAAATAAAGAGAATCAATAAAAACATTAACATATAAACCACATACACGAACAATGTATATATTAATTGTGAATCACAAAAAAAGACAATATACATATATATATATATATATATATATATATATGAATTGAAGTACACATGACAAAATAGTCCATTACAAAACAAAATTATAGTAAGATTATTTAAAAACAACATAAAAATAACACATTTTTTTGTTAATCAAAAGTTAAAAGAAAAAAAAAGTGTGCGCCTAATAATAAGCAATTAAAATAAACAAAAATTTTAAAAAATATAAAAAAATAAAATATATAAATAAAAATAAAAGAAACAAAAATTTAATAAATTACAAAAATTGTACCTAAACACGAGACGGAGAGAACAAGGGAGAGGGAGAAGGAGAGGGAGAAGGAGAGAAAAGAAAGCGAATGAGTAAAAAATATTTGATCTGATATAAATAGATGGTATTGAAAAAAATAAACTAATTAAATTAATTCATATATTTTGTTATCATATTTATTAAATAATTCGATATTTACTACAATCAAATCAAATAATTAATAGTTAATTAAATTAATTAATTGATATAATTAATTATAATTAATAAATTCATATAAATTATAAAACATGGTGAAATTTGAATCTCTAATCAAATTAATTAATTGATATAATTAATTAATTATAATTGATTCGCTTTAACGAATTAAATGAAATAAATCAGAAAACACCTTAAAAGCATGCCGCATTAGTTCTGTTATTAAGTGCAAAAATATGATTTTTATATAATAGAATAGATAGATAATAAAGATATTTTCTTAAATTAGTATAATTGTACATTATTAATTAAATATTAATTATAATATTATAATATAATTATAATAAAGATATTTTTCTAAAATAAATTTTATTAGAGAAATATAAATTGGTTATTAATAACCGGTGTCATTATCATATAATTATCATATTATTATTATTATTATTATTATTATTATTATTATTATTATTATAATTAAAATGATTAAAAATATTTTCAATTGATAATTGATAAGTAGTTTAATAATAAAAATATTAATTTTATGTAACTATAATAAAGATATTTTTCTAAATTAGTATAATTATGTATTATTACTTAAATGCTAATTATAGTATAATTATAATAAAGATTTTTTATAAAATAAACTTAGAAGCGAAAATAGTGCATTCATTTTGGCGGGAAAATAGATTCATGAGAAATCGACACCTCACTTCCATTTGTTGGGAAAAACTCAGTTTTAGTATATTAAGTAGATATAATTTTAATAATAATACACGGATAATTGAAATAATTTATATATGAGTTTTTCAAGTTATTATTATTATTATTATTATTATTATTATTATTATTGGATAATGAATAAGAATTAGAATTATATCAATATTTTTAAAATTAATATAATTAAAATGACTAAAAATATTTAAAATCAATGTGTGTTATTAATATCATAAAATTTGATCATTTTATGATTAGATTCAAATATTCTTATCATGATTACCACGACCGGTGCAATTATCATATCATTATTATTATTATTATTATTATTATTATTATTATTATTATTATTATTAAAAGTATTTTCAATTGATAATTGATAAGTGGTTTAATAATGCATTAAATATTGATTTGATATAATTATAAAAAAGATATGTTTCTAAATTAGTATAATTATAATAAAGATATTTTTTATAAAATAATTTAGAATAGAGAATAAAAAAGTTCATTTTGGAGAAAAAACAGAGTCACGAGAGATCGACACCTCACCTTCATTAATTTGGGAAAAACTCAATTTTAGTATATTAAATAGATAGATAAATTAGTGTAATTTTAATCAATTTTTAATTTGTATTAAATCGAATGAACAATTTAATTTAAATCAGTTTAGATTTCAATACCCTAACAATAACAATAAGAAGAAGATATGTTTGTTTATGTTTTTTTTAATTGGCTTTTAGCATGCGGATTATTATTTGACAATAAGAATTCATCTAGGTTAAATTTAGAATCTACTTGGTCAAATTTCAATATTTCATTGTTTCTTGAGAATAAATCCAGTATATCATTTCTATCCTTTTCTACTGGGATAAATTGCAATTTACTTCTATTATATCATCACATGTATATAATAAACAAACATGAAAAATTATAAAAATATAATTAGAAATTTTATTATTTTATTATTTTTAGATAGCATTCGAAAGAAAAATAAAAATTAAAAAACATGTATTGTATATAGTGTAAAATATATAAAAAAAAGCAATGGTAATGGTAGTGATAGCGATGAAGCATTGGTGATAATATAGGAGTAAAATCTTTTGCAACGCATGATGAGTGACTTGCAGTTAATAAAACACTCGACTTGGTACCTCCCACTTAGGCGCACTCTTTCGGGTGTTCAAAAATCACAGATTTTGCCGCTCACCACAATCATCATGAGAGGGATAGTTATGTATAAATATGAGGTCCCTATAGCTTATACAGAAGATATATGTATTGTTATTTGGATCTACTATAGCTTGAGCTTGATATTCTTTTCTGTTGCAAAAAATGGCAGCGATGAATGTAACACCCTATCACACAAAGTTTTACGCTTAAGTCTAAAACAGAGGTGGTGTGGTATTACGACCTCTATATATATATATATATATATATATATATATATATATATATATATATATATATATATTGAAAGAACGTAGTATACGAGAAGTCTTGAAAAATAGGTAAAACAAAATCGCAAAATTAAAAGCGCAACGCTCAGAAATAAAGTAAACTTGCTTATGAAGAAAGCTTAAGGTTCATAAACATATATATATATATATATATATATATATATATATATATATATATATATATATATATATATATATACAGAAAATAAGAATAGAGGGTCAAGAGTACAAAATAACAAGCTCCTAACTTAGCCTGCAAAGCTAAGGCTGACCGAAAAATATATATATATATATAATCCCACAACCCAAAATACATACATGAAACCCTTGCTCTCCATACATTTCTAAGAGATACAAAAGTAGAACAAGTCATTAGGAGAGTTCTATACATATGATCATATATAAATAGTACACAAAATAAAGTTCCAAAGATCCACTTCGCTGTAGAATTCCAGATGCCTAGCGAGGTGCCTCTCGACCTGCATCTGAAAAACACAAATATCCATATGAAATGAGAACCAGAGGTTCTCAGCGTGGTAATGGTGCTGCATACATAAGATATAAGGTTCTGAAAAAGGCAGAGGCAATCCTAAAACTCCGACACTTAGATTATAAAACTTAAAAAGTTAAAACAGAAACCATGAACCAGGTGGTCTTCTAAGGTTCTAAACCTAACCAAAACCATACTAAAACCCTCAAATACTCCTCCTTTCCTCCA
Source organism: Arachis stenosperma (assembly GCF_014773155.1). Taxonomy (NCBI): domain Eukaryota; kingdom Viridiplantae; phylum Streptophyta; class Magnoliopsida; order Fabales; family Fabaceae; genus Arachis; species Arachis stenosperma. Next base: position 152,397,406 of record NC_080379.1, read on the forward strand.
ATCCTCCAACACTGGTGAAACCACACAGACAAACAAGCAAACAAAGATAAGCACAAGTATAATGCAGTTACTACAGATAGCAAGTAGCTAATAAGAGAAACTAAAATAAACTCCTAACTAACAAAAGCAAGCAACTAATCAACCAAAAACAAGCTATTCACAATATTCACATATGCACAATAGGCAATAACATAATACCATTGCAACTCTTCGGCAACAGCACCAAAAACTTGATAGAGAAGATTATGCCAATTTGGAATTTAGACAAAATAATTCCGTTGATAGCATAGTCCGAATCGACAATCGATCTTCTCAATCAAAGTTTAAACAAATAATTATCACAATCAACACAAAATAACCGGAAGTTTTAATTCCTGGGTCGTCTTCCCTAGGAGTTTCAAATCAAGTGCTCAATTATTGGTTATGAGGGAATAGAGGTTGATGACAAGAGGCAAGAAATGTAAATGAAAAGAAATTAAATAAGCAAACAATAACTAAATATCAAAAGCAACTAAACTCAAGCAATTAATCAAAAGGAATGGAAATTCAAATGCTAAGGAACCTCTTGGCAAGGATTGAGAGTCAATATTACCTATCCTAGCCATTGACCACAAACATATGATGATTATGAAGAGTTAATCCTACTTAGTCAACCCTAACATCGAGAATAACTCAAATAGGCATAATTAATTTCAATCCATAAGTCCTAGTCAACTCACTAATTAACTTAGTGAAAGACTAGCATCAATGGAAACCAAATTAACTAACTACCCTAATATATCAATCAAGAATGGACATCAATAACTCAAGATCACCAAAGTCCTCAATTCCAAGCTAGGTGTGTAAAAAACTACACTAAAACTAACCCAAGCATTTTATCAAACTCTTACCAAATGCAAGAAATTAATAACCAACAATTAAAGAGAGCAATAATAACATGAAAACATAAATTGTATTAAATAAAATAGAAATTAACAAGGATTCATCAACATGAAAAGTAACCAAAATGAGAAATTAACAAGATAGACTAAGAAAATTAAGGCAATAGAACAAAGAAAGGTAAAAGAAACTAGACGAAAACAAGAATTAAAAAGAGAATTAAAGAGAAATTAAACTAATAATCCTAATTTTTAGAGAGAATGGGAGCTTCTCTCTCTAGAAAATGACCTACAACGTGGAAAACCTAAAACATAATTTCTCCCCCATTGTTTCCTCTTAAATTAGGGTTGAAATAGCTCAGAAAACGAGTTGGTTTGGATTCTGGAGGCCCAAAAATCACTACCAACATTTTGTATTAGTTGAGGACACGTGCTGGGATCTGTGCATACGCACACTTGCTGAAAAGCTCCAAACTCCATTTCTTCATGAATTCTCCACTTCTATATGATTTTTCTTCATTTCTTCAATCCAATCTTTGCCTTACAAGCCTGAAATCACTCAACAAGCACATCAAGACATCAAATGGAATTAAAGTAAATAAAATTTAGCAATTAAGGGCCTAAAAAGCATATTTTTAATTTTAAATACAAATTAGGGAGAATTTATAAAACCATGCTATTTCATTAAATAAATGTAAGGAAAGTTGATGAAATCCACCCAATTAGAGTAAATAAATACCATGAAATGTGGATTCATCAATTTACCAACAAATTTATCAATCCTCATCAAATCAAACATACATTGTCAACTAAACTACCAATCAAATTCCAACACTTATAATTCAACTTATCCTAAGTCGTCTAGCCTAAGTTTTCACAAGACATTATATATTAAATACGAGAAATCAAAATCATACCTTGGCCGATTTCCTCGTATAACCCAAAGGCAACTCAATTAGGCAAGGTCCAAGTCTCCACCACCAAAATTTAGCACCCAAAGCTCCCACTCAAGCTTCCAATCTTTTCAATTATGTTCCAAATCCACTTATAAACTACCTAACACATATTATCACATCCATACACATAAACTCAATTCTCAATCACAGTCAATTAAGGAATTCACTAAGGTTTGAGGATCCTTACCTTAATCGTGTCTCAAGCTAACAAAAACCCGCTAATTCTTCAAGTTAATCGGATTCTATAACATCAAAGAACCAAAATCTCAATACTCAACTCATTGAATTTTCGAAATTGGGGGGAAAAGAGAGGCTGAGAGTGAGATCCGAGATTCCTTATCAAATAGTTAGTAGGCTTTGTAGAGCGCGACACGGTGGACGCGTGGCCACAAATGGTGTGGCGATCGGAGCTCAGAGTGAAAAGTTACAGAGGATTGAATCAAGGCCAAAGGTTTGGAAATCTATCTTTTTCTCCCCTTGCTTAAGCATTCCTTTGCTGAATAGAGGAAGAGGATGGACTCTTCTTAAGTGTATTGGGCTGATGGGTTGGGGCTTGGGCCCATTTTGGGTCCGATTTGACCAGTTCGGTCCATTTAGCCCAAACTTGGGCCAAATTTTTTAAAACTATTGTCAAAATTTTTATTTTAATTAGCTCTATCTTATTAAACTATAAAATTCACATTTTTAGTTTCTTTTATTAAAAATTAATTTATTAATTAATTATTTACTAATTTTACGGGATTTACAATGAAGCATTTCGTCAGGGATATCAATCCAACCAAGCTTGCTTGGTCCTTGATTGTGGGGGTTGCTCGATTGTATGAGTTTCCCAGTAAGTGGAACAATAATGAGGTGCTTAGCTTGGAGTTGATTTTACAGGATGAGAAGGTATTTGCATGGTTGATACTTATACCTTTTAGCTTCTTCTTAAGTGGGTACTAATAAGTTATGTTCGTGTTGTTTTTATCCAACTTACAAGATGATAGAATTCATGCAACCGTTTGCAAGCCTAGGCTAAAATTGTTCGGGAACAGGATAAAAGACCATGTTGTTTATAGTATGCAAAATTTTGTTGTCAAGCTTAACAATGGGAAGGTTAAGACAACTCCTCACAAGTACAAGCTTAACTTTTATACAAAGACTGCAGTGGCAGTCCTACCCATTTAGACTTTTACTTTTAACCCATTTGATTTTCATCCATTTCATGAACTTGAGGAAAATGGTTCAACCGATGGAAATCTATTATTTGGTAAGTTTAATTAAAACAGTTTTTTGTGTGCTCCTATGATCATGAAGGTTTTTATACCTTTAGATTTAAATCCATGTATTGTGCAATGAAAATTACATAGGAGAGGTTGTTGGAAAGGACAAGATCAATGGGCTGATTACACGCATTGGTGATGAAAGCAAGTGTATTACACTTCAATTGAAAGATCTAGAGTAATATTTATTGCTTTAAGTGTGATGCACTACTTTATATAATTAGTAATTAATAGTGGACAAATTAGTTAAGGTATGGTGTTATGTTTTTCATTCTAGAAAGCGCAAAATACATTGTTTGGGAAATTGGTTGATGAAGTTCTTCCACACCTCCAACGAGATGATGGGAGCCTTTCATAATGGTGGTTCAGCTCTTTAAGTCCAACATATACTTGAGTTTTGTCAATATTCAAAGCACCTACTATATATCCAGACGTTACTTCAATCCAAACCTTCCTGAGGTTATTGACTTCAAGAAAAGGTGTGTCCTTAGTGCACCAATACTTGGTCAATTCTGCATTTAGATAATAGATTTTGAATTCGATATTAATGTATGTTAACTTTTTTGCCATATGCACAGATTGTCAATGGATTTTGTTCCGTGTTCACAACGAATAAGTCAGCTGAAAACTCAACCTCATCAATACTTAGTCCCAAATGAGATCAACACCGGCATTGTACCTGCGCACACTATAGAAGAGGTTCTTAATATGACTGAGGTGAGATTGCAACCTGATAACTTAGGCCGTAAGTATTTCGTTACTGACTTAGACCATTTTTGTTAGGAAACCTCGTGCTGGATTGTTGGGACCATTGTTTCTCTAGATGTTGGTAAAGATAATTATCCCTATACGTCGTGTAAGATATGTCCCAAAAAGGTTATGCAGAGCAAATATAGGTATTAGTGTGATAATTGTAGGTGTGTAGGATTCAAGGTTATGCTAAGGTTAGTTATTAGATCAACAAACTTTCCATCTTTTCTTAATGCGTGCTTTACATATTAATTGTGAAAATATAGTATAATTGCATGTAGTTATCTTAGGGGTAATATGTTGCTAAGATATTGATGCAAGTATAGGCTCCAAGCAATTGTGACTATTGGAAGTGGTTGTCTCAACCTCCTTCTGTGGAACAAAGAAGCAGAGCAACTGGTAGGAAAGGCTGCTGAAAAAGTTAGGAATTATCTGTAAGTCAAATTGATTTGAGCTAAAAAAAATTTTGTCATGTCAAATATGTTTACGCGGCTGAGTAAAAAAATCTAATCTCCATGTAAAGAAATGGGAGAAAGGAGAGTCATACCCTAAATATCTAGAGAATATGATTAACAAAATGTTCTTATTCAAGCTTAACATCACATACAAGAATATCAATACCGTGGAGGGAGTGTACAACATCACAAAACTTTCAGACGATGAGTCCCTCATGTCCAGTTATGGCGTGGCCAACTCTTCTTGTGATGCTTCTGTAAGTGCAAGATGTTATACGAAGAGCTAAAACTCTGCTCTGCTGTTGAATGTATTGTTGAACCTAACATTATTTCTTAAATTCATCTTGATTCCTGCAGTGTTCGTAGATGCTAGCTAATATCCCTATAGCAAAAACAGAAGAAGATAGCAACAGACATGCTGTAGTTTCTCTGTCCAGCATAAAGAGTTTATGCGTGTTACATAATATTGTTAGTTACGAAAAACAGAGATAACTATATATAATGAAGAGGTTGCTGAGTAGATAGTTTCTAATTATGGAGTTTGTGTGAAACTTAGAATTCCGTTGTTGAGAGCAATGATGATAGCTCCTATCAAACTCCAGCCAAGAGAACCTCTCCTGATGTAGTGCATTATCTGCACCTTACTGCATCTGGTAATGTTGTCCGAACTTTTAAGCCTTACAAGTTATCTTATTTATTAAGTCATTCGCCATAAAACTCTTTCCCCTTATCATACATTCACACCATTCCCCAATCCTCCATTGAAAAGTATACTTATTAAACCATTATAAACCTGGCAGGTCGTGCAACAAATATTTTCCAATTGATGGTATATATGGAAACTCAATTTAGATATTAAAACTCTATTATAAGGATAACTAGAAATATTCTTAATCACTTATTTCACTTCTTACTCAGATTGTATTTGCTTACATAAAAGGAAAGAGATATTATTTAAAAAAGAAAGCCAAATTGTTCCGTCTTTATGCATTGTTTGAGTATTCCAATAATATCATTTATACTCAGTAAATTCTTTAGTGGGAACATAGCTTATATTTTCACCAAGTGTTGTGGTAATTAAGGGAAAAAAGTCGTTGTTCTAGATGAGTAGAGTTTCAAATGATAACCCCACAGAACGTGCAACATTTAGATTAAGCTAGGAATTGCTCCACATGGTTTTTCCCAAGTTGTTTCAGTTACTAAAAATAGATGAGGGAACCCCTTCCATTATGGATCACAAGTGCCATCTCAAGTTAGGTTTCCATAAGAAGTAAGTTAATATCAGGTTTTACACTGAAGAGTGTTTGCCAAGTTAAATAACTTTAAGATATCTTAACAATTTAGTGAAAATGGGTATCAGGAAAAGCAAAAAATTGAATGGAGCTAAAATTATTTCTTGGTTGCCCAGTAATAGTCTAGCATGTTGAAGGCATTTTTATTGTCAACAAATAAAATATTTGGAATATCATCATGACGACTAAGCAATGGCTTGCATATGTAGAACTCTAACTTGAAATTAAGACTAAGCTGGTTCACAGGCAAAATTAAGTTTGGTATAAATAAATGCATAAATTACTTGCAATAGAATAATACAATTATCTCAATTTCAAGTGCATAAATTTAAATCAAATTTGTAGAAATTCCACTATGATTCTTGAATTATACAAGTATAAAACTCCATTTTCCTTCTAGGAATAACAAGTTACACAACGCAGCATCGTCATTATAATAACGAGTGGTATGTATCATAATTTAAACCACATTAATCATATTAGTAAAGATATGGTGGACTGTTTGACATATATTTCTATGTTAGGAACCATTGTAATTTAATGATATGCATACAAGCATATATGAACAGATGCAAAATTTTCTACACAAGCTGTCAAATAAAAATCTATTTAGGAGCTAACATAAAATAATATCTTCCTTTCTTTGGATAGTTTATGTTGTTGTGTGGTACCTCATGGAGCATCTTTAGAATTATGGAGTGACATCTATTGTGGTGAAAAGCTACCAAGTTTGCATATGGTTAGAGATCCTTAACTAAGTCCATCGGCACAGTGTAACCCATAATCTCGAGATTTTACAATACATTTAATCACTGTGTTTTAAATTTTAATTCTATTAACACGTTGCAAAGCTAGCCTACTTGCATTTTACAGCATGCTGGCTCAATCAATCACTGAGGCAACTCAATCGAGGCAGATTGGATCCCATTTTGTTAGCTTCCTTTGTAGCAGTGTAATTATAGAGATCATGATGTGAATATCCTGCAATCAGATTTGGAAAATTCAATATCATTATCTGTTATCATTTTTAGCAAGTCTCTTTAGCAATTTAATTTGGAAGTCTGCCATTGCATTACTAATGGCGAGCTTGCTTCGTTATATTAAAGGAACCAAATGACAAAGGCAAATTATTTTAAAAGTTAGACTTAACTCATTGCAAACTAGGAGTTTTCGTGAGTTAAACAAATCAAGGAGGGGGCTAGAATGGAGAATACACACATTGGGATAAACGTGATTTATTAGTCATGTCAGCATTAATAGTAAATCCTCATCAGGATTATGTTTCCCCTACTTTGTAGCTTGATTTAATACTTGCTTTTATTGCACCGAAAGATGCCTTCCATATGCTGATATATGAGCTTCTTGTTATTATATCTAATTGACCTTAACTTACTCTCCAGGGATTTCGCCATTGCGAGCCTCGAGGTGAGCTTCAGCAGAAAAAACATTTGTCACCTATATATGCAAAGTCAATTGATCACTTCATTTTGGAGATGCCAAAATACTATTTACTTATTGATCATTAGAAGGTGACTAAGGGAGTTGTTGGCCCACCATCTTTGGCTTGAGAAACTCTGATTTCCCTGCCAAAAGTGTCCGTTGAAGCTATTCCCCTTTCAACTATAAGATCTTCTGAATTTGTGAACCTCGAATATTACTTATAAAAGACTAAGCAATATACTTCTCCTTCAATTTCTATTTAGTATGGAGGCATAAATACAAATAAAAAATAGTTATTGTCTCATTAATGATATACTCCTCTCTACATCTTTATAAACGAAGAGGAGTTCTCAGAGCATATGAACATAAGTCATACACTAAAAAAACACCTATCACTAACCCCCCATATCTTTACCCTCCAATATATCTAACTTCTGCAATCCTCACATCTCAGACACAATGAGTGATATTTCTCCTGCCTCTATTCCTCTGCTCGAGCTCCCGAACGACATTTTGCTTGACATTTTCCACCCTATTGATGCCTCAACCATTTTAAAGGCTCGCAGCACTTGTAGCTACTGGAGAGCCAAACTAAGCAGCTATGGCTTTATGTCAAGAGTTTCTCAAAGGTGGAAACATCATGGCTGCTCACTGATGATGCATTTTTTCTATCCATATTCTCTGATGAACTCAATAGATTGGGTTACAAAGATGGATGCTTCAAGTGGTTACACTATTCTATTTCACTTTCTTTTTTTGCTGACATATGAAGGTTAGTTCCACATTATTAGCATTGAAAATGGGATCCTCGACATAAGATACAGTTCCATGGGCAAGAAGTCTTACTTGCTATCTTGAAACCCTGTTAGTCGAAAATCCAAAATTCTCCAGGATCCTGTTTATATTTTCCAGTCTGACTTGGTGTATTTATATGCTTTTGTGTACTTTCCATACACTATGGATTATGCCATCCTTTATATTTTCAAACAGAGTTCAGAAAGTCATTCATGCACACTTTTGATATATACAAGCTTCAGAAGAAACTGGAATGTGATCACAACATGTCCATCATATGTTGTAAGTTTAGATGCTGCGTATGTTACACTTGATGGATCACTTTATTGGTTAACATGCTCAGTTGAGGATATTGAAAGAAGATCCCCATATATCATATGCTTCTCCTTATTATCTAACACTTCTTAGCAAATATTCATTCCTCAACAGGCTTTGGCTTATTGCTATATGCTCATGCTCTTGAACCAAAAGGTTTGTCTTGCCTCATCTACCCATGACAAGAAAGTATTCAACACTTCTATTTGGCATACTATTACTGAGGAGGAGCCAGCATGGACAAGGTTGTTCATGTATAATGGTGTTGCCCCTCTCTTTACTCCAACCATCTTTGTTGATGAAGATATAATACAAATAAAGGAGAGGCATTTTGAAGAAGATGGCGACATGGCATAGATGATTCACACTTTTCACATCTGCCGATACACTCCCAAGGACAACACTAGGAGAACTTTTCATTGGGTAGAATATGAAGATAAAGTAAGGATTAGGTCACTGCATGTGTATCATGAGACGTTATACCTTATTTGAAGTCGAGATTTGAGAGTGCATTCAGTTTGAGGAAGGTTATAAGGAGCTACATGGTATGGTAAGTCTAAATTACCTCTGCTATTTGTAATCAACTTAGTTTTAGGGTTAAGTATGGTGCATGTTTTGTATCATATTTTTAGAGCCTGCTTTTAGTGATTAATTCCATCTTCTATGTCGTTATCCTTAGTGGAAAAAGATATATGTTAAACCTTATTATGCAGTTGATGCCAGGGCATCTTGACTAGTTTTACTAGCCATTTTTAGTATGTTTTAGGTTAGTTTTGTAATACCTGGTCTAACCGAAATTAATTAAATAATGATTTAAGTAGGAGCGAATATGGTTGGAAGATTTGGCAATTGGAATTTGATGATTTCAATATGATATTTGGATTCAGTGAATTTTTCCGAGTCGGAAGACATAGTTTTCTGCGTAAAAGCGCGCAGTGGAATTTTGATCGGCAGTACCGGCTGAGACCTGTCTGGTACTGCAGCTGAGAAAATTGATTATGAGTAAATAAGATTAAGAAATGAGGAATTATGATTAGGGGAGGTAGAAATATTTAAAGTGCGATTTGGAGCGCTAATCTTAAAGGTTTTAGCCCAAAATTGGACCAACGGACAAAAATAAGTGAACTGGGCCTAAGTGGGCCCAAGACCCAACATATATAAACATTAGTTATGAGCATTTCAGCTCATTTTACCCTAAAGAGAAGGGTTGGGGCGCTGAATTAAGAAGAGAGAAGAGAAGAGAGAAAACCTAACTCTCTTTGATCTTCATATCACCATAACTTGAGCTACGGAGCTCCGATTGACGAGCCGTTTGCGGCCATGCGTCGCTCTTCTCATCCTCTACATTTCTATCTAAGTTTTGTGGTGAGTATTCCATTCATCTCTGCCCAGTTTTCGAAATTCCCCTCTGTTACACGTTTTTGGATAGTTAGTGTTGAAATCTTATGATTTTGGGTGTTTAGGGATACTCCAACATGGATTCCAAGTGGGTTCTATCCCTACTTTATATGGGTTGAGGTAAGAAGTGCTCAAACCCTTGTGATTTGTGATTTTTATGAGCCCTAGGTTGATGTATGTATGTGATATTGGTTATGTTAGTGTATTTGATGATCTTGGTGCAGAATTAGGGGATTGGTGTTGCTTGAGGAGCTTTGGTGAGGCTTGGGGCTAAGGTTGGTGGAGACTTCCAAAGAAGAGACTCAATTGATTTGGCTACAAGAGGTACGGTTTAAGTTTCATTTAAGTACCGTGTCGTGTGATGAGAATTCCTAGGCTAGATGCCCCTAGGATTAAGTTTGGATTGTGTAAATGGTTGATGCTAATATGCATAGTTGGTATGTAATGTGAATTGATGATTGGGTTGAGAATTGTGTGGCCTTGTATGCTTGGTGTATTGAAAATTTGAAGTATTGGATAATGAGTATTAATTTGTGGTTTATGCATTTAAATTGTGAAATTGGGCCGGAGGCCGTAAATTTTGGGCCGGAGGCCGGAAAGAGGTAAGGGAGGTAAGTTGATGTGTGCATTGCATGATGACACAAGTGATTGGATGAATTTCATATAATGAATATGCGAATGATTGGGTTGATTGTTGAATAATGAGGTTTGAGGAGTTGAAGGGTGAAATTATGTAGATGAAGTATGTTTGGTTTTGGGTTGAGAAATATTATGTGGTCATATATGTGATTATGATTATTGATGTCTTGATGGTATGGTGATGCATGAGAGGTATATATGTTGTGATATATGCTTGAGGGATGATTAAGGTTGATTTGTGGGTGAAACCACGTGATAGTGATTATGATATTGATTATGTATAATGATGGTTGATTAGAAATAGTATTGTTGGAAATTGAGATGGGGAAGGATGTATGACATGTTATTATGTTTGTAATTTAGCCATTTGCTTGAAATGGGTAAAGATGGTTATATGATGGTTTTGCGATTCATGGTAAAGTGTTAATGTATGAGTTGAGGAGGCTTGATGTTGATTTTGGGTATATTTTGATTGGTTTCAAAAAGGGTTGAAATTAGCATGTTTTGGTTGATTTTGAAAAGAGTTGAAAATGGCTTGTTTTGAAAATGGCATATTGTAGTTTTGTATGAAAATATGGTGTTTGGGCATACTTTGATGGGACATAACTTGGACTACGGATCTCTGTTTTGTACCAAATCTGTTTAGAAATGAAATTGGATCCGGGATGTCCATGCCGTTCGAAGAACGGGTGAAAAACGATTTAAAATGAGGAAGTTATGTCCGTTGGAAGATTGGGGTTTAAATCTGTGAATTCTGTAGTTTTTAACTTAGAAAATTTTTAGCAGAATGACCCCTTGCGCGTGGGCGCACTTGGCGCGTACGCGCCGTTCTTCCGAAAAGTGCCATCCACGCGTGCGCGTGATGTGCGCGGGCGCGCCGATTGTGCTGCACCCAATGCCCAGCCATTTTCCAGAGAGTTATGCCAGGACTGTGCCAGTGTTGTGCCTGGGGCACGAGAACACCCGCGCGTACGCGTGGTTGACGCGTGCGCGTCGATTGGCAAGTTTGTAATCCACGCGTTAGCGTGCATGACGCTTGCGCGTCGATGAGTTTTTAAGGCCATCCGCGCGTGCGCGTGGAGTGTGCGTACGCGTGGCCCTGCTTTCATGCCAAAGTTGATTTTTGAGTTCTAAGAGCCAAATCTCATACTTTTAAGCCTCCGATCTCACCCCTTATGTATTAAATCATTATGATATGCCTATCAATGAGAAAAGAGTTAGGGGATGTGGTAACTTGCGAGTGAAGCAAGGAGAAAAGTTATGATCAATGATGATCAACGATGAGTATATGAGATATGGAGGATGACGGTGGGAGTACCGTGTATGCCATGAGCCGAAGGGCTATATTTATTGATAAATGGCTGGTTCTTGATTGGACCATGAGCCGGATGGCTGAGTTATTGCCGGGTCACGGCAAAGCCATTATTGATTATGGCTGAGAATAATTGCATATATGATTAATGAATGAATGTATTTGTGATACCTGGGTAGTAGTAAGGGTGGTGGTTCGTCCCACTTGCTCCAGGTTAATGTTTGAGATTTGATAACAATGAGGATTGATAATATGAATTGAGATTGAATGAATATATGTTTAAGATACCTGGGCAGTAGCAATGGTTGTGGCTCGTCCCACTTGCTCCGGGTAATGGTGAAAAATGTTGAATGTAAGCATGCTTGTGTTTTCTCTCTGGTTGTAAGGGTGACAGGGCACCGATACCCTCTAATGGCGACAGGGCGCAGATACCCTCTAATGGCGACAGGGCGCAGATACCCTCTAATGGTGACAGGGCACATATTCCCTCTAATGATATTAATACGCAACAGAGAGACTGTGCCCGGGTTAGCTACCGGACACGTCGGGTTGGCTTGATAACCGACAGATGATATCATCAGCCATAGGGCAGGCATTCATCATTTGCATATGTTTGAATTGTTTGGGTTTGCCTATTTGTTTTGGATTTCTATATCATATATGCTATGTTACCTGATTACATGCTACTTGTTCTACTTGTACCTTATTTGTGTATTACTTGTCTGTATTGCTTGTGTTTGTACAACCGAGAGATCCCTCATGATGGTGTTGGTGGATGATGGGGGCTGTTCTTGATGAGATGAATTGATAATGCGATTGCATAATGATGATGATTTTCGAATGAGATCATTTGAGCTCCCTGGGTAGACGCAGTGATGTGATTTCACTAGCTCCAGGCGAGGGTATGATGTATTGATATAGAGTTGCTGAGGCAGAACAACTGATGATGGTTTTGCTTATGATTCTGAGTCTGATTCGTGAAAGAATCAGCGAATTGGGAAACATGTGTAATATGAACTAGATTTAGTATCCCCTTACGTCAGATGCCTATTTATGGATTAGTGAGAATCTAGGCTGGATACTTGGTGAAAAGGAGTTTAGGATGCTTAGTGAGTTTTTATTGCAGTGCATTGTATTTATTTGGCACTTTTACCGTACTGGGAACCCATGGGCCCGGGGTTCTCATTCCGTATATATCTCTTGTTTTTCAGATACAGGTTCAGGTGCTCAAAAGTGAGCTGCGGTTCGTCTGAGAAACGGCGAAGATATTTATTTTCTCTATTTTGTGTTTTGCTTAGAATCTCTCCACCTTTGTTTTGAAAGGATTATATTATGTGTTGAACTCTTTTGGAACTTGCCTATAGAGGCTCTTATGTTTCCTTTGGGAGAGATTAGTATGCACTGTTGTCAACTACTTTCATACTGTACCCTAGCCGGCCTAAACTTCGCGGGTCGCGACTAGTGGCTATTACTTATGTTATATATATCTATCTGTTATCTATCTCTTAATCTCCTTTATGCCTTGTCCGTTTATCGCTTTCGGCTTCATAGTTTAACTTTTCGTTGTCGAAACGTGAGTGATACGTCTTCGCGATTTTATTTCTACTCTTTTCAGGCTTCTCGATTAATACTCCTTTCGAAAATTACCTATACTTATATATTAAAAATCCACCTGAGAGTCGTATCACCGTAATATCATTGACTTATGACTCGAGCATAAGGATTTGCATATTAGGGTGTTACATTATGGTATCAGAGCAGTTCGTCCTCGTGAGCCTGAGGGATGGAACTGCTTATGCTTCAATGCATACTCTGAGTCTGTGCCTGTGCTAGTTAGGGTATCTAACCGATACATCTAGCATGAGGTTCATGAGTGTACCTTTGGTACTTTGAAGCACTATACTTCCGATATTGAGACTGATCAACTTGATATCGATTGTTTGGTGTGTATAGGAACCAGATGGCACCTCGTGGACCCGGTCGGGGACGTGAGAGAGATCGTACTAGTACTCAGGAACCGGGATTCAACCCGAATAACCCGGTAAACCTTATGGCGGCGTTGGAGAATATGACTGCTGCTATGCAAGCCACTGCGGAGGCTCTTGGGCAACAGATAAACAATAATGGCAAAGGTGGAAGTGGAGCTCAGGGCCCATGACACTGGCAACTTTCTTAAAGGTTAATCCACCTAAGTTCAAGGGAACCACTAATTCGACTGAAGCTGACACCTGGTTTCAGGCCATGGAGCGAGCACTGCAAGCGCAGTTGGTGCCTGAAGAACAGTGTGTTGAATTTGCTACCTATCTGCTCACGGGGGAAGCATCGCATTGGTGGCAAGGGGCTCGACGTCTCCTGCAGCAGGGGAATGATCCTATCACCTGGGGTGCCTTTCAAGTGAAATTTTATAAGAAGTACTTCCCGAATTCTGCTAGAACGGCCAAGGAACTTGAATTACTGCAACTGAAGCAGGGTACAATGTCCATATCTGAGTATACGGATAAATTTGAGGAGTTATTCAGGTTTTCTCGTATGTGTCAAGGAACCCCGGGAGACTTCGAGGAATGGAAGTGTATTAAGTATGAGGGAGGACTTCGAAGTGAAATCCTGAGCTCCGTTGGACCGATGGAGATTAGGGTCTTCTCCGAACTTGTAAACAAGAGCCGTATTGCTGAAGAATGTGTGAGGAAGGCTGTTGAGGCAAAGAATGACCATCGGGAGTCCCACCGCAGAGAGCACAATCAAGAGTGCCCAACAAGGGGTCAAGAGTTTAAGAGAAGAGGATACCCACAACGTTTTCCCCAAAGGCGAAATGACCTTGCGACGAATAAAAACTCCCAAGGAAAAGGTAGAGAAAAACAAATAGTGGCTGCTTCAGATGTTTTGAGCTGTCAGAGATGTGGAGGTCATCACCCAAATAGACCGTGTCGTTATGGTTCGGGTTTATGTTACAATTGCGAAAAGCTAGGACATTTGGTCAGAGATTGCCCACACCGGAAGGATCGGGAGACTGCCAGGTCCAATTTTCATACCTGAGGTAATAAGAAAACTGATAACTTAATTCTTTACCATTTTAGATAATACTGAAGGCTGGTATTCACTCATAATACATGGTCGAATGAAAAATTATGATCTGTTCTAGATAACCCTAAGTTATCTTAATAGAAGGTTTGGTGAGCATAAATGATTAGGTAGGCCTTTAACGGAAAGCAACCTCAGAATGGAATGACTGGTGGGCGATGTTAAAGCCATCATTCGAGAACTCCGTGTCGAGGTAGATTGGGACTTTGCCATGGTTGTAGAGGAGTTGGACATGTGTCCTAGAAACATCCTAAGAAGGTCAACCGGAATACTACCAAGAGCCAACAACAAGGTCGTGTGTTCACTACAACAACGGGGGATACCGTTAGATCCGACAGTTTGGGAATTGGTAAGCGAAAGATTGGTAACAACGTGCTAAAAGTACGATTAAGTTGGTATGTGGTTTTGGCTATCATAGATAGAAATTTAGTGAATGCAAGTCAAGCTAAGTTGTGGTTGAGCACTTGAGGAAGTAAGTGATAGAGCTCGTACTAGACGAGAGATCAGAATAAAGCAACGGAAACTTGTGGAAGCAGTAACACAGGATAGCTACGAATGAGAGCTGTAAAAGTTTACTATAGTATCTTATGTTTGAATACTAGAAGGGTTAAGCGGGTTACTGCAAGTAATGATCCCCAAGTAGTTTGAAATGATTGCGGCTGCGAGCTTTGATGGTTCTAAAGCGGATGAGGAAATTATCATTAATGCACAATTGGATTTAGATGATGAGAGAGTGCAAGTTGTGGTGTTGAGAGATGAGTACTGTGATGTTTGGTCATAGTGACCTTGGTTTTAGTTTGAGATTTATAAAGATTGATTTTGAAAGACGAATGTGAAAACCATTAAATCGAAATGCCGATGCGGTATTGGGATTGGTTTGAGGGAACCCGTGACGGGTGGTAAACTCCAATTTTTGGAGAGGTGCTGTTGAAAATTTTCCCAAGAATTTGAAGGAGTATTTGGTTATGTTTTTGAAAATGATTTTTGATCTGAGTAACTTCAACAAAAGAGATGTGTCTCGAAAGCTTTTATAGATTAGTAAAGGAAAGCGGATTCTTAAGAGTTTGTCAGCTTGTTAGCACAAACTCGTTGAATTCTAAAAACGAAGAAAGCTTTGATTGATTATAGTGACGTGGGATGATGGCTATGATTAACGAATATGGCAATATTATTGATGACATGATTCGAGATTTAATAAGGTGTGAGTTGATAAGACGGTAAAAGTAAGGAACGAGGCTGTTGGTCGGCGTTGAACAAATGACCGAGACCCTTGGAGATAGAGAAATCAGAGCGCGGCAACGGAAGCGCGTAGAGTAAAGGGACCTTGGAACTGTTATGTGTTTGATATAAAGGCATACTATGCTCGCGTACTCGTAGGGATGGATGGAATTTTCGAGGGCGAAAATTTCTGTTAGGGGGGTAGAATGTAATACCCGGTCTAACCGAAATTAATTAAATAATGAGTTAAGTAGGAGCGAATATGGTTGGAAGATTTGGCAATTGGAATTTGATGATTTCAATATGATATTTGGATTCAGTGAATTTTTCCGAGTCGGAAGACATAGTTTTCTGCGTAAAAGCGCGCAGTGGAATTTTGATCGGCAGTACCGGCTGAGACCTGTCTGGTACTGCAGCTGAGAAAATTGATTATAAGTAAATAAGATTAAGAAATGAGGAATTATGATTAGGGGAGGTAGAAATATTTAAAGTGCGATTTGGAGCGCTAATCTTAAAGGTTTTAGCCCAAAATTGGACCAACGGACAAAAATAAGTGAACTGGGCCTAAGTGGGCCCAAGACCCAACATATATAAACATTAGTTATGAGCATTTCAGCTCATTTTACCCTAAAGAGAAGGGTTGGGGCGCTGAATTAAGAAGAGAGAAGAGAAGAGAGAAAACCTAACTCTCTTTGATCTTCATATCACCATAACTTGAGCTACGGAGCTCCGATTGACGAGCCGTTTGCGGCCATGCGTCGCTCTTCTCATCCTCTACATTTCTATCTAAGTTTTGTGGTGAGTATTCCATTCATCTCTGCCCAGTTTTCGAAATTCCCCTCTGTTACACGTTTTTGGATAGTTAGTGTTGAAATCTTATGATTTTGGGTGTTTAGGGATACTCCAACATGGATTCCAAGTGGGTTCTATCCCTACTTTATATGGGTTGAGGTAAGAAGTGCTCAAACCCTTGTGATTTGTGATTTTTATGAGCCCTAGGTTGATGTATGTATGTGATATTGGTTATGTTAGTGTATTTGATAATCTTGGTGCACAATTGGGAGATTGGTGTTGCTTGAGGAGCTTTGGTGAGGCTTGGGGCTAAGGTTGGTGGAGACTTCCAAAGAAGAGACTCAATTGATTTGGCTACAAGAGGTACGGTTTAAGTTTCATTTAAGTACCGTGTCGTGTGATGAGAATTCCTAGGCTAGATGCCCCTAGGATTAAGTTTGGATTGTGTAAATGGTTGATGCTAATATGCATAGTTGGTATGTAATGTGAATTGATGATTGGGTTGAGAATTGTGTGGCCTTGTATGCTTGGTGTATTGAAAATTTGAAGTATTGGATAATGAGTATTAATTTGTGGTTTATGCATTTAAATTGTGAAATTGGGCCGGAGGCCGTAAATTTTGGGCCGGAGGCCGGAAAGAGGTAAGGGAGGTAAGTTGATGTGTGCATTGCATGATGACACAAGTGATTGGATGAATTTCATATAATGAATATGCGAATGATTGGGTTGATTGTTGAATAATGAGGTTTGAGGAGTTGAAGGGTGAAATTATGTAGATGAAGTATGTTTGGTTTTGGGTTGAGAAATATTATGTGGTCATATATGTGATTATGATTATTGATGTCTTGATGGTATGGTGATGCATGAGAGGTATATATGTTGTGATATATGCTTGAGGGATGATTAAGGTTGATTTGTGGGTGAAACCACGTGATAGTGATTATGATATTGATTATGTATAATGATGGTTGATTGGAAATAGTATTGTTGGAAATTGAGATGGGGAAGGATGTATGACATGTTATTATGTTTGTAATTTAGCCATTTGCTTGAAATGGGTAAAGATGGTTATATGATGGTTTTGCGATTCGTGGTAAAGTGTTAATGTATGAGTTGAGGAGGCTTGATGTTGATTTTGGGTATATTTTGATTGGTTTCAAAAAGGGTTGAAATTGGCATGTTTTTGTTGATTTTGAAAAGAGTTGAAAATGGCTTGTTTTGAAAATGGCATATTGTAGTTTTGTATGAAAATATGGTGTTTGGGCATACTTTGATGGGACATAACTTGGACTACGGATCTCTGTTTTGTACCAAATCTGTTTAGAAATGAAATTGGATCCGGGATGTCCATGCCGTTCGAAGAACGGGTGAAAAACGATTTAAAATGAGGAAGTTATGTCCGTTGGAAGATTGGGGTTTAAATCTGTGAATTCTGCAGTTTTTAACTTAGAAAATTTTTAGCAGAATGACCCCTTGCGCGTGGGCACACTTGGCGCGTACGCGCCGTTCTTCCGAAAAGTGCCATCCACGCGTGCGCGTGATGTGCGCGGGCGCGCCGATTGTGCTGCACCCAATGCCCAGCCATTTTCCAGAGAGTTATGCCAGGACTGTGCCAGTGTTGTGCCTGGGGCACGAGAACACCCGCGCGTACGCGTGGTTGACGCGTGCGCGTCGATTGGCAAGTTTGTAATCCACGCGTTAGCGTGCATGACGCTTGCGCGTCGATGAGTTTTTAAGGCCATCCGCGCGTGCGCGTGGAGTGCGCGTACGCGTGGCCCTGCTTTCATGCCAAAGTTGATTTTTGAGTTCTAAGAGCCAAATCTCATACTTTTAAGCCTCCGATCTCACCCCTTATGTATTAAATCATTATGATATGCCTATCAATGAGAAAAGAGTTAGGGGATGTGGTAACTTGCGAGTGAAGCAAGGGGAAAAGTTATGATCAATGATGATCAACGATGAGTATATGAGATATGGAGGATGACGGTGGGAGTACCGTGTATGCCATGAGCCGAAGGGCTATATTTATTGATAAATGGCTGGTTCTTGATTGGACCATGAGCCGGATGGCTGAGTTATTGCCGGGTCACGGCAAAGCCATTATTGATTATGGCTGAGAATAATTGCATATATGATTAATGAATGAATATATTTGTGATACCTGGGTAGTAGTAAGGGTGGTGGTTCGTCCCACTTGCTCCAGGTTAATGTTTGAGATTTGATAACAATGAGGATTGATAATATGAATTGAGATTGAATGAATATATGTTTAAGATACCTGGGCAGTAGCAAGGGTTGTGGCTCGTCCCACTTGCTCCGGGTAATGGTAAAAAATGTTGAATGTAAGCATGCTTGTGTTTTCTCTCTGGTTGTAAGGGTGACATGGCACCGATACCCTCTAATGGCGACAGGGCGCAGATACCCTCTAATGGCGACAGGGCGCAGATACCCTCTAATGGTGACAGGGCACATATTCCCTCTAATGATATTAATACGCAACAGAGAGATTGTGCCCGGGTTAGCTACCGGACACGTCGGGTTGGCTTGATAACCGACAGATGATATCATCAGCCATAGGGCAGGCATTCATCATTTGCATATGTTTGAATTGTTTGGGTTTGCCTATTTGTTTTGGATTTCTATATCATATATGCTATGTTACCTGATTACATGCTACTTGTTCTACTTGTACCTTATTTGTGTATTACTTGTCTGTATTGCTTGTGTTTGTACAACCGAGAGATCCCTCATGATGGTGTTGGTGGATGATGGGGGCTGTTCTTGATGAGATGAATTGATAATGCGATTGCATAATGATGATGATTTTCGAATGAGATCATTTGAGCTCCCTGGGTAGACGCAGTGATGTGATTTCACTAGCTCCAGGCGAGGGTATGATGTATTGATATAGAGTTGCTGAGGCAGAACAACTGATGATGGTTTTGCTTATGATTCTGAGTCTGATTCGTGAAAGAATCAGCGAATTGGGAAACATGTGTAATATGAACTAGATTTAGTATCCCCTTACGTCAGATGCCTATTTATGGATTAGTGAGAATCTAGGCTGGATACTTGGTGAAAAGGAGTTTAGGATGCTTAGTGAGTTTTTATTGCAGTGCATTGTATTTATTTGGCACTTTTACCGTACTGGGAATCCATGGGCCCGGGGTTCTCATTCCGTATATATCTCTTGTTTTTCAGATACAGGTTCAGGTGCTCAGAAGTGAGCTGCGGTTCGTCTGAGAGACGGCGAAGATATTTATTTTCTCTATTTTGTGTTTTGCTTAGAATCTCTCCACCTTTGTTTTGAAAGGATTATATTATGTGTTGAACTCTTTTGGAACTTGCCTATAGAGGCTCTTATGTTTCCTTTGGGAGAGATTAGTATGCACTGTTGTCAACTACTTTCATACTGTACCCTAGCCGGCCTAAACTTCGCGGGTCGCGACTAGTGGCTATTACTTATGTTATATATATCTATCTGTTATCTATCTCTTAATCTCCTTTATGCCTTGTCCGTTTATCGCTTTCGGCTTCACAGTTTAACTTTTCGTTGTCGAAACGTGAGTGATACGTCTTCGCGATTTTATTTCTACTCTTTTCAGGCTTCTCGATTAATACTCCTTTCGAAAATTACCTATACTTATATATTAAAAATCCACCTGAGAGTCGTATCACCGTAATATCATTGACTTATGACTCGAGCATAAGGATTTGCATATTAGGGTGTTACAAGTTTCATGCATTTTCTTAGACAATAAGCAAGTAATTGGTTGAATATGCATTCATACCTTGATTCAAACAAATATTGTGAATTTTGAACAATTTCATGAGAATAATGCAAGGGTTGAATGATAAAATGAATGATGCATCATCTCATAATCAAGGGCAAGACTTTGATGCACTTTGTTTGTTTGATTTCAAGTAAGAAAAAGTAGAGAAGAGTCACGTTAATGCCACTAACGTGGCCATTAATGTGGAGAAAAGGAAAGCTTGCAACATTAGTGGTGAAGTTAGCACCACTAACATATTCGAAGGCCATTTAAGCCCACGTTACGTAGCCACTAATGTGGGCATTAACGTGGAAAAAAGGAAGAGATGCAACGTTAGTGGTGTTAACTTCACCACTAACATTAGAAATAGCCAAGAAGCCCACGTTAGTGCTACTAACATAGGCATTAACGTAGAAGAGGAGGAAGTTTGCAACGTTAGTGATAAAGTTAACACCATTAATGTCTTAGAGCCAAGGTATACCCACGTTAATGGCTACGTTAACGCCACTAACGTGGGTCATTAACATGGAGGAAAGGATGGTTTTGACGTTAATGGTAAAGTTAACACCATTAACGTCATCAAAGGCTAGGAAAGGCTACGTTAGTGGCCGCGTTAGTGCCACTAACGGTGGGGTTAACGTAATTCAAAGGGGTTGGAACGTTAGTAACAAAGTTAATATCACTAACGTCTTCGAACAAGAATTTTACACTTGACGTTAACCACACTAACGGCCTGACTAACGCGAATGATACCTGACTCAAACTCCTCCAGCAAGTTGAGCAAAAGCCCACTGAGATTGTAACTGCTTCAACTAAGCTCAAAAGCCCACATCCAGAGACTTGCAGACTGAACTGAAGATCAGAGAAGTAGTATATATAGGGATAGTTTTGAACTAGAAAAAGGGATGGTGACCTGGGGATCCAGAATTGAAAACACTTTGTATTTTACTTTCTCTATAATTCAGTTTACTTTTGAAATGCACTTTTCATTTTCAATTTCCATTCCCAGAGCTATGAACAACTAAACCCCTCTTCATTGAGTTAGGGAGCTCTGTTGTAATTTAATGGATCAATTATAGTTTTTATTCTTCTTTTTCTTTCCATTCTCTTGATTTGCTTGAAAGCTTTCGATCTTTATCCAATTAGGTAATTGTCTCGGAAGAGAAATTACTCATACTTGGATTTCCTCTGAACCTTGGAAGACGAATGAGGAAATCATGCTAGAAATACTTTTTCATGTTGGACTGGGTTGGGGGTTGGATGGATATAGTGACATATAATCGTACCAATACTTTGATCTAGAAAAATATGTGGTATAATTAGTGATCGTCCTTCATGTCTTCCCATGAGCAATTAGATCAAGGAATTGGGCAATTGTTCAAGCTTAGAGAGATTAAATTACCAAGGAATTGTGATTCAATCACCTAAGATTGCCAAGAGATCAATGAATACATGGATTGAGGAAGAGATGAGAATGAACTTGATCCAGAGAATGCAACATCTCCTAAGTCCAATGAGCTTCCCTACTTCTGATCTTTCCCATTCTCTATATTCTGTTGTTTACTTTGATGTTCATCACCCCATTCCCATTTAAGTTTCTGTAATTTACCTTCTGCACTTTACATTCCGCCATTTACTTTTAGTTATTTACATTTTTTGTTATTTACTTTTTCCGCCATTTAATTTTCTGCAATTCTTAATCCAATTTTGCCTAGTTCAACTAGAACACTCCTCTAATTAAAGTTGCTCAACCAATCAATCCTTGTGGGATTCGACCTCACTCTATTATGAGTTTTTACTTGACGAAAATTTGGTATACCTGCCGAGGGAAATTTGTAGCGATACAGATTTCTATGCATCAAGTTTATGGCGTCGTTGCCAGGGATTGATTTTGCATTGACAATGACTAAATTAGAGGATAACTAGATTGAGCAAATTTCTTTACCTTGTTAATTTGTTTTGTTTCAGTCATTTTACTTTCAGTCTCAGTACTTTTACTTGTTTTTATTGCTTATTTACATTTCTTCATAACTAATCTACTAACTGTTTGATAAATTACACCACTCACCCTAACCACAATCTTAACAAGAGTGAATTCTTCACTTTTATCTTTCTAGCATGTTTTGCTGATTGTATGACAGGTAGAAGAAGAGGAGCTTCAACCTCTTTTGAATCTGAACCTGAAAGGACCTTCCTTAGATTAAGGAGGAAAGCAAGAGGAAAGAGGGTCATTGGTGCAGAAGAAGAAGAGGAGGACCTGGATATAAATATGGGGGATGATATGGAGAACCATCATGAGAAAGAGGCACATAATCATGTTAGAGAGGGTGTAGCCAATCATGTTGGGCAGGAGAGAAGAGTGCTAGGCTCTTATATCAATTCCAATCCTAGAAATTATGGAAGCAACATCTTGAAACCTACCATACATGCCAACAATTTTGAGCTCAAGTCACAACTAATCACTGTTGTTCAAAACAACTGTTCATTTGGAAGAAATGCTCAAGAAGATCCAAACCAAAATCTAACCACATTCTTGAGAATTTGTGACACAGTGAAGGCCAATGGTGTTCACCCTGACACCTATAAACTGCTTTTGTTTCCCTTTTCTCTCAGGGACAAATCATTAAAGTGGCTAGAATCCGGAAAGGAGAGTTTGACAACTTGGGAAGATGTGGTGAATAAGTTCTTGGCAAGATATTACCCTCCCGAAAGAGTTAACAGGTTGAGGGCTGAGGTACAATCATTTAGACAACAAAATGGTAAAACTCTCTATGAAGCATGGAAGAGATACAAGGAATTAACAAGAAGGTGCCCTCTGGACATGTTCAATGAATGGGTACAGCTGCACATTTTCTATGATGGATTGTCACAAGAATCAAAGAAGGCCTTAGATCACTCTTCAGGAGGCTCTCTCAATAAGAAGAAGACAATTGAAGAGGCCATAGACATCATAGAAACCGTGGCCAACAATGAATACTTTTATGCCTCTGATAGAAACCCAAATAGAGGAGTGATGGAGTTGAATCACATGGATGCATTGCTAGCTCAAAACAAGCTGATTACCAAACAATTGGCCGATCTCACCAAGCAGATGGAGAGGAATCAAGTTGCAGCAGTCAATACTCAACCACTAGCTCAAGAAGAGTTGAACGCAGAGGAAGGAGATGATTGAGAGCAAGCCAATTATGTTGGAAACTCATCAAGACAACCTTATGATCCACACTCCAAAACCTATAATCCTGGTTGGAAGAACCACCTAAATTTTAGGTGGGGAAACTAGCAAACCTAGAACCAAGATCATAGGCCTCACAATTCCAACCATTCCAACAATTCCACCTACCAACACCCCAACCAAAGACTATACCAACCCCCACACAACAACTCCTTTCATCCTCCATATCAATCATAAAATAGCTATTCCCAACCTCTAAATTCCAACGTACCATCAACAACTGAGGATAGAATCTCCCGGATTGAAGCCTTGCTTGAAAATCTTTGCAAGGAGTTTTAAGACAACATAGCATTTAAAGAGGAGGTAAGGTCTAATATGTAGAACCAGGGAGATGCCATGAAGAAGCTTGAATCTCAAGTAGGATATCTTTCTCAACAAATCCTTAAATCCACTGACAGTTTTTCAAGTGACACTGAAAAGAATCCAAGAGGAGAAACAAAGAATGTGAGATGGGAAGAATACAAGGCAATCACTCTAAGAAGTGAGGAGACCTTGGAGGAAGAAATCAGCAAGCCAACAGAGCACAACCAAGGAGTTCCAAAGGAGAATTTGGAAGGGATAGTACAAGGAACTGACCCTGCACAAAGGAAGGAGCCAAAGGAGAAGGAAATCCTGAAACCTTATGTGCCAAAAGCATCATTCCCTCAGAGACTCAGGAGTAGTGAGAAAGAGAACATGTATTCTAGGTTCCTTGATATATTTAAGTCTCTTCATATCAACATTCCCTTCATTGAAGCCCTCCAACAGATGCCCTCATACATTAAATGCAAGAAGGAGTTGCTAACCAAGAAGAGTACCTTGAAGGGTGGGCAAACAGTAGTGATGACTAAAGAGAGCAGTGCTCTCATCCAGAAGGACTTGCTTACAAAGAAGAAAGATCTAGGGAGTTTTCACATCCCTTGTGCTATAAGGGATACAATAATTGACAGAGGATTTTATGATCTGGGAGCAAGTATAAACCTAATGCCTCTGTCCCTCATGAGGAAGCTACAAATCAATGAGTTAAAACCCACATATGTAACCCTCTAATTGGCTGACAAGACTCAGAAACAAGCACTAGGAGTGGTCAAAAATGTACTGATAAAGGTAGGGAGGTACTTTCTCCCTGCAGATTTTGTTATTCTAGAGATGGAAGAAAGTTATATTCATCCAATAATTCTGGAAAGACCATTCTTGGCCACATCCAGAGCGCTCATAGCTGTTGAGCAAAGGGAGTTAATATTGAGAATACATGATGAACAACTCACCTTCCATGTCTTCAAACCCTCATATGATCCAGATCAAGAGAACGAATGCCTGAAGGTTGATTCTGGAGATATAAACCTGAAAGAAGCACCCAATAAACCACCCCCAGAGCATCCAAGGTCATGCCTAAAAGAAAAGAAAGAAGTAAAGGTGGTGCTACAGACTGAAGAAATTAAGGAGGAGCTAGGGTCACAACCCCCACATGAGACAAGCAACAAGATCCCTCCTGATAAAGAGATCACTAGGAATAAGGCACCACTAGGAGAAGGAAGGAAGAAAATGCCAAGAGGTTGGAGGAACAAAAAAATCTCCATGGAAGATTTTTCTCCAGGGGACAGAGTGATATCGATCCACCAACCACTAATACCACCTCATTTTCCTGTGATACCATCTCAATTACCTCAAGTGTACACAATCAACAAATTCCTCTCATTGGAGCATGTATAAATTCTCAAGGAAGGAAGTGGAGATAGATTCACCATGAGAGGGGAGGACCTGAGACATTATGATTATCTTTCTCCTTAACAAACAACCACCGTCAAGCTAATAACATTAAAGAAGCGCTTGTTGGGAGGCAACCCAACCAGAGGTAACTCTCTTTTCTTATCCGTTTCAATAAAAGAGTTAAATATATTTCCCTATATTGCAAGGAGTTAAGTTTGGTGTTGCACACCAAGGTGATTATGTGATGAGTCAACAATTCAAGAGTGAATGTGTGATACTAAGTTTGGTGTTCCACCATAAATTTCAATTAACCACATGATGATCCTTAGCAGCATGACTAATCACCAACTCCAAACAATCATAGAAGTCACTTGACTTTGCAATTTTCTCTCAGTCTTATCTTTGTTTTAGAAAAATAAAAGCACATGATGTTGCATTGCATGTATACAATTCATTGCACACAAAACTAAGCAAAAAATTAAGTTTGGTGTTCACACACCAAATTGAGTTTAGAAGCTCACAAATATACATGCATGCTAACCCTCTCTCAAGTGCTTGGGGAACAAGCAACTTTCAATACTTTTGCAAGCAGTCATTTCATCTCTTGGAAGGAATATGCACCATCATCTAGAGAGACAAGAGAAAGAAACAAAATCCAAGGAAGATGATGACAAGGAGTGAGCAAGTGAACACCAAGATGTTGTTGTTACTTGATTGTCTCTAGTATAAACATGTTAATTGAAAGCGCAAATGTACCCCTATTGCTTAGTGCCCTTCCGGCCTAGTAGTCAACCTTCAAATCAGTCATTTATATTTAGTTTTTTTTTTTATGTTATTTTGGCTTGTTAGCTTAATGCCTATATCACTTCACCCTACTTGAATTATATGCTTTGTTCTTGAGTTCAATAAAAGAAATTATAAAAAAATGTTGTGAAAAATAAGAGTGAAATCCAATGTTGTAGAATAAAGTCCTAGTGTTTGTGGTGGTGTTTGCTAGCTAAGTTGGTTCATCAATAAGGTACAAGGCTAAGATATTTCTTGAATTATGAGTTTGAAATGCATTCTATGAGACTTAGATGAATAATAAGATCCTAAAAAGAGAGAAAAAGAATGAAAAAGTAAGAAAAGAGCAAGAAATAAAGCTAGGCACCAATAGTTTGAACCTTAAGGCATGTGTCTGTGGTATTTTTTGTGCAAGGATCTGCTTGGATGAGTAAGTTCTTAGGAGTGCTTCATTACTTGACAACTTGGGTTAACTAACCCGGGATTGTCAACTGAAAGTCCACTATCAAGAGCAACCTTGTCACAAAATATTTAGCAACCCAAAGAGGTGCTGGGCACCAAGGTCTCAGGAATGAATAACAAACCATGTGCCTGTGGTGTGTATGTGCTGAGGAGAGGCTTGGGTAAGTAGGTCTTTAGGGGTGTTTCAACACCTAGCACCTTGAACCAACTGGTTCGCGAGTGTTGGATGAAAGCCTATCATAAAGAGTTGCCTCAATACAGAGCATTTAGCTAAAGAAAGCAATAAGCTCTAAAGAGAAAAAGAAAAAAAATAAAGCAAAGTGAGAATCAAGGAATAAGGGTCTCATAGAAGGCAACAAAACAAGTAGTCAGGAGCATATTGTAGCCTAGAAGCCAGCAAAAACATAAACCTCAATTGCCATGCATGAAATCCTATAAACTAAGGATTTGAATTCTCTGAATAAGGACTTGTATCTCTTGTAGTTTCATTCACTCTTCTTATATTCTATCACTTACTTGAGGACAAGTAAGATTTAAGTTTGGTGTTGTGATGCCAGGGCATCTTGGCTAGTTTTACTAGACATTTTTAGTATATTTTAGGTTAGTTTCATACATTTTCTTAGACAATAAGCAAGTAATTATTTGAATATGCATTTATACCTTGATTCAAGCAAACATTGTGAATTTTGAACAATTTCATGAGAATAATGCAAGTGTTGAATGATGAAATGAATGATATACACAAAAAATTAACTAATAAATTAGTCATTTATATATAATACTAAAATTAGTACAAAAGTTCAACACACCATAATTGTTTCGATTATAATATATGGTTGATGACACAGAGGTGCCTTGGTTGACTAAGTATAGTCAAAGTCGAAAGAAAGAGTATAAGTCGAACTAATAAAGGTACAAATAATATGTGGGGAATAAATTGATTTGAGGTAAACACCAAATTGGTACCCGAAAGATTCTGGTGCTGATAAAATGGTACTTGACTTTTGTTATTGACAAAATAGTCCTTGAAAGATTTTAAAATTTGACAAGCGTACCCACGAGTTCGCCGGAGCACATCTTCAGCAAGCACAATGCTGACATGGCCACTACGTTTTGATGACATGACGAAAACCCTTCCCAACCCTAATCCTTCCCCTCCAATGCACTTCCCCTTCCCCCTCCCCAACACACTCCCCCCATTTCCCTTCCTAAATGCACTCTCCCCCCTCCCCAACCCTAATCCATCCCTCCCCCTCCCTAACCCTAATCCCCTTCCCCAACACACCTCCTCCCTCTCCAATCCAAAATCCCACCTTCTGAACTCTAATCCCCTTCCCTTGCCCCTTTGAACCCTAATCCCCCCTTCCCAACGCACTGTCTCACACTTTCAACTCACTCTCTCCCAAAACGGCAGTGGAGCTCAACTTTTTTAGTCCTATAGAGCTAGTGTCATCGACACCGCACTATCGCCATCTCGTCGTCGGGTCTTCTGCGTCTGTCAGCGTCGTCTGTCTCCTTCATCGGCCTCATCTCCGTCACCTCTGCTCGCTGCTCACTGCCAGTTGCCGCTTGTATCTACTTGCTGCTCACCCCCAGTTGCTGCCCTACCTCCTCTGTCTGTGTTCCATCTTGGCTCCGTCGTGTCGTGCCTCCTCTGTCTCTGGTGTTCTTCTTCTGGCCTTGTCTAAATCTATTTCTTACTTCAGTGGTGTCTGTATTAAGCTTTATTTTATTTTATTTTTATTATTGTATTGTTTGTTTTCTTTGAGTTTTATTGTTATGAATCTTTTTGAAATATAAATTAATCTAAAAATTTGGGACAATTCATAATTTGGGGCAATTCTGTTGATGTTGAGGTTATTGTTGCTACCAGTGGTAGTGTTGATGGAGGAAGAGGGAAGTGTGCGTTGGGAAATGGGGAGTGATGGAAATTGCTGTTGCTGTTGCTGTTGAGATTGTTGTTGCTGCGAGTGGTGGGGTTAAGGAGGGAGGGGTAGTGTTTTTGTATTTTGTTTGGTGATAAACTAAAATAAATTATGAAGTTCAATTTATTTTCATGTTTTTCTTTCAAACAATTTAGAAAGAAAAATATAATAATAAAAAAATAATTATAAAAAATTAACAAGAATAATAAAAAATAAAAAAATAACTTGTGTCTCTTATTACTGTCTCTGTATCCTTCGTGTTAGGATGGACACAAAATACACTAATTCAGTATCTTTGAACACAATGTCTCTGTCTATGTTTTATATGTCAAACACGATTTTGTATCTTTGTGTCTCAATCTCAATATCTCGTGCCAGTAAACAAATGCAGCCTTGCTTATAAAAAAATAAAAGAAAAATAATAACACTTTAATTGGCAAATAATAATAGTAATAGAGAAAGTATAGGAAAACAACGAATATAATAAACAATGTGAACAATAGATTTGAAAAAAAAAAGTAAAATAAATTAATTTTAAAATAAAAAAATCCATTAAAAAATATACTACCTCAACTAACCCTAATTTTACTTTAGAAAACCTTCTCCTTCTCTTCCTAGCCACACTTCCCATCTCTTACTAGCCGTCGCCCAACATCCTCCATCGCGCCGCACGGATTTCCCCTTACACTGCCCCTACCCCGTCGCGCCATCACAGCTCCCAGCATCCTCTGTCGAGCCGTACAGATTCCCCCTTGGCCGCCCCCATCCCTGTAGCGCCATCACAGCCCCCAGCATCCTCTGTTGTGCTGCACGGATTCCTCGCTCCTTGCGCCACCCCCACCCACGTGGCGCCATCATAGCTTCCTCCCCCGCACGCCGCTGCAACCACCGGCCATGCCAGCGCAGCTGCCATTCGCCCTCTTCATTGATTGTGTTTTATGTTCAATTTCATGTTTTGTTGAGTTTAGACTATTGATTAATTGTGTTCAAATTTAATTTTATTATTCTTTTTTCAGACATTTCCATTTTTTCTGTATGATTTGTTGGAGCAAAATTTACCGTTGTACAATATGCTTCGTCACCATGTGAAAAAGAAGCAATCATCACTTCTAAGCCCTCCTTTACCCCTTTCTGACCTTCCTATTCTTACAAATGAAAAAATTCTTATTTGGGTTGGGGATGAAATTATGACGGGTGTGCCCAGATGCTCAACAATGACCAACTTCTTACTGTGTCCCATTGATGCTACCTTTGGCTCTGGATTCCAATCCAAGAATCACTAACTTTTTGGCCACTTCCAAATTCAACTCAAACTTGTACTTGAAAATTCTGTTGGAACTGTCACCTCTTTTTATGTATATTCACCCTTCCCTCATATCTCTTTCAATTCTCTTCATATTATTATGTTAATTAATTTTCTAATTAACTAGATAGAATGCTTCCTAGTGTAGTTAATTAACTTGGGATGAAATATACTTTAAATTTCTTGAAAATTTGAATGGCAATTCTTACATTCTTCACACTAATGTAATCACACAAGGCAAAGATGACAGAGAACAACAATTCTACCTATGATTTGATCCCACTTCTGATTTTCACACTTTTTCCATTCTATGGAATCCATTCTGCATCATGTATGTAACAGTTTGTTGATTAGTTAATTAATTAATCCACATGCATGTTTATTTGTTTCATTTAACTAATAATATGTGTACTCAATTTATATGTGGATGGCATTTTCATAGAAAATTCAAGAACTATGAATCAAGAAATGTGCCATTCCTATGAAGCACAAACACTTTGTTTAATTGCCGTGTCGGGGTGTCGGACACATTTTGGATGCACGCACGGAAACACTCATCCGACACGTGTATCTCCCGTGTCCAACAGTGTCCTGTCCAAAAAAAAAACAAAAAAGCCAGTCGGACACGGCCCATACACGGACGGACACGGCCCAATAGCATTTTGGAAAGTTCTCCTTAGTTTTACCCTTTCACTTTGACAAAAGTTAAAAACCTAACTTTCCACCTCCACCCCAAACCCGTCTCTGGCTCAGTGACTCCACACCCACTCACCCTCTGCTCACCGCCAGTTTACTGCCACCTCCAATCATCGCCGCCACCTCCGGTCGTCACCTCCATGGATGTTCGTCATCCCTCTCCACACCCACTCACTCTTAATCTCAGCATCTCCTCTTCACGGTCGCCACTTCTTCTGCGGTGCTTGTCATCGCTGTTCGCTACCGTTTACTTCTTCTCCAGCCACCACTTATTGTCGTTGTTGCTCCAGTTCTCACTGTCGTGTTCACAGCCTCCCCGGTTGCCACTTCTGCCGTGACCGTTGCTCTGCTCTCGTACTCTTCCGCCGTGCTCTTTTGCATCCTCCATTTTAAGTAAGGGAGAATGTTTATTTTTCCATCAATCAATTTCTAGTTCTGTATTCCTATTTTGCTCTGGCCTTTCTGCTTCTCTTTGGTTCTGATTTGTTTTGTCAGTTTTGTGCTTCCATTTGATTTTGAATTTCTATTTTGTTCTGTGTATCTCTTTGGTTTGGTTTTGTTTTATTTTGTACTTCTGGAATTAGGCTTCTTTCATAATTGTTTACTGACTGCTATGAGAAGATTAGAAAGAAATAGAGAGACATAGAAGAAAGACAAGAGGGAAAAAATTGGATTGATTGTTAATGTGTTTTTAGCATATATAATAAGAAAGTAAAAAGTGCTATATATCTTTATGAAAGAAAAGATGAACAAGAGTCATCATCCTTCTACAATGTTGTGCACTCAATATTAGTTCAAAGATGGACAAAAAGTAGCACACCTCTTCATTGTTTAGCACAATCATTGAATCCAACGTAACTTTTTACATTTATTGTTTATAACTTTTATTTATAAGTGAAGATAATTGAATTATTATTAATTTCTGCTTAAACACTAATTATATAGGTATTATAACAACCAATGGTTGAGAGAAGATCCTACAAAAGTTTCTCCTCATTAAAATATTGAGATCACTAATGAGAGAGTTAAATGCTTGAAGAGATATTTTTCTGATGAAGAAGAGAGAAGAAAGGTAAACATTGAATTTGCAAGCTTTTCCGATAGTAGAGGTGTCTTTGATGATTATGACTTTTTAAATGATAGAGCCATAGTTGATGTAAAGTCTTAATGGCTAATTCATGGTGGTAAAGAAAAATTTCTTCAACCAATTGCTCTTAGGCTACTAGGGCAACCATCTTCATCTTCTTGTTGTGAAAGGAATTGGAGTACATATTCTTTTATCCATTCCCTAAAAAGAAACAAGTTGAAGCCTAAACGTGCAGAAAATTAGTATTTGTCCATAACAATCTTCGTCTTCTTTCAAGAAAAACTCCACAATACAATAAAAGAGAAACTATGATGTGGGATATTGCTGGAGATATTTTTTCACCAATTGATGAAAAAAATTGTGTTCTTAAAGTTGCTCACCTTTCTCTTGATGAACCGGAGTTGGAAATAGTAACTTTTTCTAATGACGAAGATATCAACCATATATGATGGAGAAATAATATGACTTTAGATAACTTTTTTTTTTGTGTACATGTGATGTACAAAATTCTTACTATCTCTATTAAGATATAGGAGTTTAGGTTTTTATCTTTTAAATACCTATACACTTTAGAAAAAAATGCATATCATATGGTTGTTTTTGAAAATATCTCTATTAAGACATATCTCTATTTAATGAATATATTATATTATTAATATATGCGTGTCCTCGAGTCCGATAACTTTTTAGAATTCGCGTGTCGCCGTATCGCGTGTCGTATCGTGTCCCGTGTCTGTGTCTGTGCTTCATAAGGCATTTTCAATAAAGAAGCCCGTGAAAATGTACGAAAACTAATGAGACGCTTAATTATGGTGTGTTTGTTTGAGGTGAAAATGGGAGGAAAGGAAAGGAAGGGAAAGAAATTGGAAGGAAAATAGTTATTTTCCTTTGTTTGGTTGAGGAGAGAAATGGGAGAGGAAGGAAAATGAATGGAAAAATATTGGTGGGACCCACCAATTTTCTTTCTCTCCAACAATGGAGAGAAAATGGAGAGAAAACTATTTATCTCTCTCTACTTCCAATATTACTCCTTTACTTTTTTCAATATATTTTATAATATAAGGGTAAAATTGTCTTTTTATACCATTTCTTTCTTTCTTATTTTCCTTTCATCCAAACACATCTAAAGAAAATAAAAATTCACTCAATTTCTTTCCTTTCCTTTTTTTCCTTTCTATTTCTTTCCTCTCTATTTCTTTCCTTCCAACCAAATATAGATTGAGCTACAAGGGATGGCCTAGTAAAGACAAACTGGAGTGCATCTCCATTTATTGCATTTTTTAGGAATTTCTTTGTCAATGCTGGTGTTGAGTCTACTCCTTCTTGTTTTACATCTTCTTGCACACACCTAAAAAAGAATAATAACAAAAATAATTATGTTAATGAAAAATGGATGACGCAAGAGTTGAAAGCCTTCTTTTTATTGTATGTTTAATTTTTGGATTGGATTCTAGTAGATACAATTAAATTATATTGGATGTTCATTTTATTAGGTATGCAAATGGATATTTTCAATCTCAAGTGGATGTTCAATTATTTGTAGTATTTAATTATTATATACTTTATCTAAATACATAAAAAGTAATATTTTTTTATATCTTTAAGAAATTTAATTGTGTTGCACTAACGTTTTACACAATCGACCAACCACATCTATTTTTTTAGGCGCTTATTCACATAGTCAAAATTAAAAATTAGTAATAATAATTAAATACATGCATAATATTAATTTACACTATCTAAAATTTTTTATCATTTTTAATATATATAAATTTTATAAGTAGTAGTACAAATTAAATTATGACAAAAATTAAATAAAAGAAAACTCTACCCTAAATGTTAATATTTTTTTAAGTTAACCTTCATCTATAGAAGTCATACCGTCATGACTTTATGACTTTTCATGCTAAAAGATCAACTTTAATTCGACAATCTGTTTTAAAATATAATATATTTGTATCATCAATGGATGTAAAGTAACATAAATGAGAAAATAAGGGTAAATTAATCAACTCTTACCTTTAGACTTGAAAGTTTGGGTGCTCAAGGAATCCAAACAAAATATTATTATAATAAAATATTAATATAATAATAACTGCATATTTAATTTATTAGATGTGCAGATAGTTATCTTAATATTAAGATTTAAGAGGTAATTAGGGATGAAATTTTTTTATTTGATTGGATTAATTCTATTATTTACATTATTTATAAAAAATCATTATCTATCTAACAAAATTATTTTTTAATAAAATTGGGTGTAATTTTTTTTTTTTCTTTTGATGAGCCAAAATTTCAGGCTATTGTTCAGGTTGTTTATCATCTCTGCCTATCGGAGCCGCTGAACAAGTAAAGCTAATGATTTCACTACATCCCAATAAAGCCTGTGTTCAAATTCAATCAACATGTCTCTTAAACCCTTCAAAGCTTATTAGGAGTTATAGAGCAAGGCCAAGGAAGGTATCATCACCAACACCAAATACAACACAAGTTAAATGCAGCAGTAGTGGCGGACACCAAGGAGACAAGAGAACCTTCTTGACACTAGAAGAAGCTGGTTTGGTGGAGATGTCTGGTTTGAGCTCACATGAGCGTTTTCTATGACATTTAACTAACGGTATTTATTTAGGTCATTTTTAAAAAAAAATTGTGATTATAAATTTTTTTTAGGTCATTTCAAAAATTGTAATCATAGATCTTTTTAGATTTCTTGTCAAAATTATAAATATAGACTATTTTAGATTACTCTTTTTTGAAAATTTGTGACTATAGACTTTTTTTTGTCACGGTAAAAAATTATGACCATAGACACTTTTAAATCACTCTTTAAAACTGTGACCATAGACTTTTTTAGGCCATCATTTTTTTTTTAAATTATGATTATAGGTACTCTATGGTCACTCTTTTTCTAAATACCGCGATCAAGTCTTTTTTTTTTGTCACGGTAAAAAACTGTGACTATAAAAAATTTATAGTCATAGTAAAAGGTCACGATTTTTTACTGTAACAAAAGAAATCATGATCATAGACCCAAAATATTGTAATAAAAGAAAGTTTTTTAATAAATAGAATATTTAAAAAATACTTTTCGCTCCTTGCAAAAAGTTTTTTATTGAAAGAAAAAAACATTTTTGTATCTTTAAAGATATTCTTAATATATTTCATGCTTTTTTTTATTTTACGTATGTAGTTTATTATGTATTAGTTTATTAATAATTACGACTATTTAAAAAATTTAAATTTAATTTATAAAAAATTACTGGTTGATTTAAATAATATAAATATAATCTATATATAATGCTATATAAAAAAAACTTTAACTTATATATCAAAATGTTATTAATTATATATTATGTATATCTATCATATATAGTTTATATTATTTATCAAAATTATATATAAAAAATGATTATACATAATATTTTATACCAAAATGTTAATATATAAATGTTATTATTCTCTTTTATCATAGATAATTTAATTAAACTGATCACATTTTACTTTATCATTTATTCTACAATAAAATAAACAAAGGTCTTAATTACAATTTAGATATAACAAAAAAAATAATGCATCCTTGTATATTTAATAAAACTTATCGTATTAAAATCTAAATGTGTTTGTTTATGTAAAATATATTATTATTATTATTATAAATTAAACGTCTAAAATATATAAGATATGTATTAATTAATATAAATATTTATAATATATAATGAGTCAGTTTATAAATCTATCAGTTCATTTAAAATATAAATTTAAATCCAAAATTAGTTCAAAATTTATAAATCAAGAGTTAAATGATGAAATTGTTATTAAATTGAAGTTTCATATTAATTAATTAATTAATTAACTAAGTTATTTATTATGGTTCAAAATGAATCATGACTGATGCCGGGACATAGTCCCCTAGCAAATTTAACAGATTCGAATATAAGATAAACAAAGTTACAAATATTTTTAATAAATTTACAGTTTCTAGAATGAATAATTACATATTTTTAACGAAAGATAAAATAAATAAATATGAATGACGATCCTGCCTATGACATATGAAGCATATAACATCTAGGAACTCGACAAAGAATAGATACTCATTGCAGATCGTTACTCTTAAATAGAAAGTCTCACATAATTCTTGTTAATTTTTTATAATTATATTTTTTTTACTATTGCGTTTTTCTTCTCAAAATTTTTGGATGAAAAAAATGAGAATAAATTGAATTTTTATAATATGTTTTAATTTATCACAAAACAAAATATAAGAATACAAAATTTTGTATTTCTGTCTTTTATGTCTTGTCTTATCCTATTCTTAAAAACAAATATAGCCTATGAGTTTAATAATTTGCACAAATATTAAGCAGGAACAAGGCCATAAATGAAATGCTATTTCCATAGTTTAGGGAAATAATAATATGAGTTAGAATGATAAAAAAAAAAAATTTGAGAGTAATCGTTATATGAAAGACAATCGTGACAATCATAAAATTAAATGGGTCACGATAAATACATTGGTGACACAAACAAAATCATTTTAATGATAATTTTTTTAGGACTTAAAACATTATTATGATATATTGCTCATCAATTACTATAACAATTTGACTAATTACAACATGGGTCCATCTACTGTACAGATGTAATTTTGTACAGATTTACATATTTTTGTCTTTTATTGATTTAAAAGCATGTCACTAAAAGTGTTGCTTAAAGAGAAAGTGTTACCCTTAATCGTTAACTTGGCTCTCATACCAATTTTTAAATGTAATTTCTTTTTCAAAATTTCTATTTTCAAAATTTCTATTAACTCTTCATATTTTGCTTCGAATAAGTTTATAATTTGTATAGATTTGGTTGGTGGTACTTTATAGTGTACAATTTCATAAAAAGTATTGACAATTTCTACTATTACTAATTCTGATTTCATTTTTATAGTTTTTCAATCTTGTTTTAATTTATAATATTCTTTTTTGCATGGATTATTGTATATAAAATCTTTTATCTGTTTGTCTTTTTCTTTAATATAATTTTTCAAATCTTCAAAAACCTCTTTTATTTCTACACTTTCTGTCGTTTCTAAATATCTTTTTAATTTTTCAACTTCATTCTCCATTTTTTCTTTCAACAGCTTTAATTCTTTTAAGTCATAATATGGTTTTCCAGGCATTTATAAATTTTTTAAGTTTAGTTCCAACTTGTTTATATTTATTCTTATTTCTATCCTTTTTATTATAAGGTCATTAATTTCGAACGGAAGATTATTTAATTCCCTTTTATACCCCTTTATTTTACTTTTTAATTTTTTCGCCCTTTTTCTTTTTATTTTGTTTTCTGGTCTTTCAATCTTTGTATACTTCATTATTTATCTTAGAATTTCTGCAAATTCTATCATCGATTCATCACTATTTTCTAGAGATTCTATTAATTTTTCTAACTCTTCAACTTCTCCTTTGAATTTGTCATAGATTATTTTTAGAGCTTTAAATGCTCTTTGATTTATTTCAGAAAACTGTAAATAATTCAACCGATTTTCTCTTTCAAAGAGCTCTTGTTTCTTGTCTTGATAAGTTACATATATTTTTTCTTTATTTATTGTCATAACTTAGTGTTTAGGGTTTCATTTAATTTTTCGACCTTTTTTGTTAATTCTTTTATTTCAGAATTTTCTTCTTTGATCTTTAACTTAGATAAACTTAACGGGCTATTAATTTTGGATTCTCTTATTTGAAAATTTGATGAAACTAATTTTCCTGATGGTTCTTTTAGTAAAAGAACTGGGTTTTCAATAGCTTTATATTTTGGTATTTCTGTCTTTACAATTTTCTGAAATAATTCATCGACATAAATTCTTTCTCTATTTTTAAATATTATACTATGATGGCTATTTGTTAAAGCATAATTTATTGCATATGTAATTGAAAATGGTTCATCGTCTTGTTCCATTAGATTCTTTCTGTGAAATTTATAAGCCAAACTTATAGATCTTCCAAGATTTTCAGTTGATAAAGGTATAGCATATCCAAGATGGGCATTGAATGAATTTAACATTTACGTTTGCCAAGTTTTCATGAACAATTCCAATTATTTGATCTATTGGGTCATCAGTAATTCTTTTGTCACAGATTGCTAAGCTTATTGGTGAATTAATTCCTTTCATATATGTAGATTTCATTAAGACTTGTATAGTACTAATATGAATCCATCCAATTTTAGATCTTTTTTGTTGATCCTTAATTTTCTCAATCTGTTTACTCAATTCTTCATCATTTATCAAAGCTATTTCAAGTTCTCCATTGGCGGATTT
Organism: Arachis stenosperma; assembly: GCF_014773155.1. Taxonomy (NCBI): domain Eukaryota; kingdom Viridiplantae; phylum Streptophyta; class Magnoliopsida; order Fabales; family Fabaceae; genus Arachis; species Arachis stenosperma. Next base: position 152,435,243 of record NC_080379.1, read on the forward strand.
TATCTTTATAGGGGCTTCAAGTTGAATTTTTCCATAGTATATTATATTTTTTCTATTAAAAACTTCTTTTAAAAGATTTTGTTTATTAAAATTTTCATTTGATTTGAGATTTAATTCTGTTTTTAGAACAGCCTGTTTTTCATTATCTAGTAAGGCAGATAATCTATAATAATCAGATTCTTCTGTTAATTCTAAACTTTCTAAATAATTCATAACTATGAGATTAGGATAAAGGTGTACCTTTCTGGAGAAAAACTTCCTTTATTTAGAATATTTACATAAGATGTTTTTATCTCCAGAGGGGAGATTGTAGATACTAACTCCAGAGGGGAGTTTAGAATTGGTTTTTCCTAAGGAAATTCTTCTTCAGACTATAGAATCGCCTTGGCAACTTCCTCCTTGCTCTCCTAGCATATGAGTACTCTTAGCCTCCTGCTTTCTATTGTCTGATGCCTTCTACAATTGCCTAAGAACCTATTTATAATGGTTGGGTCTGATGGACAATTCTTGTAATACCCGGTCTAACCGAAATTAATTAAATAATAAGTTAAATAGGAGCGAATATGGTTGGAAGATTTGGCAATTGGAATTTGATGATTTAAATATGATATTTGGATTCAGTGAATTTTTCTGAGTCGGAAGACATAGTTTTCTGCGTAAAAGCGCACAGTGGAATTTTGACCGGCAGTACTGGCTGAGACCTGTCTGGTACTGCAGCTGAGAAAATTGATTATGAGTAAATAAGATTAAGAAATGAGGAATTATAATTAGGGGAGGTAGAAATATTTGAAGTGCGATTTAGAGCGCTAATGTTAAAGGTTTTGGTCCAAAATTGGGCCAACAGACAAAAATAAGTGAACTGGGCCTAAGTGGGCCCAAGACCCAACATATATAAACATTAGTTATGAGCATTTCAGCTCATTTTGCCCTAAAGAAGGGGTGTTGGGCGCTGAAATTGGGAGAGAGAAGAGAAGAGAGAAAACCTAACTCTCTTTGATCTTCAAATCACCATAACTTGAGCTACGGAGCTCCGATTGACGAGCCGTTTGCGGCCACGCGTCGCTCTTCTCATCCTCTACAATTCTATCTAAGTTTTGTGGTGAGTATTCCATTCATCTCTGCCCAGTTTTCGAATTCCCCTCTGTTACACGTTTTTGGGAAGTTAGTGTTGAAATCTTATGATTTTGGGTGTTTAGGGATACTCCAACATGGATTCCAAGTGGGTTCTATCCCTACTTTATATGAGCTGAGGTAAGAAGTGCTCAAACCCTTATGATTTGTCATTTTTATGAGCCCTAGGTTGATGTATGTATGTCATATTGGTTATGTTAGTGCATTTGATGGTTTTGGTGCACAATTGGGAGATTGGTGTTGCTTGAGGAGCTTTGGTGAGGCTTGGAGCTAAGGGTTGGTGGAGACTTCCATAAAAGAGGCTCAATTGATTTGGCTACAAGAGGTACGGTTTAAGTTTCATTTAAGTACCGTGTGGTGTGATGAGAATTCCTAGGCTAGATGCCCCTAGGATTAAGTTTGGATTGTGTAAATAGTTGGTGCTAATATGCATAGTTGGTATGTAATGTGAAATTAATGATTGGGTTGAGAATTGTGTGGCCTTGTATGCTTGGTGTATTGAAAATTTGATGTTTTGGGTAATGAGTATTGATTTGTGATTTATGCATTTAAATTGTGAAATTGGGCCGGAGGCCGTATATTTTGGGCCGGAGGCCGGAAAGAGGTAAGGAAGGTAAGTTGATGTGTGCATTGTATGATGACACAAGTGATTGGATGAATTTCATATAATGAATATATGAATGATTGGGTTGGTTATTGAATAATGAGGTTTGAGGAGTTGAAGTGTGAAAATTGGTAAATTTTGGGTGAAATAGTATAGATGAGGTATGTTTGATTTTGGTTGAGATATATTATGTGGTCATATATGTGAGTATGATTATTGATGCCTTGATGGTATGTTAATGCATGAGAGATATGTATGTTGTGATATATGCTTGAGAAATGATTGAGGTTGATTTGGGGATGAAACCACGTGATAGTGAGTATGATATTGATCATGTATAATCATGGTTGAATCGAAATAGTATTGTTGGAAATTGGGATGAGGAAGGATGTATGACATGTTGATATGTTTGTAATTTAGCCATTTGTTTGAAATGGGTAAAGATGGTTATATGGCGGTTTGTGAATTGTGGTAAGTGTTAATGTATGAGTTGAGGAGGCTTGATGTTGATTTTGGTATATTTTGATTGGTTTCAAAAAGGGTTAAAATTGGCATGTCTTGGTTGATTTTGAAAAGAGTTGAAAATGGCTTGTTTTGAAAATGGCACTTTGTGGTTTTATACGAAAACATGGTTTTTGGGCATACTTTGACGAGACATAACTTGGACTACAGATCTTTGTTTTGTGCCAAATCTGTTTAGAAATGAAATTGGATCCGGGATGTCCATGCCGTTCGAAGAACGGGTGAAAAACGATTTAAAATGAGGAAGTTATGTCCGTCGGAAGATTGGGGGTTGAATCTGTGAATTCTGCAGTTTTTAACTTAGAAAATTTTTAGCAGAATAACCCCTTGCGCGTGGGCGCACTTGGCGCGTACGCGCCGATCTTCCAGAAAACGCCATCCACGCGTGCGCGTGATGTGCATGGGCGCGCCGATAGTGCTGCACCCAATGCCCAGCCATTTTTCAGAGAGTTGTGCCAGAACTGTGCCAGCTTTGTGCCTGGGGCACGAGAGTATCCACGCGTACGCGTGGTTGACGCGTGCGCGTCGATTTGGCAGATTTTTAATCCACGCGTTAGCGTGCATGACGCTTGCGCGTCGATGAGTTTTTAAGGACATCCACACGTGCGCGTGGAGAACGCGTACGTGTGGCATTGTTTTCATGCCAAAGTTGATATTTGAGTTTTAAAAGCCAAATCTCATACTTCTAAGCCTCCGATCTCACCACTTATATCCTAAATCATTATGATATGCCTAGCTATTAGAAAAGGGCTAGTGAATGAGGTAACTTGCGAGTGAAGCAAGGGGAAAATGAATAATCAATGAGGATCATTGATGATTATGTGAGATGTGGGGGATGGTGGTGGAAGTGCTTGTTATGCCATTGGCCGAAGGGCCGTAATTGTTTATGAATTGGCTGGTTCTGGATTGAACCGTGAGCCGGAATAGCTGTGTATGCTATGAATATTGGCTGGTTATGGATTTAACCGTGAGCCGGATGGCTGATATGGATGTTGATCCATGGATGAGAATTCATGCATGTTTACGCTGAATTATTGATAATTGTGATTTGCACTTCCACTATCTGAGATACGAGTTTCCCTGGGTAGTAGCAGTGGCTAGTCCACTTGCTCCGGGTATGAGACGAAAAATGATGTTTATGATAAATGAGTTAATCATGGAGTTTGAATGAATGTAACTCTGGTACCTGGGTAGTAGTAAGGGTTGGGGTTCGTCCCACTTGCTCCAGGTTAATGTTTGAGATTTGATAACAATAAGGATTGATAATTTGAATTGAGATTGAATGAATATATGATTAAGATACCTGGGCAGTAGCAAGGGTTGTGGTTCGTCCCGCTTGCTCCGGGTTAATGCTTGAGATACCTGGGCAGTAGCAAGGGTTGTGGTTCGTCCCACTTGCTCCAGGTCGGAGATTGTGACGCCTGGGTAGTAGCGGTAGTAGTGGTGGATCCACTCGCTCCAGGTTGAGCGGTTAAACACCCGCCTGGGTAGTAGCCGCAGTAGTGGTTGTTCCACTGGCTCTGGGCTGAGCGGGTAGTAGCAAGGGGGTTGTAGCTCAAACCTACTTGCTCCGCAAGGGGTGTTTCTGTCCATGGTTAGCTACCAGGACGTGTCGGGTTGGCTATATAACCGACAGATGATATCATCAGCCATAGGGCAGGCATACATCATTTGCATATGTTTGAATTGTTTGGGTTTGCCTATTTGTTTTGGATTTCTATATCATATATGCTATGTTACCTGATTATATGCTACTTGTTCTACTTGTACCTTATTTGTGTATTACTTGTCTGTATTGCTTGTGTTTGTACAACTGAGAGATCCCTCATGATGGTGTTGGTGGATGTTGGGGGCTGTCCTTGATGAGATGAATTGATAATGCGATTGCATAATGATGATGATTTTTGAATGAGATCATTTGAGCCCCCTGGGTAGACGCAGTGATGTGATTTCACTAGCTCCAGGCGAGGGTATGATGTATTGATATTGAGTTGCTGAGGCAGAACAACTGATGATGGTTTTGCTTATAATTCTGAGTCTGATTCGTGGAAGAATCAGCGAGTTGGGAAACATGTGTAACATGAACTAGATTTAGTATCCCCTTACGACAGATGCCTATTTATGGATTAGTGAGAATCTAGGCTGGATACTTGGTGAAAAGGAGTTTAGGATGCTTAGTGAGTTTTATTGCAGTGCATTGTATTTATTTGGCACTTTTACCGTACTGGGAACCCATGGGCCCGGGGTTCTCATTCCGTATATATCTCTTGTTTTTCAGATACAGGTCCAGGTGCTCAGAAGTGAGCTGTGGTTCGTCTGAGAGCCGGCGAAGATTTTTATTTCCTCTACATTGTTTTTTGCTTAGAATCTCTCCACCTTTGTTTTGAAGATATTATATTATGTGTTGAACTCTTTTGGAACTTGCCTATAGAGGCTCTTATGTTTCCTTTGGGAGAGATTAGGATGTACTGTTGTCAACTACTTTCATATTGTACCCTAGCCGGCCTAAACTTCGCGGGTCGCGACTAGTGGCTATTTACTTATGTTATATATATCTATCTGTTATCTATCTCTTAATCTCCTTTATGCCTTGTCCGTATATCACTTTCGGCTTTACGTTTTATCTTTTCGTTGTCGAAACGTGAGTTATACGTCTTCGCGATTTTATTTCTACTCTTTTCAGGCTTCTTGATTAATACTCCTTTCGAAATTACCTATACTTATATATTAAAAATCCACCTGAGAGTCGTACCACCGTAATATCATTGACTTATGACTCGAGCATAAGGATTTGAATATTAGGGTGTTACATTATGGTATCAGAGCAGTTCGTCCTCGTGAGCCTGAGGGATGGAACTGCTTATGCTTCAATGCATACTCTGAGTCTGTGCCTGTGCTAGTTAGGGTATCTAACTGATACATCTAGCATGAAGTCCATGAGCATACCTTTGGTACTTTGAAGCACTATACTTCCGATATTGAGACTGATCAACTTGATATCGATTGTTTGGTGTGTATAGGAACCAGATGGCGCCTCGTGGACCTGGTCGGGGACGTGAGAGAGATCGTACTAGTACGCAGGAACCGGAAGTCAACCCGAATAACCCGGTAAGCCTTATGGCGGCTTTGGAGAATATGGCTGCTGCTATGCAGGCCACTGCAGAGGCTCTTGGGCAACAGATAAACAATAATGGCAATGGGGGAAGTGGAGCTCAGGGCCCGATGACACTGGAAACTTTCTTAAAGGTTAATCCACCTAAGTTCAAGGGGACCACCAATCCGACTGAAGCTGATACTTGGTTTCAGGCCATGGAGCGAGCGCTGCAAGCGCAGTTGGTGCCTGAAGAGCAGCGTGTTGAATTTGCTACCTATCTGCTCAAAAGGGAAGCATCGCATTGGTGGCAAGGGGCTCGACGTCTCCTGCAACAGGGGAATGATCCTATCACTTGGGATGCCTTCCAAGTGGAATTCTATAAGAAGTACTTTTCGAATTCCGCCAGAACAGCCAAGGAATTGGAGTTACTGCAGCTGAAGCAAGGTGCTATGTCCGTATCTGAGTATACAGACAAATTTGAGGAGCTATTCAGGTTTTCCCGCATGTGTCAGGGAGCTCCGGGAGACTTCGAGGAATAGAAGTGTATTAAGTATGAGGGAGGACTTCGAAGTGAAATCCTGAGCTCCGTTGGACCGATGGAGATTAGGGTCTTCTCCGAACTTGTGAACAAGAGCCGTATTGCTGAAGAATGTGTGAGGAAGGCTGTTGAGGCGAAGAATGACCGTCGGGAGTCCCACCGCAGGGAGCACAATCAAGAATACCCAACAAGGGGTCGAGAGTTTAAGAGAAGAGGATACCCACAACGTTCTCCTCAAAGGCGAAATGACCTTGCGACGAGTGAGGAGTCCCAAAGAAACGGTAAGGGAAAATGGGCAGCGGCTACTTCTGATGTTTTGAGCTGTCAGAGGTGTGGGAGTCATCACCCAAATAGGCCGTGCCGATTGGGGTTAGGTGTATGTTACAAGTGCGGGTTACCGGGGCATGTATCAAGAAATTGCCAACAAGGAAGGAGTCAAGATACGGGCCGATTGCGACAGTAAGATTGAGGTAATTATTATCATCAAGCTTAAAGGACAGTGCATGCTTTTATAATACCGCCTGTACAGTAGAACTGGGACTGTCGAACTTAATATTAGACTGAGAAGCAAACCGGATGGTCCGAGTAAGGATTTACCTTGATACAAATGGATAAATGCCTATGATATAAATGATTTTCTGTTGAGAATGATGTGTTGTGTTTGTTATGTAGTTGGTTGATTTCTAGATTTTTGGTAAAACGGATTGAACCTGTGACATTTAGATCCTTTGATTTAAATAGATAAGAAATGGTCCTAATGATGGGTTTGGAAATATTGATTTGAAATGCCAGTCATGCTAAGTTGTGGTTGGGTACTTGAGGAAATAAGAGATGGAGCTAATACTTGACGAGAAATCAAAGTGGCATAGCGGAAGCTCGCTAAAAGCGTTAGCATAGTATGGTAATAATAAGGAAAAGTGGGGTATGATTAGAAATGCTTTATGCTTTGAGTACTTAAAAGTTTAGTGAGCTTATACAGATAATGATTCTAGATAATTGGAATTAATTGTGGCTGTAAGCCTTGATGGTTCTGAAACGGATGAGGAAATTATCATTGATGCGTAGTCGGATTTAGATGAGGATTAAGTGCAAGTTGTTGTGTTCGAGAGATGAGTGCTATGATGTTTAGTCATGGTGACCTTGGATTTAGATCAAGATTTGTAATGATCGGTTTCAGAGGACTCGTTTGGAAACCTTTAAATTGAAATGTTGATGCAGTACTGAGATTGGTTTGAGGGAACCCGTGACGGGTGGTAAACTCCAATTTTTTTTGAGGGAGGTGCTGTTGAAAATTCTCCCAAGAATTTGAAGGAGTGTTGGTTATATTTTTGAAAATGATTTTTGATCTGAGTAACTTCAACAAAAGAGATGTGTCTCGAAAGCTTTTATAGATTAGTAAAGCAAAGCGGATTCATAAGAGTTTGTCAGCTTGTTAGTACAAACTCATTGGATTCTAAAAACGAAGAAAGCTTTGATTGATTATAGTGATGTGTGATGATGGCTATGATTAACGATGATGACAATATTATTGATGACATGATTTGAGATTTAATAGGGTGTGAGTTCAAGAGACGATAAGAGTAAGGAACGAATGACCGAGATCCTCAGAGATAGAGAAATCAGAGCGCGGCAACGGAAGCGCGCAGAGTAAAAGGGCCTTGGAACTGTTATGCGTTGGATATAACGGCAGACTACGCTCGCGTACTCGTAGTGATGGATGGAATTTTCGAGGGCGAAAATTTCGGTTAGGGGGGTAGAATGTAATACCCGGTCTAACCGAAATTAATTAAATAATAAGTTAAATAGGAGCGAATATGGTTGGAAGATTTGGCAATTGGAATTTGATGATTTAAATATGATATTTGGATTCAGTGAATTTTTCTGAGTCGGAAGACATAGTTTTCTGCGTAAAAGCGCACAGTGAAATTTTGACCGGCAGTACTGGCTGAGACCTGTCTGGTATTGCAGCTGAGAAAATTGATTATGAGTAAATAAGATTAAGAAATGAGGAATTATAATTAGGGGAGGTAGAAATATTTGAAGTGCGATTTAGAGCGCTAATGTTAAAGGTTTTGGTCCAAAATTGGGCCAACGGACAAAAATAAGTGAACTGGGCCTAAGTGGGCCCAAGACCCAACATATATAAACATTAGTTATGAGCATTTCAGCTCATTTTGCCCTAAAGAAGGGGTGTTGGGCGCTGAAATTGGGAGAGAGAAGAGAAGAGAGAAAACCTAACTCTCTTTGATCTTCAAATCACCATAACTTGAGCTACGGAGCTCCGATTGACGAGCCGTTTGCGGCCACGCGTCGCTCTTCTCATCCTCTACAATTCTATCTAAGTTTTGTGGTGAGTATTCCATTCATCTCTGCCCAGTTTTCGAAATTCCCCTCTGTTACACGTTTTTGGGAAGTTAGTGTTGAAATCTTATGATTTTGGGTGTTTAGGGATACTCCAACATGGATTCCAAGTGGGTTCTATCCCTACTTTATATGAGCTGAGGTAAGAAGTGCTCAAACCCTTGTGATTTGTCATTTTTATGAGCCCTAGGTTGATGTATGTATGTCATATTGGTTATGTTAGTGCATTTGATGGTTTTGGTGCACAATTGGGAGATTGGTGTTGCTTGAGGAGCTTTGGTGAGGCTTGGAGCTAAGGGTTGGTGGAGACTTCCATAAAAGAGGCTCAATTGATTTGGCTACAAGAGGTACGGTTTAAGTTTCATTTAAGTACCGTGTGGTGTGATGAGAATTCCTAGGCTAGATGCCCCTAGGATTAAGTTTGGATTGTGTAAATGGTTGGTGCTAATATGCATAGTTGGTATGTAATGTGAAATTAATGATTGGGTTGAGAATTGTGTGGCCTTGTATGCTTGGTGTATTGAAAATTTGATGTTTTGGGTAATGAGTATTGATTTGTGATTTATGCATTTAAATTGTGAAATTGGGCCGGAGGCCGTATATTTTGGGCCGGAGGCCGGAAAGAGGTAAGGAAGGTAAGTTGATGTGTGCATTGTATGATGACACAAGTGATTGGATGAATTTCATATAATGAATATATGAATGATTGGGTTGGTTATTGAATAATGAGGTTTGAGGAGTTGAAGTGTGAAAATTGGTAAATTTTGGGTGAAATAGTATAGATGAGGTATGTTTGATTTTGGTTGAGATATATTATGTGGTCATATATGTGAGTATGATTATTGATGCCTTGATGGTATGTTAATGCATGAGAGATATGTATGTTGTGATATATGCTTGAGAAATGATTGAGGTTGATTTGGGGATGAAACCACGTGATAGTGAGTATGATATTGATCATGTATAATCATGGTTGAATCGAAATAGTATTGTTGGAAATTGGGATGAGGAAGGATGTATGACATGTTGATATGTTTGTAATTTAGCCATTTGTTTGAAATGGGTAAAGATGGTTATATGGCGGTTTGTGAATTATGGTAAGTGTTAATGTATGAGTTGAGGAGGCTTGATGTTGATTTTGGTATATTTTGATTGGTTTCAAAAAGGGTTAAAATTGGCATGTCTTGGTTGATTTTGAAAAGAGTTGAAAATGGCTTGTTTTGAAAATGGCACTTTGTGGTTTTATACGAAAACATGGTTTTTGGGCATACTTTGACGAGACATAACTTGGACTACAGATCTTTGTTTTGTGCCAAATCTGTTTAGAAATGAAATTGGATCCGGGATGTCCATGCCGTTCGAAGAACGGGTGAAAAACGATTTAAAATGAGGAAGTTATGTCCGTCGGAAGATTGGGGGTTGAATCTGTGAATTCTGCAGTTTTTAACTTAGAAAATTTTTAGCAGAATAACCCCTTGCGCGTGGGCGCACTTGGCGCGTACGCGCCGATCTTCCAGAAAACGCCATCCACGCGTGCGCGTGATGTGCGTGGGCGCGCCGATAGTGCTGCACCCAATGCCCAGCCATTTTCCAGAGAGTTGTGCCAGAACTGTGCCAGCTTTGTGCCTGGGGCACGAGAGTATCCACGCGTACGCGTGGTTGACGCGTGCGCGTCGATTTGGCAGATTTTTAATCCACGCGTTAGCGTGCATGACGCTTGCGCGTCGATGAGTTTTTAAGGACATCCACACGTGCGCGTGGAGAACGCGTACGCGTGGCATTGTTTTCATGCCAAAGTTGATATTTGAGTTTTAAAAGCCAAATCTCATACTTCTAAGCCTCCGATCTCACCACTTATATCCTAAATCATTATGATATGCCTAGCTATTAGAAAAGGGCTAGTGAATGAGGTAACTTGCGAGTGAAGCAAGGGGAAAATGAATAATCAATGAGGATCATTGATGATTATGTGAGATGTGGGGGATGGTGGTGGAAGTGCTTGTTATGCCATTGGCCGAAGGGCCGTAATTGTTTATGAATTGGCTGGTTCTGGATTGAACCGTGAGCCGGAATAGCTGTGTATGCTATGAATATTGGCTGGTTATGGATTTAACCGTGAGCCGGATGGCTGATATGGATGTTGATCCATGGATGAGAATTCATGCATGTTTACGCTGAATTATTGATAATTGTGATTTGCACTTCCACTATCTGAGATACGAGTTTCCCTGGGTAGTAGCAGTGGCTAGTCCACTTGCTCCGGGTATGAGACGAAAAATGATGTTTATGATAAATGAGTTAATCATGGAGTTTGAATGAATGTAACTCTGGTACCTGGGTAGTAGTAAGGGTTGGGGTTCGTCCCACTTGCTCCAGGTTAATGTTTGAGATTTGATAACAATAAGGATTGATAATTTGAATTGAGATTGAATGAATATATGATTAAGATACCTGGGCAGTAGCAAGGGTTGTGGTTCGTCCCGCTTGCTCCGGGTTAATGCTTGAGATACCTGGGCAGTAGCAAGGGTTGTGGTTCGTCCCACTTGCTCCAGGTCGGAGATTGTGACGCCTGGGTAGTAGCGGTAGTAGTGGTGGATCCACTCGCTCCAGGTTGAGCGGTTAAACACCCGCCTGGGTAGTAGCCGCAGTAGTGGTTGTTCCACTGGCTCTGGGCTGAGCGGGTAGTAGCAAGGGGTTGTAGCTCAAACCTACTTGCTCCGCAAGGGGTGTTTCTGTCCATGGTTAGCTACCAGGACGTGTCGGGTTGGCTATATAACCGACAGATGATATCATCAGCCATAGGGCAGGCATACATCATTTGCATATGTTTGAATTGTTTGGGTTTGCCTATTTGTTTTGGATTTCTATATCATATATGCTATGTTACCTGATTATATGCTACTTGTTCTACTTGTACCTTATTTGTGTATTACTTGTCTGTATTGCTTGTGTTTGTACAACTGAGAGATCCCTCATGATGGTGTTGGTGGATGTTGGGGGCTGTCCTTGATGAGATGAATTGATAATGCGATTGCATAATGATGATGATTTTTGAATGAGATCATTTGAGCCCCCTGGGTAGACGCAGTGATGTGATTTCACTAGCTCCAGGCGAGGGTATGATGTATTGATATTGAGTTGCTGAGGCAGAACAACTGATGATGGTTTTGCTTATAATTCTGAGTCTGATTCGTGGAAGAATCAGCGAGTTGGGAAACATGTGTAACATGAACTAGATTTAGTATCCCCTTACGACAGATGCCTATTTATGGATTAGTGAGAATCTAGGCTGGATACTTGGTGAAAAGGAGTTTAGGATGCTTAGTGAGTTTTATTGCAGTGCATTGTATTTATTTGGCACTTTTACCGTACTGGGAACCCATGGGCCCGGGGTTCTCATTCCGTATATATCTCTTGTTTTTCAGATACAGGTCCAGGTGCTCAGAAGTGAGCTGTGGTTCGTCTGAGAGCCGGCGAAGATTTTTATTTCCTCTACATTGTGTTTTGCTTAGAATCTCTCCACCTTTGTTTTGAAGATATTATATTATGTGTTGAACTCTTTTGGAACTTGCCTATAGAGGCTCTTATGTTTCCTTTGGGAGAGATTAGGATGTACTGTTGTCAACTACTTTCATATTGTACCCTAGCCAGCCTAAACTTCGCGGGTCGCGACTAGTGGCTATTTACTTATGTTATATATATCTATCTGTTATCTATCTCTTAATCTCCTTTATGCCTTGTCCGTATATCGCTTTCGGCTTTACGTTTTATCTTTTCGTTGTCGAAACGTGAGTTATACGTCTTCGCGATTTTATTTCTACTCTTTTCAGGCTTCTTGATTAATACTCCTTTCGAAATTACCTATACTTATATATTAAAAATCCACCTGAGAGTCATACCACCGTAATATCATTGACTTATGACTCGAGCATAAGGATTTGAATATTAGGGTGTTACAATTCTCATCCTTACCCTTCTTATGACGTCATTGCTTACGTCATTGTTTATTATCTTGCACCAGCTACATTGTTGGTGCTCTATGACCTAAGCGCTTACGTCACTATGCAATAATGTTGAGAGATGCTTCAGATGTGCTGTCCTCCTCTTTCATTATGTGACCTTCAGATGCGTTGTCTTCTTCCTTTATCATGTGGGTTGATTCCGTTTCATTATTGCTTTCTTCAGATAACTCTGAGACACATAGCTGGCACTTGTGGTCTTCTCTGTCTTTTATCAAATAGCAGAGATTCCTCTTTATCCCTTCGGGGAGCTTTTCTAAGAGTCCAGATAAGTTGTAGAATGCTGATTCAAATTCCACTAAGAGTCTCATCTCTCTTTCTTCAATTTCATTCCTTTTACTGGACACAAGCAAAGTATTTCTACTTTTATAATTGATTCTTGTGTGAGATTCCCTTGTTATCTTTTGAGTTCTTTCGAAGACCCTTGCTAGTGTGCTGGCTAGTCTTCCTTCATGACTGTAGATTGTTAAATCTTGAACTTGATCAATTGGTTGAAAATTTCCTGGGAAGACGAACATGAAGATTACTTGATGTGCTGGAACCAAGCATTCTTCTTCTTCATTAAAAATAGGTTGACTATTCGTAAATTTTAGGGATATATCCCTTGGATTTACGTTGTCAATCATATTTTTAAATCTCTTTACTGCATCAATGAATCCTGCAGGAAACTCACTAATAATTTTCAAATCATTAAAAATTAAAATTGTATCAATTAATCCATATTGAAAAAACTGATAGGTGTCAGATGGGGAAGCATCTGGAAATATAACCAGCTTTGTTAGCTGTTCTTTGGCAATAGGATAATATCCCAAGATTGCCCTTTTTTCTTCAGTCCAATTCAGGACTATGTTAAGGGTTTCTCTGAGATTTGATCTACAGACCCTTTTCTTTTCCTTGATTTCAGCCCTTGTAGGAATGTTTCTTATTATTCCTGTTCTCTGGGTTTGAATTGGAGCTTTATCTGCTCTTTTTAGGGTTTGTTCTGGATGAAGAGCTTCATATTCCCTGAAAGATTCCTTTGCTTCTTCCAGTGTTAAAAACCCTCCTTTATGAATTATCCTTGATGATTGATGTGTAAATGGTGCTGCTTTTTCCCAGGCATCATATACTCCTTTCATGGGGCCATTATAAATTACATAATATTTTTTATCTTGGGTGGATTTTTTGATAATTTCAGCAATTGTTTTATTTTCTGGAATTTTTTCTTCACCTGATTTGTCCACCACGCTTAGCTGGCTGAACTCTGATGGTTTTGGTTGTTGTGTTGATTTCATTGCTTCGATGGCCTTCTTGAGGGATTGGATCTGTGTCCTTATTTGCTGACAATGCTTGCATTTTTCGAGTTCTTGTTCGTATTTCTAGATTTCTTGATCTAATGCGTTGTAGACGAACTCCATTCTCTTGTTAATGTATCTGCAATAACATTTTTGTCACCTTTAATATATTCAATTTTTATTGGATATTGTAACAAAAATAATTACCATCTTACCAATCGTCCATGATTATAATCAACTTTTAAGTTGTATCGTATGAAACTTGTTAGGTAACTTGAATCTGTCCTTAATGTAAATTCTTTGGGTAGTAAATCAATTTTCCATTTCTTAAGAGATTTAATTGCTGCTAGAGTTTCCTTTTCATGAGTGGTATATCTCTGTTCTGTTGGAGTAAAAGTCCCTGAAATATACCTGCAAAGTAATTCCTTTGGGGGATATTTAGAATCTAGTGATTCTTTTTCTTGTTCCAAACTTTTTATAGCTTTCTTAGCTTTTAGACATCCTGACCAGGTTATGTCTGAAGCATCTGTTTCTACTATTAAGTAGTCATTTTCTTCTGGAATATAAAGTTCTGGAAGTTTTTCACATAATTCTTTAATTCTTTGAATTTGTATACTATCTTTTTCATCCAATTTCCATTCTTTTTTAGTACTTATTTTTGGAAATAAGCTTTTAGTGTATCCTGTTATATTCTTTAAAAATCCTTGATCCGAAATATAATTTATACACCCTAAAAATCTTTGTAATTGTTTTCTATCTTCTATTCTGTTAGGAAATAAATTTACCTTTTCTAGAACATTTGGTTGAAGTTTTAGCTTTCCTTGAGTGGATAGAATTAATCCAAGAAACTCTATTTCTTGTTTTGCTATTCTTGCTTTCTTTTTCCTAAGAACTAATCCTTTCTGTTTACATCTTTCTAAAACTATTAATAATTTTTGAAGATGATCTTCTTTATCCTGTTTTGTAAAAATTAGTATATCATCAATGTATACTAAAACAAATTCATTTAACTCTTTTAGATTTTCTTCCATAAATCTTTGATAAATACCTGGGGCTTGCTTTAATCCGAATGGTAATACATTCCATTCATAAAGCAACACACTTGTTGATTCTTTTGTTGGGCAAGTAAAAGCAGTTAATTTCTTTGTTTCTTAGTCTAAACGAAGTTGCCAATATCCTGATTTTGCATCAAGAGATGAAAACCAAGTTGCTCCCTTGATTTTTTCTAAAATAGAATCTTTTCTTGGAAGTTTATGAGCATCACCAATAGTTGCTTCATTCATTTTCTTATAGTTTATTACCATTCTTCGTTTTTCCCTTTTAATTTCATTATTGTTTTCAACGTAAAAAGCTGGAGCCGCATGAGGACTTTTACTTAATCTTATAATTCCTTTTTTCAAAAGATCTTTACATTCTAATGAGAACTCTTCTCTATCTCTTGCGGAATAAGGAATTTTATTTGGAACATTTATCTCTTTTGTGGGATCTTTTAATTTAATGCTTACTAATTCGTTATTTGTATTTTTAATATCTAAAGGATTTTCAGCACAAATTTCATCCAAGAGTTCTTCTATCTTTATTTCAAGATTATTTTTTGGAATATTTATCTGAAAGTATAGATTTAAATATGTTTCTAATATAGAAAATATTTTAAATTTTAAGATCTTATCTATAGTAGTAGTTGGTATTTTTATACGTTTTGATTTTTGATTTATTGAAGAATCGTGTGGAGCTTTTAAAACTATATATGTTAATTCTTGAATGAATGGATGATATAGCTTTAAAAAGTTATTTCCTATGATAAAATCCATTCCAGAATCTAACATATATATAGATGGAACAATGAACCTATAATTTTGAATAAAAATTTCAACCATCTCTGCTTTTTGGTCAATTTTATGTATTGATTTGTCAGCTATTCTAACTCTTAATGGTTTCTTTAATTTTTTCCAATCAAGTTTTATATTTGAACTAGCAAAGCATTGTGTTGCCCCAGAATCTATGAAAGCATTTATAAACTTTTCTGTTATTTTTATAGTAATAAATGTAGCATTATTACTCAGTTTCTGAGTCTGTTTCCGAGACATATTCAAAAATATAGTCTAAGTTATCATCAGATTCTTCTAATGGTTCCATGAAACAAGACTTAGCAATTTCTATTTATTTAGTAAGATCCTTTTTATCCTTCTTTTTCCGGCATTCATTTGCGTAGTGTCCTTCTTCTTGGCAATACCAACATTTACAATTTTCTTTTTTATTCGGGCAATAGTTATTTCTTTGTCTTTTGTTTTTATTGTTATTTTCTTTTCTAAAATATCTCTTTTTTCTCCAGTTTGGATAGTATTTTCTTTTTCTAAATTGATATTTTCTTTTTCTTTGAAAATTTTTATTAAGACCATATTTTTGAGGTATCTCTTCATTATCCTGACAGCAAATTCTGATTATATTTGCAAATCTTTTTTGAGTTGCTTCTTGCATACAACGTTCTTTTATTTTCTCTCTTATTGCAGAAGTTGCTCCACCAAAATTATTTTCAATTGTTCCTCTATTTATTTCTCTTATAAATCTTCCCATTATAAATTCATTAGCAGGATATGGAAGTTTTGTTATGTACATACTAAGATAATGATTTTTATCTTCTTCTTTTAATTTGTAATAATGTATTCTATATTCACATATATAAGATTCCACATTACATAAATCATATATCTGAATATTAGCTAAATGGTTTTTTGCTTCTTGATATTCTTTATTATAGACTTCTTGTCTATGATCTATAATATTTTTTCCAAAAAATTCTTTATATAGAATCATCATTATATATAATATCTTATCATAAGCTGTTGTTTTTGTTTCTAATTCTTCTATTATTTGGTTTTCTATTGATGTCATATAATCTCTTATAGTTCCTTTAGTATGAAACCCTATGTAATTCCAAATGTCTCTTCCAGATAATTCACTACGTTTTGAATTAGTAAAGGCTTCTAATAAGAAGGAATTTAACCAGTTTTTGAAAATTTCTTTTTCGTTCTTTTTGCAGTCTAAATCGAGCATTCTTTCTCCTTCCATTTCCTGGATTTTAGGAACGTATTTTGATGGTATTTTTGTATATTTTGAATCTTTATTTATAAACCCTTTTTTAAAAGCATAATTATCAAAACATGTTTCCCATTTAAATTGAGATTGATTATCCTTAGATGTTCCAGCTTCATTTTTTACTTATATTGGAATTGCTGGTTCTTCGTCACTTGAATAATCTAGAATGTGTTCTTCATTTTCTATTTTTTCAGAATTAACTAACTCTTCTTCTATTTGAAAACCATGTTCCATAATATTATTTTCTTGAGCCATTTTTAATTGTTTAAAAAGCATTGTAACTTCTTCTAATTTTTCTTCAATATTCATAATTTTAATGGTGGTTTTACTTTTAGATCTGTTATGTTGATTATATTTTGAAGTTTTTCTTCTTTAGGATTCTCTTTTTCCTTATCCCTTTGAAATTTTATACATACTAATATTTCTTCGAGCATATCTACTATAGAATTTAATTGTGGGTTGAAGGTATGATAAAGATGTGGAGAATCATTTTCATAGTAGCATTTTTTAGAAATTCCGTGTGAAAAATAAGTTTTTTCAGGTTTTTGAAGTCCTTCAATAAAAACTTATAGTAAAATAAAGATTTTGAGAAAAATCATTTTGTATTGATTTTAAGAATTCGGTGTCATTACAATTAACATTAGTTAAAATCATTAATTTTTGATCTATTAATTTTGATAACTTAATTATTTCTTCTCTTAAATCTTCTAATTTACTTTTTTCCATCAGGTGACGCTTTTCTTTGTGAAGAGTTACGGTTTTGAGTGAAAAATGTAGCTTTAGGATGTGTGGTTTAGATCATTAAATCTGTAAATCTGTACAGATTTAAATCTGTACCATATAATTTTCTTTACAACATATTCACACAATGCAACATATCGCTTTCAGTTAAAGAAATAATAAAGAAATAAATTTGAATAGCTACCTAAGACTCAAATCATATATCCAAACTTCATGAAAATTATATGATGATAAAGATAAATTTACAATTTTAGTGTAAATTTTTATGCTAAAGATTAAAATAGTTGTTATTCATGTAAAAACTTTCACATCAAAGTGCTCCTTTGATATATATATATATATATATATATATCTATTAATATATAATAGGAGAGTAGTATATGGTTGGTTGTTTGACAAGTATCCAACCTATTTCATCAACAAGTGTCTTATTTAAATGATTGACAAGTGTCTTGCTTATTCAAAATAAAAAAAAACAAGACAGGATAGTATAGAATAAGCTATTATTGGGAAGTACATGGTGGATATTAAGCGGGAGTTTGAATTTCAAATTCAAAATCATTTTGTTCCAAAATTATTCGTTCTCTTATCCTCATATGTTTGTTCCCATTTGTCATTCATAAATTTAAAAATGGAAAAGTCAACAAATGATAAAAAAAATGAGAAGAGAAGATGAGACAGAGTTGGAACTCTTTGGTAGGGAGGAGTAAGTGACGCAGGTAGGAGAAGACTTCCTCCGACAACGTAAGAAAATCGGAGAGGATTCAGGGAGAGAAACACTAAACGATGTAGAGAAGAAAACATGGAGGTGACGAAATGAAGAACGACGAAAGGAGTAGTGGCAGGTGATGCCAGCGACAGTGAGAGACAAGGACGCTAAGATCGAGAGAAAATGAAAGAGGAATGAGGGTGAAGAGGGGAAGCACGACGGAAGAAGGAGAAGAGGGTGGTGACAGAGGTGGCGGTGACAGATAATAAGGCTAGATCGAGAGAGAAAGGAAGAGGAGACAGGAATGTATACTACAAGTTTGACGACACTTATCAGGTCCCATCTCACAGATCCATTTCAACTCTTCAATGTCAGTATTTGATTTGATCACTTCCTGTTTAGTGCGTTGATTTCCTAATTAATTAAATCATATATTAGATCATTTGAATGTTGTGATCTATCCTCACTCCATCTTTACTACTCTCTGCCTGAGGGAATAAACTGTAACATCATTTGTGATTTTTTGTACTTTTTTTTTTATTTTAGGAGATTTCTGTGGTTCTCTGTTTCTAGCTTCGAGTATTTCGTGCAATTCAAAGCTTTGATCTTTGAGGTATGGAGAGTGTTGGTTCAGAAAAGATAAGAGAAAGAAGAACCCAGTGGAGGGTGAGAACAAGATCAAGTGCAAAATGAAGACTGTGAATTGCAAGTTCTGGAGAAAACTTATGCTGGTAAGTGAAACCTTTTTAGCCATTTTTTAACAATTTTGTACCACTATTTTTGATTTTTGGATTTTTCCACGGTTTAGGTGGATTGGGAAGGCTCTATTTTGAGCATTCTTTCTTGATTGATTACCATAATTCATTTGTTCAGTTTTAACTTTTAAGTGTTTCATGTATGATAAATCTGTGATGCAATGATTTAGGGCTTATTCTTATGTGAAAAAGGAGGAGAAGTGAATGGATACATTTGTTTAGTTTAAGTCTTTCCTGTCTTTTTTTGAGTTTTTTTTTCCTTTTTCCATGATTGTTTTTATGAATAGATGGAGTGTCATTTGTGCATATGAGTACTGCAAATGCAATGTTGAGTGTGATGTTGTGATTCATTTATATGTTGAAGATTATTTTTTAGTAAAGTACCTTGCTTTAGTTAGGGCTTTTGGTGCCATTGTGGAATCATTTCCAAGCTTTACTCTTTATCGTTCATTTTTTAAGCTGCAGATACATATGGTAGAGACAGTTCTCACGCTGTTGTTACGGAACTTCAACGAAACTGCTTGGATTTTCATGCTGAAAATAGAGTAAAGAAGAGAAAATGATTAGTCTACAAGCTATTTTTCTCTTTTTATCGAGGATAGCAGCAGGTCGGGTTTCTCTTATATTAAGAAAATTCCCTCTTCTACTTATGCCAATGTTTTATTTTAGTACATTGTAAAGTATTCTCATTACATTTTTGCAGATAGTGGTGTCAATTTTTTTTGTGGGTATATTTATAGATCTAAGAATATGAACAGGTTTTGCTCAGGAATTGGAAAGGGATTCAAGGAGTGTTTACTGTGATATCAAATCTCAATAAATTAAGCTTCTCTTCTATATGAGTGTTTCATCTAATATTACTATGTAAGCTTCTCTTATTTATACATATCATTTATTCTAACTTGAGTCAGAACTTAAGCTTTATGTATTCTATAAGAGCATTCTGACATGAAAATAAACAAAGCTTTCAAATGAATGCTAATAAATCAATTCGAAGTTAGTCCCAAAATATAAGCAAATTAGTTACATAACATTTTATAACATGATGCCTTAAGAACTGATTTGATTTTCAAATGTCAAAGTGCAAAACCAAAAACTGAATTCATTGCTTTCAAAGTATTAAAAACCAAAAAATCATAGACAATAATAGGCAAAACCAAAAATTGAAGTCATTTACTGGAACAATACCATATGAGATAATGATTCTAATCCAAGATGCTTTTGCTCGCTGCAATAAATAAGGTATTTCTTCATGCAATATTTTGTATTTCAAATTGTAATGACTTTTGTATTTTAATTCATGTAAGCCTTTCTATATATTGCATTTGTCATAGATAATTTCATGTAATCCCTTTTTAAATCTTTTTTAGGCTTCAATAATTGCTTCCTTAACATATGTGTTTCTTTTAGTAGTAGTAAATAATAATCCACGCCTTTTTATCTACAAGTGTGACTAGAATGGACTAATGTCCCTTAGGGATTTAAGTCATCATTGACTTCTTGGTTTCATATATGTGTTAGGTAGGTAGCATTGTGTTAATTAGCAGTTTTGGTTAGCTGAGCTAAATTATTCATTATGCTATGTTTGGGTCTTGGTGATGACTAATGCTTTGTGCATGATTTTCTTATCTATCATCATTTCATACAGTTACATAAAGGCTCAATTCTCTTCTCTTTTGATGGAAAACTTCGTTATTGCATAGTCACATTTGAAAAGATATATAATGGTAGCTTCCAGTTTGGATTTGTTATTTGTATTTGTTTTCAGTCTTGGTGATGGCTAATCCTATGGTTGAAATTTGTCCAATGCTTGATTTGGATTGTGCTCTGTCTTTATTGCTTATTTATTTATTTGTTTTCTTTTCACTCTCAAAATCTATGTAAAATAAGAAGGCAAACTAGGATGTGAAGAATTTGAAAAAGGTATTGGGAGCCCTACAACCTTTAAAAGCTCATATTTTGAAAATCATATAACCCTTTTTTTGGCTCATTTTGTATGTCATTGTGAATAGGAAATTACCATTTAGATAAAAAATGACTAATTGGTTTTGAATTAGTACGGATAAGAGAGTCATTTTCCTACGCCTAATACACCAAATATATCCCTAAAGTATATGACATTTTAGCAAAGAGAATGAAAAAGAAATGATTTTCAAATCTGTGTTATATTATTGTTTATTTGTTTATGAAAGAAACATTAAATGTGATGATTTTTCATTGTAATGTAGATCAACCAAGTTGAAACTGTTAAAGAGGCCAACGAGGTGGTGAAGCATGCAAAGGAAACATATAATAAAGTGGTAACTTCCCGTAGATGTGGAAAAACCATACACGCTTTCATTGCTGCCATTGGAATTGAGAAAATCCGACAGGTAGTATGATCTTCTATAAAATAATTCTTCTGCTTTTGAATGCTAATATGTTATGACTTTGCTCAAGTGAATTTTCTTGAGAAAAAATTCGATTTTCTTGCAAATTGGCTTCTTGAAACTTAGCTTATTACTCTTAGCTTTTATGTCTATTGCAGAATAATAATATTTGTTTCTCAGTATCTATTAATTTGGAAAAAAAACTTATATTTCTATTAATTTATTTGATTTTGGTGGATTTCGATTCATTTCAAGTATTCATTTATAATATTGCGATGATGAAAATAGCCTTGCATCTTGCCTCTTCACCTAATACTTATCTTTTGAATTAACTTTGACATCTTGGACTGTGTCGCAAATTTAACTTGGAGTGGATAAAGGTTATAGTTTGTTCATTTCAAATGATGTGTTACATTTCAAAGTAGTCATAAGCACTAAGGGGTAGTTCTCCTTTGAAAAGTTCGTCAATAGCATTAAAATATAAATTAACTTACTGTCTTTATACAATCAAAGTTAGTAACATATTTGCCGTTTAGTAGCATATCATGATTTTATATAATCAAAATTCACTCACGAACACTGCAGTTAGTAACGTAATTGTTGTTCGATCAAAATATTTTATTTTCTGTTTCATTAGAACAAACTACTATATATCAAATGATTGCATAGCTCCGGCGAAATATAAGAAATACCGTAACAAGTTGTATATAAAATTACTATTAAGATTTTTTTTATAGGCATTTTTTCTGCTTTTGTCTATTTTATTAGGAATCATTCATTGAATGTGATATATACGAAGAATGAAACTCCATCCGTCAAAGCTGTTGGAACTTAATGTTGATTTAGAACATAATTTTGACTCAGCTGTTCATAATCAACTATGCACAACTAAACTTTTCATAAATTAGTCAATTCATTAATATAACTTGACCATCATTCTTCAATCGCATTTGATAACAGTTGATAAAGGGGAATGGCAGTGTCCTATTGTTCCAATAATTCCACCACTTTTTTTGTATCATTACATTAAAAATCAACATCGATGGCCATAGAAGAATTACTTTATTTTTTTGCTTAGTAGGTAGTTAACATTGTTTAATTCTAGGAACTAATTCTAATTGCTTAAATTTATTATTTACTTTAATTTATTTCTCCTTTTGGTTTTATTTGTTTGTTGTGTGATTGTAATCAATGTGATTTAGTGTTTCAGTGTTCATTAGTGATGTTTTAATTGGATTGAATTTAAAAAAAAAAAGAAAAAAAATTAATTAAGTTCCTTTATAATCTTTTTTGCTCCTTCATTATGTTTGGTTTAGGATTATAGAAAATAATCTTTTCTGCCCTCTTGATTTGTGTGTTATGTACTTGGTTCAGGATTCAATTCCAAATCTAAATGCATATGGTATAAGATTACATTAATTTTTTGTGGTAGTGTGATATTATTGGTATTTTAATTTCTTTTGTACTCTGTTAGCAAAATCCAAATTTGTATTCTATTCTAATATAATTTCTTCTTATGAAGGCAATATGTCATCACTTTATGATTGGTTGGTTGTTCTGTTTCAATCTATGCCAAACTAATAATCATAGACCTATAAATATAATTAAAGTCATCTTTCTGTTTTTTATTTGTTTTGTTGAGTTATTAACCTTTCATTCAGTTGATATTTTGTGGTCATAATATTATGATGATCATTTTTCTCAGAAGCTTTATACGTCATTGAAAATGTGATATGTAGGTCTTCAGCATTTTGTTTCTTTTCTCTTTTGAAATTTTCTACTGCACTATAATATAGCTAATGCCATCACATTTTAACTCCTGTATAATTTACATGTCTCTATGCACATGATGTTTCCAATTATCCATGCAATTCAGTTTGTGGCAGTCAAACATAGTGGGCTTTTATATATGTAATTCTTTTGACATTTGATTAGTTAATTCTTATTGCAGAAATCCAGTGACAATCTTAATAGTGTTCTCATGCCAATAGCAATGATAGATCAAGATTCGGATACTGAAGTAACAATTGTGCAGCTTAGCTTTGGTGATCGTCTTGGGGCTCTTATTGACATGGTGACATGGCTCTTTGAAATATATTTGTGCTCAAACTCTAAAACTTTGCAATCCATTTGAATATATTAGTGTATTCTTGGTTAGATATTGTTGAAGTAAGATAGCGTTGCTTTTTAGAGTTAGAGAAGATTTATTACTCCTCTTACCTTTGCCCTATTGTCCGTCTTTATATATCCCTTATGCCATGTTAGTGTAAGTGAGGAAGATCGTGTGCAACGTAATTTTTTTTCTCCAAATCTTTATAAGTCAATGATGTTGCTGTCACTATGGGGATTATAACGTAAAATGTTACTTCTAGAGAATAAAAAACTGAATTATTAAAAATGTTTGATGGTTGAAATGAACAATTTGTTTGAGAAGTATTTGAAAAGAGATGCTTAGCAGCCAAATTTTCTATGCCATGTTACAAAAAGACATTAATTTTATCAGATTTTATTATAGTTTTGAGTTCATTTTCTATATGTGCCTCATTATTAAATATACAAGTATTACTAATAATGGACTTATTTATGCTTATACTTATTAATTCTTATGCTTT
Organism: Arachis stenosperma; assembly: GCF_014773155.1. Taxonomy (NCBI): domain Eukaryota; kingdom Viridiplantae; phylum Streptophyta; class Magnoliopsida; order Fabales; family Fabaceae; genus Arachis; species Arachis stenosperma. The sequence goes on from NC_080379.1 coordinate 152,459,068, forward strand.
TTTTTGTCTTATATATTTTTATTAAAGTTCTAACTTATTTGAATTTATAACTGTAATCGTATAACAATATTTATTTAAACACATTTACATAATAATTTTTATATTTAAGTAGGACTCATTAATATAGACAAAAAAAATCAAGATTATTTTGGTTTTTATAGAATGTAATAGTGTTATATTCTGTATAATAAATTTTTAATACAATAATTTTTCAAATTAAAAATAATAGTTATTAATATTAATGGATAGGTACCAACTAAATTTTATAATGGAATAATATTTAGTCCGGACATAACCCGAATTTTATATTATAAATTTTTTTATACTAAGTAAATTAATTCTTTCAATAAATATATATATTAATCTCTTTATAAACAAATTATACATGAATATAATAAAATAAATTAAGTATATGATCCACGCATAACACAGGTTATATACTAGGAGTCTAATAATATAAATAAATGTCACTTAATTAGTGTTTATTGTTTATATGATTAGAATATAAATTATTTTTATTAAAGTTTTAATTTTTTAGATTGTATAACAGTAACATATTTAAACACAAACATAATGATTTTAATATTTAAGTTGAATCTATTAATATGAACTAAAAAATAATAAAATTATTTTACTCTTTATAAACATAGAATAAGACAATCTTATACATTATATAATAAATTTTTATATAATTTTTTTTAAAATTAAAAATAATAATTATTAGTACTAATAAATTGATATTCTTAAATTTTATAATGGAATGATATTTGGCCCGGGCGTAGCCCGGGTTTTACCCTAGTATTATATAATAAGTAATTAATGCATGCTTAGGTGATCGACAAGTGTTATGGCCAGTTAAATGACACATATCTCAACAAGTAAAATTACATTATCAACTAAAAAAATAAAATGTCAACATTGAAAAGTGAAGGGATAAAATAGGTTTTGTAGCTGCCAAAATAAATAATAACTCTGAAAATAGTGTGTTTGACAAAAAAAAAAGTTATTCCCTGAGACAAAGTAATAGAAAGTAGAAACTTCAAAGCATATAAGATTGCGAAGGAGATTTTGGCTATGAGCGGATTCTTTCTGCTTTTGGGGTTAGAATTCAAATTTCAAACACAAAATTTGAATAAGCATTCCAAATCAGAACTAAGTGAATAAATTTAAACTTAAGGTTTTATATTTCAATTCTTCTATCCTTGATTTTCTGTCACTTTCTTTGCTTCTTTTTTAGGGCTGTCAATTCATACCCTATTCGCGGGTACCCAACTCGGTCCAACCCATTTGGATAGGGTAGGCTATCCTACCCGCTGCGGGTAGGGTAGGGTATGGTCCGGGTATGCCTGCGGGTAGGGTAGGGTACGGATTTAGGGTGTACCCTACCCTACCCTACCCGCACCTCAAATATATAACACATATTTTATAAAAATTAGGTATATAGTTAAAGAAGTGAAAGTTGAACCTACAACTTTTCTTATGTAATGACTTACAATAAGTAAACAACCACTAAACTAGTTAGTTAATTTAGTAATTTAGAGTACTAGTTTATTATTTTTTATGTCATTAATATGTATAAAATTTGACATGATTGAATTTTATATTTACTTTGAAAATTTTTTATATATCTGTGGGTAGGGTAGGGTAGGGTAGGGTTTAGAACTTTAGGGTGCGAGTAGGGTTAGGGTTGAGAGATTCTCAACCCGCAGGTAGAGTAGGGTAGAATATTAATAGAATTTTCAACCCGCGGGTAAGGTTAGGATAGGGTCCAAACCCTACCCTACCCTACCCATTGCCAGCCCTATTCTTTCTTTCTACTTGGGCGCTCTCTCTCTCTCTAAAAAGAAAAACCAAGGAGCTTACCGGTGATGGAAACATGAACTGGCATAGAAGATAGAGAAAGGGCGTGCTCAGTGCTGCTGGTTAGGAGAGTGTCTGTCGAAGAAAAAAGAATACGACGACAGAAGCTCCGAATCTGTTTCCGGCGAGTAGCAAAGATGAAGAGCAATAAATTAGAGGTGGCGGTGGCTGTTGATGCAGCTGCAAGGAGAAAAAATAGTGGCACGGTGAGTGGTGTTACTACCGTCAGAGAAGAAGGAGCAGTTGGCAACAAGTTGACGACTTCAGTCAAAAGAATGGAGAGCTCCGAGATCCTGTCGTCGGTGGTGTGACAGAGGTAAATTTTCTTCTTTAAAAGCAGAAGTTTATTTTTTTTTTCTTTTTTTCTTTTTAAAAAATATTACAGAAAATGCCATTAGGGTTTGCGATGCAAGCAGAGGAAACGCCAGAACTCCGGTGCAATGTTTTGGTAAGCGTTCCGGCAATGTATTTTTGTGGTGTGGTATTATTAGTATTTTAGTTTATTCTGTCCCCTGTTAGCAAAATCATCTAACCAATAAATATGATGGAACATATTCTTCTTCCTTTTTTTTAACATTTTTATTAGAATTTTTAAATATGTAATTTGAGAAGTTAATTCCTTTTTTAAGGAACAACTTCCCTGGCAAAGCTCAAGGTGTGAAACTTGCTGGCAAGGTGCTCCAGCTGAAGTTGCGCCTGCCAAAACGGTATGAGTGATGCGTCTGCCTTAATTGCTATCTTTTTTACCTTTCTTTTATTTATATTATATCATTTTTATCTCTTCTTTAGTTTGTTCAGTTTAATTTTTGGATGGCAAACATTAATATTTAACTAAGTTTATATGTATTTAACTAATTTTGTTCTTCCTTTTCCTTCCATAACTTTTGTATATTTGGTTTTGAGTTTCCTTTAAAAATGAGTTTCCTTCCATATATAAATATTAAAAACTCAATGGCACACAGATAATGCAAATGGTTAAAGTCATGTATTACATGCAGTATTTTGTGAATACGCAGCAATAATACTAATAATAGTTCATAAACAACTTCCTTCATAATGAATGTACCTTCCAATTTTTAGTTTGCATTACAATTTCTATGAACTCAGTATATACCACTGCTACAGTTCTATCTATGTTATGGTTTGTTGGCAGTTTTTTAATCATTGAACCATGTTCTTGACTATTTTCTATAACTATAACAACTTAAAAATTATATAGATTTCCTTTCCTGTATTTTGAGAAGCAAACATTTTTTAGTTAACTAATTGAAATTTAAAAAACAGGTCACTATGTGTAAAACAAACAAATTTTAGTTAACTAATTAATTGTTAGCATTATATTAGAGAAGAGATCATGAACTTGAATTTTATAGTGATTCCATTAGCATGTGTACTAGAGTTCAATTGCATCTTTCTTGTGTGCCCTCGATATGATGAACTTGGATGTAGCTGCTCGATTGTGGTTTAGAAGTACAGAGAAGAATGCAGATATAATATGAGATGTATTCATACTAATTTTGTGCTATTGCTAAAAGTTTTTAATTGTTCTCTCTTGGCTTTTGTGTTGCTCCTCCCCCTTTGATTTGAACTTTTATGTGTATTCAATTTTCATGATTTTATTTTCAGCATAGATAATATTGCTTAATCTGTTCACCATTCGATTTGCACCATTATATTGATCCTTGGAGATGATGTCAGTGATGTGTTATTCTCTATGACTTAGTGTTTCGGTTTGATATTCACTTAGTACACAATTATTAGCATAATTTCATAATGATATATATGCAATGGAGGGGAGAAGAGAATAGATATAGATTACACACTAAGAATAACAGTTTTTGGGTATATATAGATGGATGATCATATCAGTTAAAGAATAGATTTATGGACCAAATTCTTTTAATGTATACAAATGATTTTAAGGAAGATTGTATAGTGGTAAATAAATCATTCGGGTCTTTATATGCTTTTGGGATCTTTAAAACTTTATACTAAAGATATTTAAGTACAAATTATATATTAATTATTAAAATGATTTCTTTTGAAAGCCATGGCTCGACCATGTGATCTTATTTTATAAGATTTGCTGCTGCTATAGTTTGGGTAAAGGATGTATGGTATGGAAATTAAATTATATTCATGTCTCGATCATAATGCTTTGTTAGAGCTTGATCCTGTGACTTTTGCCTCATAATAGAGACCTGTTTAAGATTAGGAAAGGAATATTTGGATACTCACATCTAGATGTGTTTTTGACTTATATGTGATTTGAAGTTGGCTTAATTACTTTTGATATAAGGCATATTGGTGTAAAGCTGAACCCAGAAGAGAAAAAGTAAATGAATGATATTTTCATATGTGGAATTTTCAATTCATCATCATGAATAAGTTTCTGCTTCAAACTGCAAATGCTTCCAATTTTATCTTAGGGACCATATATGGTTAATGGTTTAGTTGCCAATAGCACCATTGCCACTCATATGTTGTCTCACTTTGAATTTCAACATGTATTCATGTAGCACTGACGGTTGTTTTAATCGATAAACATGTTAGTCTCTTCCTAAAAATATTGTTTTCCATTCTGTGTCTCAAATTGGCTTGCCTAAGGATTATTTCTTGTGAAGTTATGAAGATGTAATGTTCATAACTTTGAATTTGTATGATATTGTACCTTTTTTGTTTTGTTCAATTGTGTTCATGTCTTGAGTCTCATTTTTTTATACTTTGACTGGTACTATTTGTTCCAATCATCTCATTCCCTAAGGCATTATTATTATTTTTACTGGTGCAAGTTCCTCCTATAACTGATATATGCAATTGAGAATGAATCAGATCAAAGCTTCCTAAAGTATTCTTGAGAAAACACAAGAAGTTTGAAGGAGATGGTTGTGCTTTTAAGATATATCTCTTAGTTTTAATATTACTGTTTTTCAATAGATTCCAAATTCATATTCTAAATCAATGTAGAATAATTATTGTTGATTTTATTTTATTACTTTGATTTTACTTTGTAAGTTTATGACATTTGTGCAGACGAAAGTGATCAGAAGTATAAATAGTTGTTAAAGTGCACACGTATAAATAGTTGGGTAAAAGACTTACTTCAATTGATATAGATGTGCATATATAAGATTTGATGTACTAATATTGTTTTAATTAGTTCTATTGATTGTAGAATTATTATCTCAATTTTCTAATCTAATTTTATAATATTTTTAATCAAAATACAGAAGTCATTTGTCCAAGTTAGGTTATTGCGACCAAAATGCATACTTTCTCCATATCATAGTAGTAGAAAATTACTATGGTATGGAGAATGTATTTTTTTTTACAACTGACTTGATATCTAAATTCTGTTGTAGGTCTTTTATTTAGTCAATATCTTTGTTTTTGCTTGAATTTATATTTCTATTCTCATTTAATTTTTTGTTGTTGCTTTTGGTTTCTTTTCATTATTTTTCCGCCTCTGATTCTTTATTCCTGTTTGATTATTATGTAGAAAAAGAAACTGTTAGTATTTAGTATTGTCTAATATTTTTTATTAGCTGATTTGTCATTCAGTTGTACTTTTAGGAGTTTTTGGATTTTTAATTTGTGATTTGAGTTCTGAAATGATATTATTTTAAGGAATAGAGCATATAGAGAAGACAAGATAATCATATGTTATATTCATTTCATTTTCACTAATTGGATCTAATATTGAAATATATTTATGTGTTCCAGATATGCATTCACCGTTACATTGTTGAAAATCTTTTATCTCATTGATCAAAAAAGAAATTTTCTCATCACTCCCCCTTCACATGCACCTAATAGGCTAATAGACGTTGAGTTGTTAATTTATCAGTTGGGTTTTGTTATTTGCATTCATCAACTCCTGCCTTTACAAATCTTGGATTTGTGTTTTTCTAATAATTTTAAATTTTGCCTGCATGAAACAGTGATGTATGGTAGGGAGTTTGAGTTCAAATAAAGTGTGATTACATTCAAAGGTCCCAAAAATAAAATGTGGTAAACTTTTGATATTACAAAAGGAACTTTCTCCATTTCAAGAATTAAGTTACATGTGCAGTTGTTGCACGTCAAATATATTGAATTTTGCTTTTAGATATAGCATTTGGTTAGTCTTAGAAAGTTTTTGCTTTTAGTCACTTTTGATGTCATCACTTGATCAAATTGAAAATCTTTTGATTTCTCTTACCTATGAAGTATGAAGGTTATGACTAACATGAAAAAAATTTCATAGCTGCATAATTTGCTACTTCTCTTGGGATATTATAAGAATGCGAAACATATAACACTTTGGATGGTAGGAGAGTAGAACAGCTATGGAGGGGTAAAAATTTATTTGCTTCCAATAGATTTGCAAAGTTAAATCTCATGATTAAGATAAAAATATTAAAGAAATTTAATATATTATTAATAAAATCTAATTAAATAACAATAAAATCTTACAACAGTTTATAACAAAATCGCAAAAAAAAAAGGAGTAAGTTGTAAGGTATTAAGACTGTGTGTTAATTTGGTTTGACCTATTTGAATAAAAAAGTACCTATAAAAAGATAGAGTATTTTTTTTTTATAAAAAAACAAAAGTAAAAGATGTTCTTAATTTTTGAAAATTCATTTAAAAAATCTATTCAAATATGGAATGTCTTTTGTATATTAAAAAAAGACTTTTAAAAAAAGATAAAAAATATAAGTATATTTTTTAAAAGTCAATCCAATCTAATTTTATATCTTAAATGTTATGTATAAAATAATGTGTTTACTTTTAAAAAAATGTTAAGGGTTGAATTTCGATTTTAATTTTATATTATGAAATTTTTATAATGAAATTAGTACTTATTTAAGAACTTAGCCAAGTTTTGGGATAAATGAGAAATTTTATTGATTATATAACATTGTTCTTGATACTTAGAGCATATATGAAATTGTTGATTTCACTTTTATATACCAGTAAATTCATATACATTGTAAAAAAAAATTAATTAAAATGTGTTCTATAAGTTAATCATTCCAAATTTTATATTTTAATTTTTATAAGTAGATTAAACGTAAGTATAATAAAAAATTTATCATTTTGATTTTAGTGTCGGATAATTATACAATAGAAAGAGATCATTCAAATTTTGAATAAGTATAGTCTATTAATATGTAAAGAAAAATAATCTCAATAGTTAATTTATGAAACAGTATGTGCAAAGGGTGAAAAACATATTAGGAAAATGTTTTGAATAGTTAATTTTTTAAAAAATTTAGTTAGAATGTGTTTTAAAGATTATCATTTAAAAATAATTATTAAAAAGATATAAATTAATTTAAACTAAAATATTTAAAACTCGATATAACAAAAGTGATTAATCACTTAATATTTCTGTATATTAAATAAATTAATTTCTTTTATAAATATATATTAAGTTTTTTGTAAATAAAACATACATAAATACAATCAACTGATTAAGTATATGACTTGTGCTTACACTAGGAGTCTAATAATATAATTAAATATCATTTAGTTAGTATTTATTATTAGTGTAATTAGTAATTACAATATACACTATTTTTATTAAAGTTTTAATTTTTTGGGTTGTATAATAGTAAAAAAGTATTAACAACATTTATTTTAATACACATACATAATATTTTTTATATTTAAGTAATATTCGCTAATATGCGCTACAAAAATAACAAAATTTTTTGGCTTCTAAAAAATATAGGATGGAACCGTTTTATACATTATACAATAAATTTTTATACATTAGGACTTTTTAAAGATAAAAGTAACAACTATTAGTATTAACAGATAAATACAAACAAATTTTTATAATGGATCAATATTTGACCCACGGATAAAAATAATAAGATTTTTTGGCTTCTGAAAAATAAAGGATGAAATCATCTTATACACTGTCCAATAAATTTTTATACATTAAGACTTTTTTAAATTAAAAGTAAACTATTAATATTAACACATAAATATCAACAAATTTATAGAATTGATTAATATTTGGCTCGCGCGTAGTGCAGGTCTTACACTAGTATATATATATATATATATATATATATATATATATATATATATATATATATATATATATATATATATATATATATATATATATATATATATATATATATATATATATTAAAATTATTTTTTTAATATCAGAATTTATTAATTAGTTAGAAGACATAATATAGATAAACAAACACAAACAAGATAACTTTTAATTTTTTTTAAAGCTTATATGATGCATTTGAAATTATTTATTTATTTATACCCATTGTAATCATATAAAACAACTCTACTTGTTATTACTATCCTATGCAATAGAAGTTCGGTCTTGATCTTTTTTAAGTCTACGTACATAGATGAGGGACAAGATACAAGGGTATAACATTCTTGATACACTAACCTAGAACAAATTTAATTTATTTAATTATAGAAATATAACTTAAACAAGGAAGAGAAGAAAAGAGTGGTAAGACAACATAAAAAATTAAAGCAAACAACAAATCAGAAATAGTCATAGATACCATTATAATAATTAAAGTAGGCCAAGAACAGTAATTGTATGACAAAACCGTAAACAAATGAATCAAATCACAAGTAAGAAATACAAAAAAAAAATCATAAATCAACAAACCAGAAGACCAAGATCATAGCCATAGCATGTTTCTTAATCATGTTTAATTAGCTAGGTTTTTTTTCTCCCTTAAGATATTAGACCAATCACTAAGCAATAATAGAATGCTTTTTAACTAAGTTCAAAGGGTACATGCATAATGTGCTGTGAGTTTTAAAGAAAATTCTACTAAATTAGTTTATAAAAAGAAGATTTTCATGAAAACATAAAATAAACCATAAATATAACTTAAAGGTAGAACAAATAAGATGCATCATCCATAAACATGTATATCAAAACATATGAACTTATTATCCCATCATCTAAAAGGCAATTTAGGACAAGAAATTAAGACATTTTTAATCTTGACAAACAGTAAAATAAGACTTTGATGGATAACCAAAAGTTGTAGATTATGAATTAGAGAACAGATTTAACTATTAAGACTTAGTAACTTCTCTAATAGAGGCTATCAAGTTTATTGGTAACAAAAAGACAAAGAAAATATAAAGCGACGTAAAAGTCTCTAAAATGTTAGAGAGAAAGGAAAAAAAGACATCAATCAAATAGGATAAAATATAAAGAAGCATGGCGTGAGAGACAAAACTTACAAGGCTACATGAATTGTGAAATGAAGTAATAGTAGTAAAAGTTTTATGTACCATATATAAGTAAGTTAAATAGGATAAAATTTGAATATTTTGTAATTTAAAATTTATTATGGTAATATTATTATTATGATATTTTTTAATGTAGATGTTTATTATATTTAATTAATACTTTATACTTTTATTGAATAATAATACGTAATAAATTAATTAATTATGTATGGGAGTTATGGCCCAAGTGGCCCAACCCATTGGCCCAATAACTTAAAGAGGAGAGTCCTCTTCTTCCCCATTCAGCCAAGAACGCTGAAGCAAACACAAGAGGAGAGAAGAGAAGGGTTCCAACCCAAGGCCTTGATTCAATCCTCCATAAGTTTTTGCTCCGAACTCCAATTGTTACACTGTTTGTGACCACGCGTTCGCGACGTCGAGCTCTACAAAATCCGGTAACCAATTTTGGTAAGAAATCTTGATTTCCATCTCAGCTTCTCATTCCTTTGATTTTCGAAATTTTGGGGTCTCTGTTATTAAAATTCGATATCTTGAAGTTTAGGCTCAAATTAGCTTGAGGAATTTGTGGGTCCTTATTCAATCAAGACACATATAATGTGAGGACTCTCAAAACCTTGCAAATTCTTAACTGATGTGAGTTTGGGTATTGAATTTGGTACATAAGCGTGATATATGTGAATTAGGTGCGTATATATATGTCAGTTGAAGTTTGGTGGAATTTGGGTGTCATTGCTTGGAGATTTTGGATCCTTTGGGGCAGTGTTTGGTGTCTTGATGGTGTCTCAGGTTATACGTGAAAATCGGCCAATGTGTATTTTTGGTTTCTCGTATTTAATATATAATGTCTTGTGAAAACTTAGGCTAGAGAATCATAGAATAGGTTGGAAGAATTAAGTATGTTGAATGTGTAGCATTTGTGATAATGATTGATGATATAAATTGAACATGTTTTGGTGATCATTGTTGTGATGGGAATAGAATGCTAAAATAGTGATTTAATAATGTTTCATATGTTGATGATGTTGATTAGGTTTATAGAATGAATTGTTAGTAACCTTGTTGATGAAAGTGAGAAATTCAGGCATGAAATTGTGTAGTATTGAAGCATGATTGATTGTGGTATGATGAGGGGATTCCAGAGTTATGTTAGTCTGATATGGTATGTGGTTGTGCTGAATATATGCATATGTGGTTGGATTTGAGTTTGGTTTGTAATGAAAATTGAGGTTTGAGGATTTTATGGAAAACTGATTTTTGTTCGAACTTCGGCGAGTTATAACTTGGGTTCCGGATCTCCAAATTGTTTCAAACTTATTTCGTATGAAAATTGGGTCCGTGAAGTTTACACCGTTTGAAAAACAAATGAAAATGATTTAAAACGAAAAATTTATGCGCGTTAGAAGTTTAGGATTCAACACTAAAATTCTGCCGACTTTCAAACTTAGCCAAATTTTTTATATAACTTCCTTGCATGCGTATGCATCTTGGGCGAAAAGAGACCTATGCGTACGCATACCATGACATGCGTACGCATAGCCCTGTTTTTAGCAAGCAAATGCTTTGTGTTTTAAACCCAACATTGATCCTCTAAACCTCTATTTTTATTCTGTTAATTCTAAATCTTATTAGTAAGTCTAGTAACAAGATGGGGATTGAAAATGGTGGTAACTTGGGAGTGAAGTAAGATTGAAAAATTAATGAATTATATATGAAAATGTGAATACTTAAGGTGTATGTGGTGCCATGGTTTTAATAATTGATTGTGCAATAATTATAAACGTTTTTTAGGCTTATACACTCAAATTATTTGAGACACGAGTTTTCCTGGGTAAAGTATTGTGGCTTGCCACCACGTGTTCCAGGTTGAGACTCGATACTCTGTTGACCTTACGTCGTAAGGGTGACCGGGCACGTATAAATTCCCGGGAAGGATACCCCCAGAGAGCAAAATTTCAAATGAGAAAAAGCTATGCATAGACTCTTGAGGATGTGCGACGGGAGACAGTCCATGGTTTAGCAGCCGGACTTGTCAGGTTGGCTTGATAACCGACATATGAGACTCATCAGCCATAGGATAGGTATACATCATGTGCATATTGTTTGCTTGCTTGTTTGTGCATTAATTGGGAATGCCTAAGTGGATTTAATATGTTAATTGTTATATTCGCTAATTGCAGTACTTGTTATATTTGCCCTTGCTTGCTTGTTTGTTTGTTTGTGCGGTATCCCTGGTGTTGGAGAATCGGAGGAAAGGCAGGGAAGTTAGGAAGTTTAATCAAGTTTAAGGTTTGTTTTAGTTAGAATCTTAGAAGACCACGTGTTTATGGCTTTTCTTTTTAGCCCTTTAAGCTTTATTATTTGAGTGTCGGTGTTCTAGGATTGTCTCTGGCTTTCTTAAGACCTTATATCTTATGTGTGTGGCACCATTACCATGCTGAGAATCCCCAATTCTCATTCCATACGTTATTGTTTTTCAGATGCAGGTCGAGAGGCACCTCGCTAGGCGTCTAGAGTTTCTGCAGCGAAGTGGATTCATTTTGGGTTTTCACTTTTAGTCTTTTGCTATATATGTATAGACTCTCCTCATGTATATATATGCCTTACTGTTGTGCCTCTTAGAGGTTTATGGAGAACTAGGGTTTTAAACATGTATTCTGGGTTATGGGTTGTATATTTTGTATGTAAATATTCTCTAGCCAACCTTAGCTTCGCAGGCTGAGTTAGGAGCTTGTTATGTTGTACTCTTAACCTTTTATTCCTACCTTTTGCTTAATTATATTTATGAATTTTAGTTTCTTTTTCGCACGCAAGTAATCTTGTTTCGGGAGCATTGCGTTTTTTCTATTTTCACATTTTTTCTTTACCCATTTTTTAAGACTCCTTGTATACTGCATCCCTTTCAATATTACATATATATATTTTTTTATTTTAGAGGTCATAGTACCACACCACTTCTGTTTTACGACTTAGCGTAAAACTCTATATGGTAAAGTGTTACACAGGATGTGCATGTTATATTCACATACTATTATAATTTATTAGTATTTTTTATCCATATATACGTATATAAGGCAAGCTGAAATGGGATCATATTATAGGCCTATAGCTCTAAAGTAAATTGAAATCAAATCCAAATTGAAAACTTGATATATCAGTTAACAACATAGCTGCAACCTGCAAATTGCGTAAAAAAGTGCTAGCTCAACATGATTCAAGGTGTCAAACAAATTAAAGATGTAACATGTATAGCATAAAGGCATAATTTTCATCTCTCATTTTGCTAAAACTCAATAGCAAACAGTACTACAACATCCTATTAAAGCCTTCCTTAATTTTCTGCAATCATATAAACAGTATGGGTGTTCAAAATCGATCCGGACTGAACTAAACCGATGGACCGAACCGAAAAAATCGAAAACCGAATTAACCGAAAACCGAAAAAACCGAAAAAAAAGTGATGTTTTACGATTTTTCTGCAGTTCGGTTCGGTTTTCGGTTCTTGCCACCAAAACCCTAACCGAACCGAACCTAACCGGTTCTTCACAAAACCCTAAAATTAAAAGTTAAAACTACCCCAAGTCCCCAACCCCACCCCCCAGACCCCCACCCCCCCAAACGCGTTACAGCTGCGCGAGTCCCTCCCCTCCCCCCATGGAAACCTAACCCCGCCGCCCAAACCCCAGATCGGAGCCACTCACCCAAACGGCCAGCAGTCACCCACCCACCCACGCACCCAAACGGCCAGTAGTCACCCACCTTCTTCACTCCTTGTCCTTTATACTCGAAGTCGAAGCCAACAGTCACCCACCCACCACGAAGACGAAGACGAAGACCCAGTCACCCACCCACCCACAGGACCTCCGACCTCACCACCTCCGACGTCACCGCCTCCACCCAGAAAGCCTCCACCCAGCAGCGTTTCTGGGTTCTGTAGGGTCACCTCACCACCTCCGACCTCGCCTCCTCCACCCAGAAAGTCTCCCACCCAGCCACCGATTCAAGTGCATATGGAGCCCGAGCCATCTATTCAGGTAAACTTTACTGATGCATTCTTGCCTTGTTGTTGGTATTGCTGCTTGCTGGTTAATGGTTATTGTTCAATGTTCAGTTTGTTCAGTTTGTTCAATGTTCAGTTTGTTCAGGTTAGTTTAATCATCTTTTTTTGTACGTTAGGATCTAGGAGTTCAATTTTAATATAAAGATTGATAGAATTGAATAGATTTAACCTGAAAAATGATGTTAGGGATCTAGTTCAATTTTAATATAATCAATTAATCATTAACATAATTTAACCTGAAAAATAGTTTATAAGTAATGTTTACCATTTCATGTATGTTTCATATTATTTTTTTATTTTTTGTAAAATTTTAGTTTTAACCAATTTCTTCCTCACATGAATACAGAAACGGACAAAACAATGGGAAAATAGTAAATAGTTTGCCTTTTGCTTCAGATATAGGTGAATGATTGGAGTTGTTTTTTTTTTTTTCAATTTATTTGTAGGATCAAAGTTTTGAATTTGGCTTCTAAAATAGAGGCTTTCAGTTTCTGGTTCCTTGCTTGTTTATTGTTTGGTTTATTGCTGTTTATTGCCAAGTTCAATTTGTTGGTATAAAGGTTTATTGCTTGTTCATTGCTTGTTTGGTTCATTGCTGGTTTAATTTGAGATTATCTAGTTTTGTTCTGTTTAGTGTTTAATTTGCCAAGTTCAATTTGTTCATTGCTTGTTCACATTATCAAGTTTTGTTCTGTTTGGTTTATTGCTGGTTTAGGGCTGGTTCATTGCTTGTTTATTGTTTGGTTTATTGCTATTTATTGCCAAGTTCAATTTGTTGGTATAAAGGTTTATTGCTTGTTCAATGCTTGTTTGGTTCATTGCTGGTTTAATTTGAGATTATCAAGTTTTGTTCTGTTTAGTGTTTAATTTGCCAAGTTCAATTTGTTCATTGCCAAGTTCAATTTGCCAATTCTGTTTAGTGTTTATTGCTGGTTTAATTGTTCATTGCTTGTTCAGATTATCAAGTTTTGTTCTGTTTTGTTTATTGCTTGTTTATTGCTGGTTAATGGTTATTGCTTGTTTATGTAGTTTGACGTCAGTTCAAGTGAGAATATGGGCAACACTGGATTGCCTTCAATTCATATTCCGAATGAATCAACAAGCATCAGATCTCCGACTGCTTTGCCTCCTGTGCCAGCTCCTCAATGAAACACAAGGAAGCTTGCTAGTAGAGGCCGAGGGAAAAGGCGGGCTGTTGAAGAAGCTCCCGTTGATGACTCTGCTGAAATTGAGACCGACGAAGGTAAGAGAAAACCTTCTAGACCTAGGTCTTGGACATGGGATCACTTTACTAAAGATGAAACTAGTAATCCACAGTATCCTAGAGCTAAATGTAATTGGTGTGGGGCTAGTTATGCATGTGATACACATAAAAATGGCACTAGTAACATGAAAAATCACTTGTTGTCGCAATGCAAAAAATTTTCGAAGGAGGCATTAGATCCTACCCAAAAGATTTTTTGTTTTCAAGATGTGGTAAAAGATTATAGGAAAGGGATAGGTAGTTCACTTTCTGCTGTGTCATTTGATGTTGATCGTTGTAGACAAGCGCTTGCTAGAATGATTATTGTGGATGAATTGCCTTTTTCGCATGTTGAGGGGGAGGGTTTTCGTTATTATAAGAGTTTTTTGCAACCCAAGTTTCCAATTCCTGGAAGGCTCACAGTTGCTAGGGATTGTTGGAAGCTTTATTTGAATGAAAAAATTAAGTTGAAGTATGTTTTCTCTCAACCAAATCAAAATGTTTGTTTGACAACTGATTGTTGGTCATCTGTGCAAAACTTAAACTATCTTTGCCTTACTGCTCATTACATTGATGCTAATTGGAAGTTGCAAAAAAGAATCTTGAATTTTTGTGCTATCAAGAATCACAAGGGAGAAACAATTGGTAGGAAGATTGAGAGATGTTTGTTGAGCTGGGGGATATCCCGGATTTTTTCTATCACTATTGATAATGCTAGTTCAAATGATGTTGCACTTTCTTACTTGAAAAATAGAATGGATGATTGGAACTCACATCCATTAAGGGGAGAGTTTTTACATGTTAGATGTTGTGCTCATATTTTAAATCTTCTTGTGAATGATGGGTTGAGAGAAATGCATGAGTCAATTTTAAAGATTAGAAATGCGGTTCGGCATGTGCGTGCATCACCTGGTCGTACTGAGAGGTTTAAAACTATGATTAAGGAAGCTAGAATTCTGGAAAAAGGCACTGTCCATTTAGATGTTCCTACCAGGTGGAACTCTACCTTTTTAATGCTTGAAAGTGCTTTGAAGTTTCAAAAGGCATTTAAACGTTTGGGGGAGAGAGATTCTGAGTTTGCTATGATGGCTGGTGGGATTCCTAGGTCTGAGGATTGGGAGAATGCAAGGCATTTTGTCAAGTTTTTAAAAATATTTTATGAGGTTACTAACAAAGTTTCTGGTTCAACGTTTGTGACATCTTCTCAACACTTTAATGACTTTTATAAAATATTGTCTACACTTAAGCATTGGATGAGAAGCTTAGATACAGTACTTTCAAGCATGGCTGAGAAAATGAAGTCCAAGTATGATAAGTATTGGGAAAATATAAAGAACACAAACATGATGATTTTCATTGCAGTTGTTCTTGATCCTAGGTATAAGCTTCAATTGATTAAGTGGAGTTTTGGAAAGTTGTATGAAAAAGAAGATGCTGAATTTTTAACTTCAAAGGTGAAGGAGACGCTTTTCAAGGTGTTTGATAGCTACAGGCTGTTTGATGGTAACTATCAAAGGTCTACTCGGCAAGATCCTCCTGAAATTAGCACACAAGAGCTTGAGGCACATGAAACTTCTTTCGCTATGGAATTTGAGAAGGAAATGCAATTTAATGAGAGTGTTAACAAGAATGAGGTGGAGTTATAT
Organism: Arachis stenosperma; assembly: GCF_014773155.1. NCBI lineage: Eukaryota > Viridiplantae > Streptophyta > Magnoliopsida > Fabales > Fabaceae > Arachis > Arachis stenosperma. The sequence goes on from NC_080379.1 coordinate 152,475,122, forward strand.
CTTATGGAGGCATTAGAGAAGAGTGGCGTGCAATTTGACATTCTAAATTGGTGGAAAGTGAATTCCACTAAATTTCCAATTCTTGGGGGGATTGCAAGAGACGTCTTAGCCATGTCAGTTTCCACAGTTGCTTTAGAATCGGCATTTAGTACTGGAGGAAGGGTGTTGAATAATTATAGGAGTTCTCTAACTCCGATGACAGCTGAAGCGTTAATTTGTACCCAAAATTGGCTTCGAAACTCTCAAAAACTTGTCCTTGAGGAACTCATCGAGGAATTGGAGAAGTTAGAATTAGGTATGGTTAAGTTTCTACTTATAATTTTCTTTATTTTAATCTAGTTTTTATTAATATATATTATTTGTTATGATTGTTTCTTGTTTTATATATTTTGTAGAAGTTGCACCTACTCGTGATCCCAATGAAGAAGATTTTGGTGTTGAGTCTGATTAAAGTACATCTTGTTAAGTTTTATGGTATGAATTGTTCTCCTTATATTATTATTATTATAATTATTATAATTATTGTTGTTGTTGTTTTTGTTGTCCTTATTATGTAACTGTTTTTTTTTTATTTCAGGTTGGTCTGCATTATGAAGTTTTAGCTATTTTGTTGGAGAAGACACCATAACTTTGCTATCAGTTTAATGACAATTTATTTTTATTTTCAGTTGTGTTGACTGTTGAGCTATTAAACTTCTTTAATTGTCGTATTTGAATTCTATTGTCGTTATATTTCATTAGATCAAGACTTTGTTAGCTATTGTGTATTTTGGCTTGTTGATTTCAATCTTATGACATTGCATAATAGTATGGTAGATTTTTTTTATTTGATTGAAAAAACCGAACAAACCAAACCAAACCAAACCGATTTTAATTGGTTTGGTTTGGTTCGGATGACCTTAAAAAAAACTGAACCAAACCGAACCGCAGCTTAATTAAACGATCGGATCGAATGACTTTTCCTTCAAAAACCGAACTAAACCGTACCGCAAACACCCCTAATAAACAGTAGTTTAAGGATTGAATTCATCAATGAAAAATCTAAATCAAAACATGAGAATATGAGAAGATGGAAAAAAAAACATATAAACTTTTGAACTATATTAAAAAAATCCTTTGAAAATTGTAGGTTACCTTTTAGTTCAATTTTGAGTAGGCATGCTTGAATGCCTTTGATACATATCTATTCATACCAATAGTTATTACTTTTATATAGAGAACAGACGGAAAATTATACAAAAGTTCACACACAAAAAAGAACCCTATAAATTTCAAACATATATTAACAGCAAATGGAAGATTATACAAAAGTTTATTACCACAACTTAGTTAACAACATATCTCCTTTAAGATAAATGTTGATTAAAATATAGTTACTGAATAAGATAATTCGAAGAGATAGTTTTTCACACAACAATGAAAGAAAAATGTATTTATCCTATTACTGACATAGTTGATTTGCTCTTTACACAATTAATGTAAGAAAAACTTGTTATCACTTATTTGCACAACAATAATATTACTAAAACACAACTAACTGCTTAATTCATTCATTTATTTGTTTACTAAAAAACAAAGATATTAATGAAAGGCATTATTGAAACAACCATATTACTGTAAGATCCAATCTCATTTTTCACCAAAAAGTTAGAATGCGACCAAAAAAATTATATACTCTACAATCTAAAGACCCATATATAGAAAAGTCATAAAGATGAGATTAAATATTCAATTGATTCAAAAATAAAATAAAAAACTTTACCAATTTAAGATATAAGTGAGTTAAACACATTACACAATTAAAAATCGTTGGACCTCCTGGACATAGACATATAGAAATATTTTTAAATTTTTCAATTTAGATATTGCTACCTTACATAAATGCTTTTCATTAATCTCATACGTTAATTATTGAAACTAAAAAAAAATTGTTAAAGCACAATAATAAGTACTATTTTTTAATACTGCTACATTACATAAATGCTTTTCACTAATTTCACACATCAATTATTGAAACTAAGCTAAAAAAAAATTTGTTAAAGCACAATAATAATTAATAAGTACCATTCTTTAATAAATATATTGTTGAAGCACAACTAAAAGAGATACATAATCCTTTGTAGAATTACCAAATGACCGATTATTTCTTGAGCCTGAAACAAATTAAACAAATAAATTCAGAATAAAAACAATTATATTGCATGACATTATGACAGTATTATTTGTGAAAATTCAATAACTCATTATTTTTAAGTATCATTGAAACATGCACACCCACAAAAATATTACTCAACTGGACATTTTAGATTTCAAGACTTACACTAAATGCAAATTCAAAATTTCCCAGTAAAAAAAAGCGACAACAGTTACATTATACAATGATCATGGCACCAAAGTTTTATATAGTTCATTAAGAGTGATTACATTTTTGACACCAACCTTCTTTAAAAAAACGATATACAATAACAAACATGCTAAACTCAAAAAAAGAGAAAGCCTTTTTTAAATCATCATAAAGTTTTCACACAATCCTACCATGTATAAATCTAAAAAAAGGAAGCTATTAAATCAAAATTTCATATTAAACAAAGCATGGAATGCTTATTAAAAATAACAAATCATTAAAGGATCTTAATAAATATCAATATTATTGCCAATTAAAATGTTTTACTTACAATAATAACTTTGCAAAAATTTATTAACAGCTGATTTTTTAAAAATACTATAATATAAAACAATTCACTATTGATCACTATTTGTGTATATTTTCTTTGAATGTAATCAATTAAATTATGCATATTCAAAAACAAAGATAATGGAAAAATTATTTTAAAGAACCGTAAAGAAGATTTAATTATTAAAAAAGAACCTTTAATACTAAAATTATTAAGAAAAACCAAGTCTTTTTATAACATTTAAAAAGAAGAACCAAATTTTTTATAAAAATATTAATATATTTTTCATTATTATTTATTTATTTTTTATAATATTTATGTTGATAAATTTTATTTATTTTAAAATTTTAGTAATTTTTATTAATTATTTATTTATTTTTATTTATTTTTTAATTTTTGTTATCTTTACCTAACGAGAAAAAGACATACAAGTAAATAAATAAATAAATAATAAAAATTACTAAGATTTTAGGAAAAATAAAAATTGTTAATATAAAAATTATAAAAAATAATTAAAAATATATTTGTCTTTTTGTAAAAAGATTTGGTTTTTTTTCTTAAATATTATAAATATTATAAAAAGCTTTAGTCGTTGTTAATAATTTTTAATAATTAAATCTCTCTAACAATCTTTTAGAATAATTTTGTTAAATTAATTAACTAATTAATTCCAAGTGAATATTCATACATATCTATATAGTATTGAGAATCAAATAATATATATTAAAAATTATAAAAAAAAATAAAAAATAATTAAAAATATATTTATCTCCTTATAAAAAGATTTAATTTTTTTTAAATATTATAAAAAGATTTAATCCTTCTTAATAATTTTAATATTAAAAATTTTTTTAATGGTCCTTTAGAATAATTTTTTCAAAAGATAATTAATTCAATACATATGCATACATATGTATAAAGGAAAAAACGAATCACTTAGTTGGATTTTTTTAATTATTTTTTATTAATATTCAACTATTACATATTTACATTCATAAACTGAATTTGTGCCGTGCAGAGAAAATAAAAAAAATACTTTTAAGATAAGTGTTTTATATGTTTTTCTGAAGTACAGATAGATATATTAATAGATTTATGCCAAAAAATTATTTATTATATAATTGATATTGCCACAAATTATGACAGACTATTCATCACACTATATTTGGTCCAATAGTTATTTTTTTGTTCTAGTGACTCTTTTAGTCCAATAACTTCATAGGCTGAATATTTGTTTGTAATTAATAATTAATAAATAGAACAAAAACAAGAAAATGAAGGTAAAGGTAAGGGTAAAAGTAGAAATGAGTACACATCGGATTGGTATGAGTTTAAGGTAAAATTAAAACCGAACTAATTAAATTGTAATTAGTTCGATTTGGTTCGAATTTATATTTTTTTTGTGTGTATTCGAATCAAATTAAATCGATTAAAAAGCAAATTAATTTGGTTCGAGTAATTAAATACCTGATGAAATAGAAATTTATAAAAAAATTATCTTAAAAATTCTGTAAGTACAATAAATATATAATATTTATATAATTTAAACATGTTAAACACTAAATACATTTCAAATTAAACACATTAAAATTTAAACATACTAAATATTAAAGACAATAAAATCTAAACATATTAAAAGACATAAATATATTTTAATTTTTTTTATTTAATTAATATATGATCAGATTTACGGATTGATTTAAATTGTACACTTTTAAAATCGTTATTTAAACTAATTACTAAAGAGAATCATTAGTTTAGTTTGAATTGAATCCGATTACTTATTGCTTCCAAAATCAATTTAATTAATTCGATTTGAATTTAAAGGGTTAATCAGATACCCCACTCGTGCTCACCCTCGGATGAAAGTGAGAGGTGTGATACTAGAAAGGGATGGAATAATGTTGAAGCGCGTGCAGTACATCAGCGCAGACTGTATTTAAGCATAACTATAAATACCATAATCTACACGACAATGGTATTAGACCAACTACCTTCCGTTGCTTTCTTCTACTTCATTTACTCCAACCAACTTGCCTCAATCCCTAACCCAATTCCTTCAATTCAAAACCCTAGTACTTTCATGGCTTCTTCTATTTCTTCTTCTATCAATATCTCCTCGTATTCCTCCACACCACCACTTTTCCACCCAAGGTAAACTACTTCCGACTCTACTCATTTTGCGTCCCTCTCTTGGCGTCCTTTTGACTTGTTTTTTTATGTCTAATGTAGTGCTTCTGCATCCCAACCCTTCAAATTGTTCAAGGGATTACGCCGTACAAATGGACATGCATTAGATTTCGTGTTTCTCCGACTCTCCTCTAAATTCCCCTCTACTCACTCTGCTATTTCTAGAATTGAAGCTGCAGGGGGAGAACTGCATTCTAATCGGCTAGGCTCTGATGCTGCCACAAAGGTTGAATCAGTTGCGAGAATCAATCGGTTTTCCGATGAAGACGATGAATTTGATCTTGACACTCCCACGCAAGGTTTTGCTTCCATCCCGGAGGCCATTCAAGACATTCGAAACGGAAAGGTTCCTATTTTTCTCTCTGTCCTCCCATTCAATTTAGTTTAACTTAGGTTATTCACTCACACTAGTGCTTCAGATGGTAGTTGTTGTAGATGACGAAGACAGAGAAAATGAAGGAGATTTAATCATGGCAGCAGAGTTAGTAACACCTGAGGCCATGGCTTTTATTGTTAAGCATGGAACCGGCATAGTTTGCATTAGCATGAAAGAGGAAGATCTTGAGAGACTGGATCTTCCACTCATGGTAAACAGTAAGGACAATGATGAAAAACTGCGCACAGCGTTCACTGTGACAGTGGTATGTACAGTTAGTACCTGCATCTAGGGTTAAGTACCATTTTGAGAGGCAGACAATTTTTTTTGTTCTCAACCTTTTTGTATACAAAATCGCCACCAAGGTTGAAACCAAGATTTAAAATAGTTTAATTTACTTAAATATTCAAATTTTAGATAAAATTACTTCTAACACAAAAAATTATATATAAAAAAAACAAGAGAAAAAGAGTCTTTTTACTCCTGCGAAGGGGAAGGGGAAGGGGAAGGGGAAGGGGAAGCTGTCCATGATCTGCTTTTGTTTCCGCCATCAGAAAAATCAACTTCAGAAAGCATTGTTGCTATGCTGCACTTGTATAATATATTTGATTCACCAATAATTTGGTTTATGTTTGATTCGTTGCATTTAGTAGTATTTTTTGTTTCTAATATTTTACAGACATTTGATTATCATTAGCAAGAAGGATATATTATTATCACATCAACAATTATTGTGTTCTGATGGGAATTGTTTTGACTGTAATTTAAGAGCATATTTATGTAATATGCTACTTTTGAACCGTTTACATTGCATTTGTAGGATGCTAAACATGGTACCACAACAGGGGTGTCAGCTCGTGATCGAGCAACAACAGTCTTGGCCCTTGCATCTAGTGATTCTAAACCAAGTGATTTCAATCGTCCAGGCCATATTTTTCCACTAAAATACAGGGAAGGTGGTGTGTTGAAGAGAGCAGGACACACAGAAGCTTCAGTTGATCTTGCCATGCTTGCTGGTTTGAATCCAGTAGCAGTACTATGTGAAATTGTTGACGAGGATGGTTCCATGGCACGATTGCCTAAGCTTTGCCAGTTTGCAGAACGCACAAATTTGAAAATTGTATCTATTGCTGACTTGATTAGGTATGTTTTTGTATTTTAGGATACTATTAGCCAATTATAAGGTTTGCTTGATATTTATATTGGATTAAGTTGGTCTGCTAGATGAATTTTTCCATATACAATAACAAGAATTTTATCCTACTAGTTTTGGATTAGCTACATGAACCATTTAACTCTCATAGTATCTGGTCATAACATTAAAAAACTATATACACTACTAAAATTTCAATCCAGTTTGTTTGTACTCCATCTATAAAATGAAAAATTCATATACCACTAAGAAAATTTCAATCCAGTTTGTTTGTACTCCATTTAATTTTCCGCCTTCAATCCATCAAATGAGATACTTTTAAAATGAACTGTTTGAATTTTTTTCATTTTTGTTTCTTTTGGCCTTTTTGTTCTTTACCTGTATTTTATAAGAAATATTAGGTGGCCAATATTTTTTATTATTTTTTATTTTTTCCATATATCTGAGTTAATACTAACAAATTCCTTATATTTGATTGTTTGGATATTTATTGTTGTTTATTTTTGTTACACTGCATGACTGCAAGGATATTAACACTAATTTGTCTGGCAGATATAGAAGGAAGAGAGATAAATTAGTAGAACATGCTGGTGCTGCTGTTATACCAACAATGTGGGGACCATTTAATGCTTGCTGTTATAGATCACTTATAGATGGCGTGGAGCATATTGCAATGGTTAAGGTAAGTTATATACAGATGTACTAATTACTAAACAGACAGAAAAAAATGTGAGCATGCAAAGCATATTTTAGATCTTGAAAATGTCCATAAAGTCTCAAATAGAATTTCCATTCAAAAACTTCGTGATATTTTAATGTGGTCAAAACATAATGTTAAAAAGATAAAAAAAAATATATTTTTCATGCATGATAAAGTACTTTTCTTAAAAAATAGAGTATTTTTATTTAATTTAAAACTTATTTAAATACGTCTTTTATGAAGAGTACTTTTATTAAAAAAAACAAAAACAAAAAGCTTTAAATATTTGAAAACTCTTCTTAAAAAATCTATCTAAATGTGAAATAATTTGTCTCTTAAGAAAAAATCTTTTTAAAAAAAATAAAAAAAAGTATTTTTTCAAAAGTCATTATAACTGACCCAAAGATTTATTAGAATTCTTGAAATCTATCATGTTAGATTTTAGCTTGATTCAATGGTTTTGCTTTATCTATTTTATTATCTTGACTGTTTTACAGGGTGACATTGGAGATGGACAAGATGTTCTCGTGAGAGTACATTCAGAGTGTCTTACGGGAGATATATTTGGATCTGCAAGATGTGACTGTGGGAGCCAGCTTGCTATTGCAATGCAGCAGATTGAGGCTGCTGGTAGAGGTGTATTGGTGTATCTTCGTGGACACGAGGGAAGGGGGATTGGATTGGGTCATAAGCTTCGCGCTTATAACCTTCAGGATGATGGACGGGACACCGTAGAAGCCAATGAAGAGTTGGGATTGCCTGTTGACTCAAGAGAGTATGGAATTGGTGCACAGGTAGTTTTACTAGATTACTGAATGATTGGAATATTGAATGTCTTAAATACTTTTGAATTATAATATTTGAAGGTCAGCAGCAGCTATTCATCCTATTATTATCCTGAGCAACATAGAGTTTCAGATGTTTTTACTTCATTGAATTGAGTAAAATAATTTGAGAATGTGCTTGCAGATACTGAGGGACTTGGGTGTTCGTTCAATGAAGCTGATGACAAACAATCCAGCAAAATATGTTGGGCTCAAAGGTTATGGTTTGACAATTTCTGGAAGGATTCCTTTGGTAGCACTTATTACAAAGGAAAACAGGAGATATTTGGAGACAAAGCGTGTAAAAATGGGTCATGTTTATGGACTAAAATCCAACAGCGAACTGAATCCAGACAGGGGCAATGGTAAACCTGGTGTTGATGATTCTAAGGGTGCTACTAGCCAATAGCCCTCTCTTTCCGTGCCGGCTGCACAAGTGGAAGAGGAGAGTGTAAATTTGTGTTTTTGCAGACGGACCTAAAGAGAGATAGATCACTGGAATCATGAATCTATCTCTGATTCAAAATTTTCCAGCTAGTTGGTTGATTTTTTCCTTGAGTGTTCTCTACTATATTAGGTTTGCTCAAACAGTTTTTGCTAAAGTATAGCACCATGTAGCATGTAGCATGTATAATAGATTTAGGCATTGCTTGGACAATTTTGCCTTTGTGGTTGTATATAGAGGTTTTTAATGTTTGGCAAAATACTTCAGATGACGTATAAAGTTGTCGAGCTACAATTAAGAAAAAAAATTGATTAATATTATTGGTTTTGTTAATATTTTATATTGAACACCTTGCACTTATTAGTTAATTTTTTTAAAGCTGATAAATATTTAGATGTTGGGTATAAATAAGTTTTCTGTATAATTGGCCAGAAGTCCTCTATATGAAGATATGTTAAATTGAAATTTTTTGGCTCCAAGAAAAATATGTGATCGTGGCTTTGACAAATTGGAAAAATAGAAAAGAGATGGAGGAAGAGAAAATTATTTGATAATGTTTCGTTTTGGCAAGGAACCAGGTTGGACAGCATCATTTTGGATTATAGTATATCATAGGCTCTCCTCAAGCTCTGCTGTGAGCCAGTGTATGATTTCACCAACAGGACCAACCTAGCATATACTTTTAATTAAACATTTTACTGCAGGCCTGGCCTGCAACTTTTGGCACTAAAATAAAAGAAAACATTTATATGCAAGACAACATTAGGTGTCATGTAAGGGCAAATCTGAAACTCTGAGCTAATAAACACAGAACTAGTACCCTCAACAAATAACGGAGTGTACATTTGAAAATTTAAAGTTTTAAACTGTCAAATCTCTTTTCTTTCAATTAACAAAATTTAATTATTCAAGTAATTGTCTTTTGCTTTTCCGCAGTTCAATTTATCTTTTCCTACATTTATCTAATGATAAGTTTCCGTTCAACGGCTAGCAGAAATAGAGACATTTCGCTTTATGAAACGACGTGGTCCCTCTGACCCCCTCTGGCCCTCTCTACGTTTCGTGAGACCAACAATTCCGTAGCCACTCCGTATGTGTCGCCGAAACTAAATAAATAAATAAATAATCAAAATTCGCATTCCCATCACCTGGAAAATATTTCAATCTCCCCAATCCCCATCTTTATTCTTCATTTTAATTAATTTTCTATATCTACTTTCGACCGTTACGACTTTCTTTAACTAAAATCCATCCAACGGTTCAGAATTCGTGAACTTTCTGACCACACGTAGGGTCCAGATTCAAAGACAGCTGTACCAGCTTGCTCTCTCAGCTTTCACACTACTCCGCGTGGCGTGTGCTACGCTTCAAGCATCAAGCTAAGGCAACTCTACCGTTTGATTCACCCTTGATCATCAACCAAACGAATCAACGGCTCACAAATGATGATGCACCACGCACCGCGTCCCCACTACGCGGTTACACACTTAAGCTTCTATAAATAGCCCTCAAACCCTCTCACGAAATTCACCACTGTCACATTCTCACTACTACAAACTAAAACTCTTTATTCAATTGAAGTCTCTCTTTCTTTCTCTAAAATCTTTTGCAATAGCTCTCTCTAGAATCTCTCATTCTACGATGGCAAGCTCCATGGCTGCGTTAATGCTAGTAGCTGCATTGTTAGTTAGCTCCGTCGTGGCTCAATCTCCGGCATCTTCTCCGACTAAGACGCCTGTAGCACCTTCTCCGAGGAAGACTTTGCCGGTTCCATCAGTTTCTCCTTCTGCAAATTCTCCACTGTCATCTCCTCCTTCTCCCATCGGAGGCGGCCAATCTCCTTCACCCTCCGCCGGTATCAGCTCTCCTCCATCTTCTTCTCCGTCCCCCTCTGGCTCGCCGTCCAGCTCTCCTTCCGATATCACTCCCTCATCCATCTCCGGTTCTCCATCTGAAGCTCCTAGTCCTTCTGGAAACCCTGGAAGTGGCGCCGCCGAATTGAACAGATTCACCGCCGCTGGATTTGCTGCCGCCGTAGTTGTAGCTGGGGCGTTATTGATGTAGAGCGATTTGCACCGAGAGTTATATTTATTTTTTATATTATTAATTATTTAGTACCATGAAAATTTACATGTATGGTGGACTCTTTGTACTTCATTTTTTTGGATGCTCTTTTCGGCGGTGTGAGACGATTCATTAATTTGATTATTTTTGTGTATTCTACATTTCTACTTACTCTGATGAATGATACACTTTTATTATTGTTACCATTCCCATTGATCTCCTTTTGCAATTATTTTAGTGTGCTATTGTGGCGAACCACATGCCAATGAACTTGATGCTATTCTTTTTGTATTTGCTTTATCTTTTTTTATCTCCGGAGTGAAAAATTGATAGACAACAAATCATAGGACAGCTTGTGTTTGTTCTCCTCCATCTCTTTTCCTTTCGGTCCCTCTCCAATTGTACGATAAAACAGATGCATTATTTTGATGTTAGGTTGCAATCCAAAACCCTACCTAAAGGCACACATCACATGTGAAAAACCCAACTGAAAGTTGACGAGTGAGACGGGGCACAAACTTGAGTTAGTGTCTTAGTGACATTTTTTTTTTCAGTCAAAAGAAGATTCCATTGCAACATAGGAAGGACTGTGTTGTTGTTGTTCTAATTATAAAAAAAAAGGGACTGTGTTGTTTAACATGTTTTGTGCCTTTAACATGGACAATGACCATTCTAACATTCATTTTGATTTGTATAGTGGTGGACGGTGGATGCGCATCATTATATAGCTTTTCTTTTCATAAATAAAGTTTGTTTAACCACGAAATAAAGCATAGTCTTAAAGTGTGGGATCATCTGTGTTACTTTATAAAAGATATAGTATGTACCCTATTTTTCATCCCAATACCAAAATGAACTAAATAAATTCAACCAGATTCTTCATCGGGAGAGATCGTGAATTTCCAAAAATTGGATGGAAAACCCAATAACATAGTAATCAGAGCAGAAAATGTGAATGGGAAAAAGTAGGCAGGTGGTCGTTGAGGCTGGCTTTGATGACATTCCAGCTGCTTTAATTTAAGTTTTCCAGGGTGTCAGACATATAAGTCACATAACTTAAGAAGATTCTTAAATTGAAAAAGGCTAAATAACCATCCGAATTTATTATTTTTATTTATCAAATTAAAAATAATAAATTTTGATATTTCTAAAATTTTTTATTAAATAAATTTTAAATAACCATAAAAAAACATTAGTATAAAATATGAAATGTATTATATGTAGAAGTATTTTTATGAATTAAATTAAACAATAAAATTTAGATGAGTGAAAATGATGAAAATAATTTTTTTTGTTGATATTAGATTTAATTAACAAAAAAACTTATATATAATATTACAAGTAAAATACTAAAATATAATATAAATTTTACTATTTTTAACGTATAACAGTTTACAATCTCACTTAAATAAAATTCTTTACTTACATTTTAAATTATAGTTCCTTCGTTTTAAAATGATTCTTTAAATATAGGATTAACCCTTGCATGAGATGAATTTAACCTATTGATTTATTATTAAATTATGTGTGTTGTGAATCATGAATTCCTAAATTTTGTTAACTTGATCATTAGTTAGAATCTAGTGTAACCGTAATCATTCATTATATAGCACTTGTTTATAACTAAAATATAGCACATGATATCTTTTATTTATAACTGAAACAATTATTTTCTTTCTAAAATTAAAGAGCTTTTTCAACTTTTTTTTCTTTTCATTTTATATTATCAAATAAAAAAATAGTTCACCTTTATATAATGATGCAAAATATAAAAAGATGGAAAACAAATTACAATTTCACGGCAAAAGGAAGTTACCGCGAAGAAGGATCGCATGTACATTTATACAGTAATATATAGTGTAAAAGAAACAATGACGTGCACGAAAATAATTATGCTGGCTCAATTTTGTTCAGCTTCTTTCTTCACAATCTTATCAATTACGGGTTCAACAAATGATTCCAAATCATCAAGGTCGTTCTTGACTTTTTCAACCTGTATAATTTCATTCAACCAGTAATTTAATTAATATAAGCAAAGAAGGATTAAAAACAAGCATCAGTGACATAGAATTGGTCAAAGTACGTGATCAATTAATTAATAGTAGCCGTGTAGTAATAATTTTATGCCTATATGAATTCAGCACCAATATTTGAGCACACTCAAGGAAAAAAAAAAGGTACGGTTTAAAGTTTCAAATATTATTATTTTTAATTAGTATTTAATTAGTAATAATTTATTTTTATATTTATAAAAATTATATATATAAAAAATATATAATTTGTACTTATATTTATAAAAATTTTATACACATAAATTAATATAATTTGTATTCATATATATATTTTAAAATTTGCATACAAAAATTACTAAAATTTATTTATTAAAGACAATTTAATATTTGTGTTGATCAAATAATGACAAAAAATATTAAATATTATTAGTTTTAAATAATTCTCTTAGTAATATACTATTTATACTATTAAGAGATTAATATTGTATTTTATAAAACATAAAATATTATAAATAAAAATATACCGTGAAATTTCATAGAATGCAAGTATAACATACCCTAAAAAATGAGACTCGCTTTTCATTGCTGTAGAATTGTATATTTAATGGTAATATAATATAAGGTACCTTGTGTATGAACTGTTGTGCTAGTTGAGCATCATGAGCAATCTGTTCTGATGCATGTTCCACAAACACAGCTACCTTCTTTAGATTAGCATCCTCTGGAAGCATCTCTGCCACATCTTCTGATACTTTCTCTGCTACTGTTGCCACCTTTTCCACTACACTTGCCACCGCTTCAACCTCCTCCGCCACAATCTCTGCCTCCCCTGAATAATGCATCCACATGTTACATATAAATACATAAGCTGAGTGTAGCTTGTTTAATATTCATATCCAGTGTGTATATATGAAGTTACCTTCTATTCTCTCTAGTTTTCCCCAGTAAATTTTCCAGAAAGGTAGCAAGAGACCAAGTACTGAGCCCAATAACCATCTTAGCCTGCATGGTCATGGATACTTTAATATTCATATATCAATTCAATGAGCATGTTGTGTCGTCTCAAATTAGCACATGCAACATCTATTTGATTTAGTTTAATTCATACCAGTGGGGGAAGGAGAGGAATATAGAAGGGACCCGTGGTTCAACCTTGACATCCGTTGATCTATTATAAGCACATGTTAAAACCACGTTTCGGTATATGTAAATTCAATATTATTCATATTGGAAAATAATAACAACATAATTGTGGATAGAGTTATCTATAAATACCCATTTGAAAGATTAGTGCTTGTTTTGCTGTTAGTGTTGGTGCTAAAGAATTGTAGGGCAGGACTCATCCAATAACTGCTTTGAACCCTTGCCGGTGACACAATTACATTGCTTCTCTGTAGTCCATCGTAGCTTGATTGAAATCTTCTTGAACGTACTGCATCAACAACACTTCTTAAGGTTATCCATGACCCTCTTCTTGACATATTGGATAGATTATTTTCAATTATTTCTTCAGAACCACTGTGAACCGATAGAAAAAAGATGGATCCTTGTCAGAGTTACTTTATAGTTTCGGGTAACCAATCAATGACCAATTTAGCTTATATAGGTTCAATTTTCCATTGGCATTTTACGTGTGGGATTGGTTGCACTAGGAAGATGTCCAAAAATAATAATGCAAAATTAGGAGTACAATCTGAAGGGAAGTAATAGGGGGTGGCATGTGAAGTATGAATTTGGTTACTAAGGCTAAAAGCACAAGTTAGATGCCTTAGAAAGGGTAACGTACGCCAAGTGTTGGTTATGTTATGTCATGTATTTTCCTTGTAAGTAATAATAACCTTGTCCTTGTGGCTTTGAAGGCAAAGCTATCTCCTTGTGTGTTCTCCTTCACTCTTGTCAACTAATTAAGTTGCTTTGCTGTTGATAGTTGTTATTATCTTAGGATCGTTCATTTGTTCATTTGCTTCGCTATTTAGTTTTGGGAGTATATTTTGGTCTAAACTAGAGCAAATAGAAATGTTGTTGTTCGATTCTGGATTAGCTTAGGTAATAGAGGAATAAGAACAAAATGCCCTTCTTTGTGAAACTAGACGGATTAATTTTTATTTTTGGGTGAGTATATTTTGTGATTTATAGTGAATAATTAGTTAGTATTAATATTTTTAATAGTATAAAATTATATTTAATAGTATAAAATTACACATTTTTTTAACAGTTAAATATTAGTTAAATTTTAACAAAAAGTGTTGAATTTTATTTTTTTTTAAATATAATAAAAATAATATACCCCGGCGGCCACCCCACGTAACTGTGAATGACTTAGATCTGAAAGGTGAGTGGAGTATATTCCTTGACTAACCATTTTTCCCATTTGAACGTAATAAATAACTAATCATGAGGACATTATTTAACCTTGACTTCGTTGCCTGCAATGAATGAAAGGTGCCATAATGCTACCGCCATATGGAAATTGCAAGGGAAAAAAAATCCATTATGAAGCTTCCTTTTTGTCGAAATGGGCTGGTTCGGGAAGCGGAAACACGGGCCCAGGCCCAACTACAGCGCCATGAGTCGCTATCAAAGAAAATAGTCAAAGAAGCTACGCGTATTGAAAGATAACAGGAAGATTAATTGGCATTGGCATGTTGTTTACTTCCATTCTGAGATGGGGATGCATCACAGGAAGCTTTTTTCAAGGCAGGATGCCTGCAGTGACCAGTGTTACAATGAAGACCCTTCTTGTTTGGGAAGATCGGATTGCAACGACTGCATCAAATGCTCGTCCACCCTGAATCCTCCACCACCACACAGCAACCGTCACATCCCCACCTTCTTGATCATCATAGTTCCCGTCGTATGCGCCGCCCTCTTTGCCCTCTTCTGCTACGTCATCTACGCCAAGTTCTACTCCCCCAGGAGCAGGTCAAGGACCACGTTCTTCTCGTTATCGTTTCCGTTACGGCTACAACAAGGACAGGAACGGAACGGCGACGACTTTCTGGATGACGGAGAAGGCGCCACTACGGTGGACCACCCTATCTGGTACATCCGTACAGCGGGTCTGAACAAAACCATCATCGAGGCCATCACGGTTCTGAAGTACAAGAAAGGCGAAGGGTTGGTTGAAGGAACAGAGTGCTCTGTTTGCTTGAGCGACTTTGAAGAAGACGACACCCTCAGGCTGTTACCCAAATGCAACCACGCTTTCCATCTCCCTTGTATTGACACGTGGCTCGCATCTCACACCAACTGTCCCATGTGTAGGGCTCCCATTGTTACCAACCCCAGAGCTTCTAGGCTTCCCTCCATGGACCACCCTGCTACTCTTGTTGTTGATTCCACTCCTCTCCAGATTCGTGGAGACGCTGCAACAACGGAAGAAAACAGTGGCAGTGAGATTGTGGAGAGGAATGGATCAGAGGAACAAGTTGAAGCTGATGTTGAAGTTGCAACAAGGAACGTGCAGCCAAGGAGATCGGTGTCTTTGGATTCTTCTTCTGCTGCCAAGATCAGCGCTGCTCTTGTTGCTGCTACTACTACTACTGTTGCATCAGTGCAAGAATCTAAAGGGAATTCAAAGAGGATTGCTGCTTCTGCAAAAGGTAGTAGTTCATCATCTTCTTCTTCTTCTTCGAGTGCGCCTAGTTCAATGAAGAGATCACGCTCCTTCAGTGGGAAACACGTGCTATCCTGGTACGGCCGCAACCACAACCAGAACCAGAAGAAGACGAATCCTCCAGTCAGAAGCTTTTGATCTTGAAATGATCATAAGTGTTTGTGAGTTATGGCGGTTAACAACCCAGCACGCAAGAGTATCGAGGTCATGATCAAGTGTAATACACAATTACAGTCACAATTCACAAACAATGAGTTTTGTGCCTTCTGTATGTATGTAAGTTATGGTTTTATGCAGATTTAGTAAATAAAAATATTAACCATGAAGCAAGAACTTGATTACATTGTAATTAGCAGCAGAAGTGCCTATTTGGTTATTCTTTTTCAATTAAAAAGTACCATGGTCCTGACATGAGCCAAAGTCGGAAAGATACAATTGCTCCTACTTCATGTTTTTCATTATCATATATCAGTTGAATGGTGCTAATGTCTCTCACAAATCGCAATAAATACAAAACTCATTCCGCATCTATATTTAGCTCAGTAATTTATCGATGAGCCGTGTAAGTGTAAGTTCTTAACTTCTTATTACCGGGACAAAGAAGACATTCTCCGAAGGGATATATACAAGTACGTGACTAAAAGAGAGAAAAACAATTGCTACTTGCTAGGCTACTTTGTTTTACAATCTTCTCATGTTCACACTTCAGAAAAGCCTAACAGGATCCAAGGCCCACTATAGTAGGCTTAAATTTGTCAAACTCAATTTCTAAAGGACCATAAATTATGTGACTTTTTGCTCAGCGCTCTGATGATACCCTGAAACTTGCTCTGAATTAAGCTGCTCATTTCAAATATTGAAATGTCAAGTATATTTAATTTGCTAAGGTGACATGATATTTGTGCTAATATTTTCCAAGTTGTATTAACCTTATATTTTTTCTTGAGTGGTTAAGTGGCTTTAATTGCATTGACTAATAATTGGGCCTGTAGATTGTTAACTTGAGAGAGAGTCTTTGGTACTAATAAATGTAGGAACCAAAAGAGTGGGAAAGAAAAGTAATGTTCAAAGTTGTGTTGAGAGTTGAAAGAATGACGATGGAGAAGCCGTGGCTGGTAACAATGTTTGCAGCACTAGTTATGCTTCAAGCATTCGGCATCATCAGTGGATGTTTCTTGGAAGAGAAGGCAGCGCTTCTCGAGTTCAAGTCTACTTATTTCAATGCTTCTGTTCTGCCTTCCTGGGTGGAAGATGATCCAAATTGCTGTGGATAGGAGCGTGTCACCTGTGATTCCACCTCCGGATGCATCATCCATCTCGATCTTCATTGGGTACAAACAGATATGCAGACCATAACATAAATAGCCTCAACTGGTCCTTGTTCCAAACCTTCAAGGAACCCAGAACACTTGATTTGTCCACTAATTGTATTCATGGCTTCATTTGGAATGGAGGTAACACTCTCAATCACCATTGTAATTAGTTAGCAGTTCTTTCATTAACTGATACTTACTTGTGAAGCAAACTTCCTACAGATTACAGAACCAACTCAAGATTGAACAAGTTGGAGAAACTAGATCTTAGTAACAATTTTTTCATCAACCTGAGCATAATGGAGCCATTGAGCATTCTCACATCCCTCAGGAATTTAAATCTTGCTGGAAATAATATTAGTGGAACCTTCCCTACTTTTCTCAATTTAAAATCTAGTGTTTTTAGTTCGTTGTTGGTTATGAAATCAAACATTGATCAAATTCTTTTTCTTCAAGATTTCATGAGTCTAACAGCATTAGAGACGTTAGATCTCTCGCACAATTCTGTCAACATCAGCATAATGGAATCCTTGAGTGCTCTTACATCCCTCAAGAATTTATTTCTTGCTGAAAATAAATTGGTTGGGCCGTTGCCAACTAAAGGTATGTATCTATGTGTAAGTGTACTTATTTTCTCTATGAAATTTTGATGGATTGCAACATTTAATTTGTTCAGAATTATCACTTCTACGAAACTTGGAGCTGTTGGATTTTGGTAACAATGCACTTAGCAGCCCTTTGACAACTCATGGTGTGTGTACATGTCATGCCCTTTCGCTTATTGCCGGCATCAACGTCTGTTTAAAGCTTTGCTGCAACTCTTTCAGATGCCAAGGCTTTTCTGAAATTAAAGAAGCTGAAGATGCTCAACTTAGGAAGCAATGGATTTGACAAGGGAGTATTAAAAACTCCTTCATTGGTCTCCCAGCTCTCAAATCTTTGCACCTATCTGATAATCAAAATCTCAAAGGTAAGCAAGGTTTGACTAACACTTAACACATGATTCAACCTTGTATCCTCGTTCTTATGAGAGACCAAATTATTTACTACTCGTCCAACAGCTTACTAGTTCTATTGAGTATTACTAATAAATAATTTCTATCTTTGGGTTTCTTCAATAGTTTATTAAGTATTTATACTAGAGTGTGATGATATCTTTGTTAATTTTTCAGGTCTCAACGAATCTTTCTCAATTGAAGGTGAGCAAACATATCATTTTCTGAAAGTATCATGCATGTATTCATTTTGTAGCATGCTGCTGTAACATTCTTTTGAATCCAGGATTATGCAAGATGAAGCAACTTCAAGAGCTGGACCTCTCTAGCAAGTATATTACAGGAACATTAGATATATGCCTTGCCAATTTGACCTTTCTTCGAGCTCTTGATGTTTCACACAATTCTTGAACTGGGAACATACCAACATTTTTGTTTGCTCGACTTCATCCTTAGAGTATCTTTCCCTTTCAAATAACAACTTTGAGAGCTTATTCTCATTAAGCTTGTTGGCCAACCATTCAAAGCTTAAGATATTAGAATTAGGAAAAATGGATACACAAATATTTCATGTAGAAACTGAAAATCCAACCTGGATCCCTTCGTTTCAGTTGTAATATTTAGATATATCCCATTGTCGAATAAACCTACCTACAAAAATTATTCCTAGCTGCCTTTTATATCAACATGGCTTAACTTTCATTGATATCTCACACAACAATTTAGTTGGTATGTTTCCTAATTGGTTGCTAGTGATAATCCAAAACTTGAATCTGTTTTGTTAAGTGGCAACTCTTTCGGTGGATCTTTCGAACTACCCTTTGATCTAAATCATCGCCTTTATCAACTAGATATGTAAGACCTGAAAGAGCCTAGCAGCGAAAACGACACAAATGTCCAACACAAGAACAATATGGAAGTACTCACAACACAATATGGCAGCAACTATAACAAGCAAATATAGCAAGTAAAGTAATAACAAGAACACACCAAGATTTTAACGTGGAAAAACCCCCTCAATGTGAGAGGTAAAAATCACGGGTCATCCAGACCAATGAAATAGCTCCACTATAATCAAATGAGGTACAAGAGAGTCTCAAACAAAGCACAAAAACGTGTATATAACCAGCCAAAACATCAAAGCACCAAAGCTCACAAATAAGAAGCAAGATGAAATATACCCAAAAAAATAGAGCTGCTGTCGAAGCCAATTTCTCCCTCTGCAGACCTTTAATTAAAATCTTCACCGTTCAGAATGAAGAACAAGATGTGAAAAATTTACAGTCCAAATTTTATGTCGATCCAACGGTGAAAGAATGAGAAACTACCATTCAAAGATTGCTGCTCTGTGTAAAAACGGGAAACCTAATTTCTCTCTTGCAAAGTAAATTTCTCCCATTGAAAATCTCCAATCAACATCTTCACCAACCAGAATGAAGAACAAGATGATAGAAATATGCAGTTTAAATTTCACGCCGATCCAACGGTGAACAACTGAGAAACTATCATTTGAAGTTTACTGCTTTGGGCAAAAACAGGAATTCTATTTTTTCCTCTTCTCTCTCACTTGGTGGCTATACTCTCTACCTCACAAAAGACCTAAAAAATCTGAATTAGAGTTGTGACACTAGGATGCAAGAATACACCCCCAAAATGTTGGGCTTGGGCCTCACAAAGGAGAGAAAAAACCCAACAAATCTCCCCCTTCTCGACTAGGTGGAGGCCCTCGCAATTCCGGCGATCAAACAACATGTTTCAAACTTTTCTCTTGACAATGCTTTTGTCATCATATCAGCACCATTGTCATCAGTGTGAACTTTCTCAAGTTTCAACAACTTAGAATCTAACACATCTCGTATGCAGTGATACCTAACATCAATATGTTTAGATCTTGGATGAAAAGTAGAATTCTTGGCAAGATAAATAGCACTTTGGCTATCACACAATAACACATAATGGTCTTGCTTGAAACCAAGTGATGCAAGAAACTTCTTCATCCACAACAACTCTTTACATGCTTCAATTGCTGTAATAAACTCTGCCTCTGTGGTAGAAAGTGCAACGCACTTTTGTAGCCTTGACTGCCATGAAATAGCTCCCCTTGCAAAATTGACCAAATAACCTGAAGTAGACTTTCGAGAATCAATATCTCCTACCATGTCTGCATCAGTAAAGCCAACTAGCAAAGGTTTCTCATCATCAAAACTCAAACTCAAGTTAGTTGTATCTTTGAGATATCTCATAATCCATTTAACAGCATTCCAATGTTCTTTACCTGGATTAGAGAGAAATGACTCATAGTACCAACCGCATGAGCAATGTCTGGTCTAGTACACACCATAGCATACATCAAGCTTCCAACAGCTGAGGCATAAGAAATTTCATCCATTGCTTGTTTCTCCTCATCAGTGATTGGACACTGCTTGGTGCTCAACTTAAAATGAGGAGCAAAAGAACTAGCAACACATTTGGCATCATTCATGCCAAACCTTTGAAGCACCTTCTTTATGTACTTCTCCTGTGACAAATAAAGCTTCTTGGAATCTCTATAACGAGTAATAGTCATGCCCAAAATCTGTTTGGCAGGACCCAAGTCCTTCACAGAAAAGAACTTGCTCAACTGTTTCTTCAACTCATTAATCCTCAAAGCATTCTTGCCCACAATAAAAATATCATCCACATAAAGCAAAAGAATGATAAAATCATCATCAGAAAATTTTTGCACAAATACACAATAATCTGAAGTTGTCTTACGGTAACCATGCTTCCCCATAACAGATTCAAACTTCTTGTACCACTGTCTTGGAGCTTGCTTTAACCCATAAAGACTCTTCTTAAGCTTGCACAAAAAATCTTCCTTTCCTTTAACAACAAAGCCCTCTGGTTGCTCCATGTAGATCTCTTTATCTAAATCACCATAAAGAAAAGCTGTCTTCACATCCATTTGCTCAATCTCCAAATCAAGAGACGCTGCTAGTCCAAGCACAGCACGAATGGATGACATCCTCACAACAGGAGAAAAAATCTCCTCATAATCAACACCTTTTCTCTGGCTAAAACCTCTAACAACCAATCTAGCCTTATACCGAGGCTTAGAATTACGTTCTTCATTCTTGATTCTGAATACCCATTTGTTCTTCAAAACTCGTATACCCTTTGGTAGCTTCACTAACTCATAGGTATCATTCTCAAGCAAGGACTTCATTTCTTCTTGCATGGCTTCAAGCCATTGAGCTTTGCTTTCATCCTTAACAGCCTCTCCAAAGCATTCAGGTTCTCCCCCATTAGTCAACAAAATAAACTCATGTGGAGAATACCTTGACGAAGGCTTCCTCTCTCTTGTAGACCTTCTGAGTGCATTTGCAAGAATTTCCAAAGCTGGTTCTTCATCTTGATCATCATCACCAACTTCATCAAGTATCGGATCAACTGTTCCATCTTCACCTGCACTCATGCTCATTATTTTGAACTTCAACTCTACCATCTTCTACCATAGGCATAGAGGGAGTAATATCCAAGTCAGAAAAATCATCACTAGGCTGAACCATTGGCTTCTCTGCATGATCAACATCCTTCAATGTTCGGTCTTCAACAAAGACAATATCTCTACTTCGAATCACCTTCTTGCTAACAGGATCATAAAACCTATAACCAAACTCATCCATGCCATAGCCAATAAAAATACACTATCTAGTCTTTACATCAATCTTAGATCTCTCATCTTTGGAAATATGAACAAAAGCTTTACATCCAAAGACTCTTAAATGATCATAAGAAACATCTTTACCTAACCATACCTTCTCTGGCACTTCAAATTGCAAGGGAACACATGGTGTCCGGTTCAAGACATGAACAACAGTGCTCAAAGCTTCACCCCAAAAGGATTTTGCCAATCCAGACTGTGACAATAAGCACCTAACTCTTTCAACCAATGTTCTGTTCATCCTTTCAGCTAAGCCATTCAACTGAGGAGTCTTCGGAGGAGTCTTCTGATGTCTTATACCATGTTCTTTACAATAAGCATCAAATGGACCTGAGTACTCACCACCATTGTAAGTACGAATGCATTTCAACTTCTTTCCAGTTTTTCTTTCAACAGAAGCTTGAAATTGCTTGAACACATTCAAAACTTGATCTTTGGTCTTCAAAGTGTAAACCCATAATTTCCTAGAATAGTCATCAATAAAGGTTGCAAAATAGATAGACCCTCCAAGTGTTCTTATCTTCATCGGCCCACATACATCAGAATGCACCAAGTCAAGTATCTCTGACTTCCTTGAAGGTGGATGGCTCTTAAAAGAAACCCTATTTTGTTTTCCAGCAAAACAATGGTTGCACTTTTGCAAAGCAACCTTACAACTAGATAAAAGATTCCTCTTGGATAACATATTCATACCTTTCTCACTCATATGACATAATCTCTTATGCCATAAATCAGTTTCATCAACAAACTCAGCAATATTAACAACATCTTTCACAATCTTTGCTTGAGTTAAATAAAGAGTAGAGTGCCGTGTACCTCTAGCAACAACAATGGAACCCTTGGTGAGCTTCTAGCTATCACGAGAGAATGAGCTATCCAAGTCTTCATCACACAACTTACCAACAGAAAGTAAGTTCAACCGAATATCTAGAACATGCTTCACACGCTTCAAAGTCAACTTGGTACCGTTGGAGGTTTCTAAGCAAACCTGTCCAACACCGGCACATTTTGCAACACCTTGATGAGTCATTTTCACATCACCAAAATCACCAGGAGTATATGATGTAAGCAAATCCCTCCTAGATGTAACATGAATAGAAGCACCACTATCAATCACCCAACTAGTGCTATTATCAACAAGGTTAACAGATTCAAACTCCTCAACAACAAGAAAATCATCATGAGTTACATTAACCTTGTCTTCCTTGCTACCATCATCTTTATTTGTGCTCTTGTCTTTACTTGCCTTGGCTTTCTCTTTCTTTAGCTTCCAACAAAATTTCTTCACATGTCCTTTTTGACCACAATGATGACACTCAATATTCTTATACTTTTCTCGAGACTTGCTTCTACTTTGATCTCTACCATTAGGACCTCGACTTTTGTTTCTCCCCCTAGACTCAGAAACAAGAACATCTGAATGTGTAGTCGATATACCTTGTGACTTTCTTCTCATCTCTTCATTCAAAACACTACTCTTGGCAAGATCCATAGAGATTACACCATCAGGAGTAGAATTAGACAATGACATTCTGAGAATTTTTCACGAGTTTGGTAAGGAGCCAAGAAGTAACAATCCTTGAACCTCTTCATCAAACTTGATACCCATGGAAGATAACTGATTCATAATTTCTTGGAAATTATTCAAGTGATCTGTCATTGATGTCCCATCTGTATATTTCAAAGCCAACAACTGTTTGATCAAAAACATCTTGGTATTCCCAGTTTTTCGAGCATACAACTGTTCAAGCTTAATCCAAAGAGTCCAAGCATGTGTCTCTCCAATAATATGGTTCAACACATTATCGTCAATTCACTGCCTAATATATCCACAGACTTGTCTATGCAACAAAGTCCAATCATCATCAGATTTATCATTAGGCTTCTCTGTACCAAAAACTGGTTGATGAAAATTTTTGACATAAAGCAAATCTTCCATCTTTGACTTCCACAAATCATAATTAGGACCATTAAGAGTGATCATCCTACTAGTATTAGTATTAGCTTCCATTGTTCACAGAATCACAAGCCCAGAAAAATACCAACAAGCTCTGATACCAGTATGAAAGAGACTAGCAGCGAAAACGACACAAATGTCCAACACAAGAACAATATGAAAGCACTCACAACACAATATGGCAGCAACTATAATAAGCAAATATAGCAAGTAAAGCAATAACAATAATACACCAAGATTTTAACGTGGAAAACCCCCTCAATGTGAGAGGTAAAAATCACGGGTCGCCCAGACCAATGAAATAGTTCCACTATAATCAAATGAGGTACAAGAGAGTCTCAAACAAAGCACAAACACGTGCATATAACCAGCCAAAACATCAAAGCACCAAAGCTCACAAATAAGAAGCAAGAAGATGAAATATACCCAAAAAATAGAGCTACTGTCGAAGCCAATTTCTCCTTCTTCAGACTTCCAATTAAAATCTTTACCGTTCAGAATGAAGAACAAGATGTGAAAAATCTATAGTTCAAATTTCACATTGATCCAACGGTAAAAGAATGAGAAACTGCCGTTCAAATATTGCTGCTCTGTGTAAAAACGGAAAACCTAATTTCTCTCTTGCAAAGTCAATTTCTCCCACCGCAAATCTCCAATCAACATCTCCACCGACTAGAATGAAGAACAAGATGATCGAAACATGCAGTTTAAATTTCACGCCAATTCAACGGTGAACAACTGAGAAACTGCCATTTGAAATTTACTGCTTTAGACAAAAATGAAAATTCTGTTTTTTTCCTCTTTTTTCTCACTTGGTGGCTATACTCTCTACCTCTCAAAAGACCTCAAAAATATGAATTAGGGTTGTGACACTAGGGTACAAGAATATACCCCCAAAATATTGGACTTAAACCTCACAAAGGAGAGAAAAAACCCAACAAAACCTATCAAACAACCATATCCAAGGTGAGCTCCCCAACAGCATTGGATTCATTCTCCCAAATTTAACATATTTTAATTTCTCAAGCAACTCGTTCAATGGTCATATCCCTGCATCAATGGGAGAGATGTCAAACTTGCTAATTTGGACCTGACCTCCAACAATTTTTCAGGAGAAGTACCAATGCAAATTCTTCTCAGATGCACCTCGTTATGGCCTCTCTGCTTATGAAATAACAACTTGCAGGGTCAAATATTTTCTACACCCATGACCAATAATCACTTACCCTTCCAAGTTGGATTGGCAAACTTGGGTTGTCCATCTTAAGTTTATCCGGGAACAACTTTGAAGGTGAAATGATAAAAGAACTGTGCCAGCTTGTTAACCTTGGTTATTTAGATTTATCTCACAACAAGTAACAAAGGGAATCCGAATCTTTCGTGGATTAAAAGTAACAGAGGTAACAGAACACCACCACCTCTTATACCTCCAGTTCCCTTGAATGGCATTGAGGAAAATGATTCTGCAATGGATCTCACTTCCTTCTGTTGGACTTTTTCTGTGTCCTATATCATGGTCATAATAATTTTAGTGATGATACTTTGGATCAATCCTCACTGGAGGAGAGCTTGGTTTTATTTTGTGGAACATTGCCGCCTCAGATGTTTTGGTCAATTTCTTCAACTCAATTTCTAAGTGTCAAATAAATTACTCAAGAATCTTAGACATAATTACTTCTGTTATTTGTAAACTAAGATATATGATGGTTTGTACAATGTCATGAATAAAGTCTCGGTTAATTTAGTCAGTCTTACATCAGCTTTTATTATTTCACTGAATATTCTTTGTTAAGTTTTCATTCTTATCTGCTCAACTGTGCAAGTCAATTCAATTATGGTGGCTGCATTCAGTATTGACACCTGTCAGACACAACCTATTGACCGAATAGTAGTAGAAAAAATACAAAACTGGAAGAAAGAGCTTATAGAGATGATATACATAACTTCATTTTCTCTTTTTGGTGTTAATCATCACTTTCTCTACTACTTCCCAAGTCTTCAATGGCTTCAACCACTCCTGATGCTAGCCAAAACCAAGAATCCACCAAGAACAGCATCATATTCAGAAGCGTGAAAACACTAGCTGAATCACCTGAACTCACCTCAGTCCCATCCTCATACACATTTGCCACCAACCCAGATGATGAATTAGTAACTGACCCTGATGATGATGATCCAATCCCTGTCATAGACTACTCCTTATTGTTCACTGGCACACCTGATCAGAGAGCCAAGACCATCCATGACTTAGGCAGAGCTTGTGAGGAGTGGGGTTTCTTCATGGTGATCAATCACTCCGTGCCAAAGAGCCTCATGGAGAAAATGGTGGATCAAGTCTTTGCTTTCTTTAATCTTAAAGAGGAAGACAAGCAAGAGTATGCAGGTAACAAGAATGTGACGGATCCAATAAGGTATGGTACCAGCTTCAACGCTTCAATGGACAGAGTCAAGTTCTGGAGAGATTTCATTAAAATCATAGTGCACCCTGAATTTCACTCACCAGACAAACCACCTGCTTTCAGGTGAGCTTTTACCTCATTCTTTACTTTTTCTTGTAAACTCTTAAACACTCTGAAACATGTGTTGTATTATTGAAGGGACACGTGTGAAGAGTACTGCCGAAAAACCAGGGAACTGGGAAGAGAGCTACTCAAAGGAATATCAGAAAGCTTGGGACTGGAAGCAGATTACATAGATAGAACAATGAACCTTGATCATGGTTTGCAAATCATAGCAGCAAATCTTTACTCACCTTGTCCTCAGCCAGATCTTGCAATGGGAATGCCCCCACATTCTGATCATGGCTTATTGAACCTCCTCATTCAGAATGGAGTTTGTGGCCTTCAAGTTCTTCACAACAAGAAGTGGATCAATGTTAGTTCTGCTCCAAATCGCTTCTTGGTCCTTGTGTCTGATCACCTTGAGGTACCAACACAACACAACCCTACTTGTTTTGTATCTAAGAATAACAGACACATCAATAAGATTGGTATATCATCAAAATTAAACTCAAAAAAAATTAACGTATCTGTTAATATCTTGATATAATGCTAGTAATCTCTGAAGATTCTTTGTGTGTTGTTATAATAGATTTTGAGCAATGGAAAGTATAAAAGTGTGGTGCATCGAGCAGTCGTGAGCAACAAAGCCACGAGAATTTCGCTGGCAACAGTGATTGCACCATCCTTGGACACAGTGGTGGAGCCAGCTTCAGAGCTTACAGATAATCAAACCAATCCAGCAGCATATGTTGGGATGAAACACAAAGATTATATGGAACTTCAGCGAACCAACCATCTTTATGGGAAGTCTGTGTTAAACCAAGTTAAAATCTAAACTTTAATAAATTACTACCTAAAAGTAAGTATTTGGCTCAAGTTAAAAGCATGTAAAATAGGCCATATAACATGAGCAAAAGCAAGTAGTATCACATCATACACTATGATTTATGAGTTGTGTGAATTTCTATGATTCATGAATGTCATCTGCATGCTATAAATGCAACCTCAAATTGGAGCCACATTAGTTTCATGAACCATACCACATTAATCTCGAATTGTTCCGTATAACGTGCAGTATCTTGAGGCAAAGTTGCACTTAACTTGCTCAGCAATCAATCATATGTAAACGTATTATCTTTTCTGCTCTGTTCTCCGCTTTTTCTGTGTACCAAAGCAGCTACTTTAAGATCTTAAGATCTACGCTTTATTATGACAAGTCGTCAAAGACACCTTTCAGCTTCATAAATTAAAACCGCTCATTAACTAATAAGATAGGATCCATTGTATTCTTCATCATTTCATAGGGATATTAGTGTTATTACCTCCATGGCTATTAGCAAACCACGTTTAGATATATGCAGCAGTTCCCAAAAACATAATAATAGACATCGTTGGTTACACTCTTATATTCTCTCCATCTTCATCCTCTTCACCATTATCACCCTCTTCTTTCTCCTCCACACACCCTTCTACTCCCTTCAAACTCCACCACCACCATTATCATGGAGTGTAATGCACCAGTTGCAAAGTTATTCCATCTTCAACACCACTTCCTCCACAACCACCATCAAATCTATGGTCCACAAGCTTCGTACTTCAGTCACGTTTCTTCCACTCAAGGATCTTCGTTACTCCAATGCAGCACTTGTAGGCCACACATGGTTCTTGAGCTCCATGTATGATACACACCAAGAAGGTGAAGTCCAATACCAAAAGTTCCCATCAGAATCATCACATGGTAGGGTTCTATGCCTGAAAGGACGTGACACCCATGATGGTTCCTGGAACTACTATGCTCTGGCATGGCCTGAAGCTTTGCCTTACAACACCACGTTCATGAAAGGTTTAACCTTTGTGTCATATAATCATTACAACTATGATAACTTGTGGCATGGTTTAACTGCTATGCTCCCATTTGTGGCTTGGCACAAGATGAATAATTGTTCAAGATTTCCATCAAGGTGGGTTTTGTATCATAGGGGTGAGTTAAGGTTCAACATGGGCCTATGGTTAGGGACCATGATGGAGGCTACATTTGATGGGACACAAAAGATTGAAAGATTTGATGGGCCTGGGCCTGGGCCTGTTTGTTTTGAGGAGGCTGTGGTTATGAGGCACAATGAGGGTGGCATGTCAAGGGAGAGGAGAATGGAGGTGTATGATTTGATGAGGTTTAAGGCTAGGATTTATTGTAACATGAGCAGTCTCAATGATAGAACAAGTGTTGAACTCAATGATATTGGAATGACATTGCTTTTGAGGACAGGACCAAGATCTTTTAAGAATGATTCAGTTGTGGCTGAAATCTTTAAGAAAGAGTGTGATAAGGTGGAAGGTTGCCGTTTTAGGATTGCTTATTCCAATAATCTTACCTTTTGTGAGCAGGTATATATGTAGTTTATTAATGTCAATAATGATAGGTCTTCAGTACTTGCTTAAGTATTTGTATGTATGATAATGCAGGTGAAATTGATGAGTATGACAGATATGTTGATATCCCCACATGGAGCTCAACTAACGAACATGTTCCTGATGGAAAGAAACAGCAGTGTGATGGAATTCTTCCCAAAAGGGTGGCTGAAACTAGCAGGTGTAGGGCAATACGTTTACCAGTGGATAGCAAGCTGGTCAGGGATGAAGCATGAGGGAAGTTGGAGGGACACCATTGGAGATCACTGTCCTTACCCTGAGCATGATTCAAGATGCATGCCTTTTTTCAAGAATGCTAGAATTGGATATGATCACAAACATTTTGCACACTGGTCTAGACGTGTTTTGGCTGATATCAGAACAAGAAAGATTCATCAAGCTTCAATCATCAACACCACCATCTTACCACCACCAACTACTACTTCTGTTCGTTCTTCTTGTTTACTAAACAAATACTAAATACTTCATCTATCACTCTATATATATGGTACTTTTTTTTAAGGGATGATGCAAACAATTGCCTACAATTGCAATAGGATCCTGGCATCTACAAAGCTTTACAGATCCCACATTATTATGGCAGAGTTGAAATTAGCTCCAAATAAAGCATCTACCTGCTTTTGAAACTTGTCATTACTACTGCACAAGTGCATAAATTAAAGCCGCCCAACTCACCACAATTTTATGGTTCTTGCAGAAATAGCTCAACCTTTGGGACCACTACTCAACATCACATATTCCATTCCAACTCAGTAACCTATAAGCCTTCACCCATCATTACTTTTACATAAAGATATTTTTATGTAAAAATAATAATTAAAAATTATTGAATAATTTTATATACTTAACTAATTAAATTATTTAATATACTGGGTATTCACATTCCAATTATTATTTTCACATGACAAAAAATTTAAAAAAATTGTAGTAATTAAAAAAAAGATATCAGGAGCCATCAAAAATTATTGTTTTTAGTTATTATATAATCAATAACTCAATTTTTTAGTTTAGTAATGACAAAAATAATAAATCCTAATTGCTAACATTTTTCGTAATTAAATTCTAGATATAATAATAATAATAATAATAATAATAATAATAATAATAATAATGGCTTTGATAGAATCTTTGAGAGTATACAAAAGCTAAATAATAGTAGCTAGTAAATGGATGAGGGAGCCAAATAATAAAACTTTACAGGGTGTAGAAAATGGATAATTGTTTGGGATGGGCCATGATGACCTACTCATACATGCATGCATGCATGTTTACCATGATATTGTGCTTGGCACTTAATTGGCAGAGGCATGTGGGGAGAAGCCTTCACCTTCGACCCTACGTGCCACAACCCACACCACACTAGTAATTCCTTTTTCCTATAAAAATGCTAATACTATTTATCTTCATGATTGTTCGGAAGCAACCCAACCATAATATATATATATGTTACGGACCGCCGAGTTTAGCCCACTAGCTGGCGGGTCGGGATACCATCTCTGACCCAAGCCCAAGACACTCCTCACTAAAAAGAGTCCGACGGGTCGGGTCTTAGAACATCCGACCCAGGACATACTCGACTTACCATCTGTACGGTCCAGAACATTGGTCGGACCGATACCTTCGGATAATGATCCAAAACCCCGACCCGGATCCAGAACGACCTGTTCTTCCCACGTGGATTACGACAGTTCATGAAAGTTTCTTAGACAGTGTGCTAGGTCATTCTTAAGACTCACCTCACACAGTATAAAAAGGGAGAGGTCAGTTCTCCTCCCAAAATACGTAACGTTCTTACCCAATTTAGCTACCACATCGTAGTGTCCTTGCAGGTGGTCACCCCCCATGCTTTACACTACCTTCGACGTCTCCAACTTACATCTCTATCCTCGCTCCACGTCAGCTCAGGATCTCGCCCATTTCCCTACTCATCACCACCCGACCCGTCAAGTATCCAAAATCATCAGATAACGAACAATATATATATATATATATATACTTTTTTAGTCATTTTCTTATTCAATTTAAATATCCTCCTTGGTGGTCGAGCTTATTGCCTTCCTCACACATGACAATAATTTCATCGCCCATGCATTGCATACAGTGCATAATTTACGTATTGTATGATATATATATATATACCAATTACCATGCCCAATAATTTTTTATGTGCACTTGCTAAAATAATTGTTTCTTTTTTTCAGTAAGAAATACTACACTCTTTCCTAACATCATTATTGTATTTATCTATGAATCATCTTACTAAAAATTAGAGTATGTAAGCCAAAAAATAATGAATTTTACTAGTGACAATCACACGTACTATGGCAATAACTTGTACAGGACCCATATGTATGGTGCGTGACCATAAGCTTATCGTCGTCCATCAAATTGAATCTAAGGTCTTTTTGACATTATTTTCGATTTGATAGTGCTGTATATATGTGGAGTTTAATTATTTCAAATTAGAACACTCCATTAATTTTCTTTTTATATCAAGGAAAGCAATATAGAC
The DNA here is from genome assembly GCF_014773155.1 of Arachis stenosperma. NCBI lineage: Eukaryota > Viridiplantae > Streptophyta > Magnoliopsida > Fabales > Fabaceae > Arachis > Arachis stenosperma. Next base: position 152,506,588 of record NC_080379.1, read on the forward strand.
ATCATGGGACCCAAAATAAACCATCATTAGATGGGGATTTGACCAAAGGAAAGTTCAATATATCCCTTTTTTGTCCGGCATTCAACGCCATTAGCCCACAAATTAAAATATATGGTTCATAACACAAGATAATACACTTCAATCAATTGCACATCCACCTTTTTGTTTGTTCTCATCTCATTATATTTAATGAAATGGATAAGAATAGCGATTGCATTCATATGTTACTATTCTTGATATTCGGTCTTAATTTCACGTATTGAGTTACAATATTTCAGGTATATATTAACATTTTAGTGTTAAATATAAACACATTTTGTTAGTAATTTATTTACTTTGATGTTATTTTTCTAAAAAGTATACTAATATGTGAATATGATAAAATAAATATTTATTGGACATACACTAGTTTAATAAAAAGTAAAGATAAATCAGAATGTTAAGGGGACAAAGTGAAACGGAAAAGAATTCAATAACAGAAAGACACGTTGCAATTGAATTGAATTTAATTTTTTTAACCTTTGGTTTGATATGACAACCACAAAAACAGAACGGTTTTGTTATCCCAAAATGACAAGGTTGGATGTTTCCTTTTGTTGACGTTTTCACACATTTTTTATCCGTGTGTAATCACTCTTATATAGTTGGTAATGGTGATTTGCATGTATATATTGGAGTTTAGAATCACCAAAAGAAATGCTTCGTTGATTGTTTCGACACACACACAAAAACACAAAAATAAAGAATACGGTGAAAAGGAAGAGACATACATGGGTGAGAAAATGAAGCTACCTTAGTAGACTAGTACAACACATGAACACTGAGTATTGAAAGCTGAAATGAACAAGAAACGAAACAGAACAACCTCACAACACAAGACACTCCTGAGTGATTTGAGTGTGTGAGAAGAAACCGACAAGTTTTTGAGATAAGTCCAAGCATCCCATGTGGTTTCCTCCCACTTTCCATGAACTTTGTTTCTGTGCCCCTTCCATTCTTCTCTTAAACCCACTTTTCTAAGGACAACAATCCAATCCTATCCAATCCAATCCAAGCTAGCTAACCTCTCAGCCATGTGGGAATCCCAGGGAGACTCAGCAGCAGGACTCATCTCTTCAACCAAACTTGGAGTCCAAACTCAAGGGTTTCACCAAAGAGGAAGCTCTTGGTATGTATACAAATTCATAATGCTAATGCCTTCAACTGTTGCTATGAATTTATTCATCTACTGTGTTATTGTATCAAGGTATGTTTCAGCCGATATTCCAAGTGACCTCTTAATTCAAATTGCTGAAACTAACTTCCACTTGCACAAGGTACCTACCTTAATTTTGTTTTGTTTCATTGTTCTATTGGATTGTGTGGTCTTTTCATTCTGTTCTCCTATTTTGTGAAAGTATCCCCTGCTATCTAGAAGTGCAAAGCTGAACAGAATCTTATACGATTCGCGAGACCCTGACTTGAGCAAGATTGTTATGGATGATCTCCCTGGTGGACCTGAGGCTTTTGAGCTTGCATCCAAATTCTGCTATGGAATCCCTGTTGATTTAACAGCAGGCAACATCTCGGGCCTAAGATGCACTGCGGAGTATCTCGAAATGACAGAGGATTTAGAAGAAGGCAATCTCATATTCAAAACAGAAGCATTTCTAAGCTATGTGGTCTTATCTTCATGGAGAGACTCCATACTTGTGTTGAAAAGCTGTGAGAAGCTCTCACCATGGGCAGAGAACCTTCAAATCGTCCGAAGATGCAGCGAATCGATTGCGTGGAAGGCCTGCGCCAATCCGAAAGGAATAAGGTGGTCATACACAGGAAGAGCAGCCAAAGGTTCAAGCCCAAAATGGATTGAAATGAAGGATTCTAGCCCCAGCAGGAACCAGAACCAAGTTGTTCCACCTGATTGGTGGTTTGAAGATGTTTCAATCCTTAGAATTGATCACTTTATCAGAGTGATGACCGCAATCAAGGTAAAAGGAATGAGGTTTGAATTGATTGGTGCTGGAATAATGCACTATGCATCAAAATGGCTGCCAGGGTTGATGATGAATGAAGCAGCAATGCCAGCAGATGAATCAAGCAATTTCAGCAACAGTAATAGTAGCAGTAGTAGTGGTGGAGGACTTCACATGATTGTGGCTGCATCCAAAGAAGAGAACACTTCAACTACCAGTCTTCAAGCCAAAGATCAAAGGATGATAGTTGAGAGCCTAATCAGCATAATTCCACAACAGAAGGACAGTGTTACATGCAGCTTCTTGCTGAGGCTTCTTAGGATGGCAAACATGTTGAAAGTGGCACCTGCATTGGTGAATGAGTTGGAGAAGAGGGTGGGAATGCAATTTGAGCAAGCAACACTTGGTGATCTTTTGATACCTTGTTATGAAAAAAGTGAGACTGTGTATGATGTGGATCTTGTTCAGAGGGTGTTGGAGCATTTTCTTGTTCAGGAGCAGACTGAGAGTGTTAGTCCAAATAGGGAATCATTTTCGGAGAAGCAGATGAATGCAAAGGCAAGAGTTGCAAGGCTTGTTGACAGTTATCTCACTGAAGTTTCCAGAGACAGGAACCTTTCCCTCACAAAGTTTCAGGTTCTTGCAGAAGCTTTGCCTGACTCAGCTAGGACATCTGATGATGGCCTTTACAGGGCAGTTGATTCTTATCTTAAGGTAACTTTTTATTAATTCATTCTTAAACTAGTATGCAATGTTCTAATGAATTGAATTTAACAGGCACATCCGACGCTTAGCGAGCACGAAAGGAAGCGACTGTGCCGAGTAATGGATTGCCAGAAACTGTCCATTGATGCTTGCATGCATGCTGCTCAAAATGAGAGGCTACCACTAAGAGTAGTAGTCCAAGTTCTGTTCTCTGAGCAAGTCAAGATAAGCAATGCACTGGCCAACACTGCTTTGAAAGAAGCTGTTGGTGTTGAATCTCATCAGTATCAGCCTCCTGTGCTCACCAACCGGAAAACACTTCTGGAAGGGACGCCGCAATCGTTCCAAGAAGGGTGGACAGCAGCCAAGAAAGACATTAACACACTCAAGTTTGAGCTTGACACTGTCAAGACCAAGTATTTGGAGCTTCAGAATGACATGGAGAATCTTCAGAAACAATTTGACAAGCTCATGCTCAAGCAGAAGCACACTTCACCATGGACTAGTGGCTGGAAGAAACTCAGCAAACTCACCAAGATCACAGATAATCATCATCATCACATTGCACCTCAGATTCCAACTCCTGAAGAACCACACACCAGGAAGACAACTAGAAGGTGGAGAAACTCAATTTCATGACAATCTCATATTCATTACAATCATATGTTTGGTGATTATGGATTAATTATGTCAGTAATTTTACACGTCAAGCTCAACCATCATAATTTTCAACTTCTATTAGACAAATAAAATTAGGACCTAAATGAGAGGAGCACTAATTTCCACGTGTGCATAACTTTTTGAACTGTTAGATACTGACACAACAGTCCAAAGATTTTCTGGTCCGTTATGCAATCAGCAAATTTTCGTCTCCACGGGACTATTCAACATATCAATTTATTTTAGAATAATGTGTTTTATTCTGTATACCTTTAATTAAAGCAATCAGACACTACTTTATGGTGTGCTGAAGCAATCAAGCCGCCCTTGTACTATTCATTCTGCAAATTATTTTCCGTTTCTAGAGTTGGAAGAATTTGACAATTATATTCCCCTGAGCTAATTTATAATGCCCATTTCCTTAACTGGAATTATTAGATTACAGTCCACACATGATTCTTAATTTTAATTTGGAGTGTAGCTAACTTTAGTACGGAAAACTAAATATAATGTTACTTATAACTGTACGGAATATATATAAACGAAGAAACATGATTAGATGTTGCAAGATTAATCATGCCATCGTGCATGAAAATAGTGACACAGTTATAATGTGACAAGCCCACAATTAGTCAATGAACCACGCACTAAATAATGGAACCAAAGACAGTGACAGATAACAAATAGACTGCTATTTGAGAAATGATTTATATGTTTCTTTTGTAATCTTACATAAGTAGATATATAGTTATATACATTATTCTATTATTTATTCGGTAGAACAACATAGACCCACTTGTGATGAATTTTATATCCTTTCAATAGTAAAAAAAGGTGGCAATTAGAGTGAATGCAAATAATAGTATATTGTGATTTCATAATAATTAACTTTCACTTGTGCTCATGTTCCTATTAAACGATTTGATTCTGGTGTCCTTGTCCATGCACTTATTTGGAGACAATGTTTTGTTTTGAAATCCATGAATGGTTAATCTTTTATGCATTGTTACTATCTCCAACAGTCCCAATGGTACATGCATATTTACAATGTCTTCATGTACGACAATATCTAGCCTCCTTGAATAATTTCTTTTTTAAAAACTCCACACTTAAATCAAACGAAAATTTAAATAAAAAGAAAAAAAATACAGAAGACCAATACAGTATAAGAAAAAGAGATATAGGTTTGTTCAATTCCTTCTACAGTGATTGTGATGGTGAAAAACAGAGAAATATAACCAATGAAGTAACCAATAAAAATAACAAAAGAACAAAAAATCGTTTCAAAAATTATAAATCATAAAATTGTTTAGTTTGAATTTGAAACTGCTGCAACCTAAGAAGAAAACACCTACAAATGCATGAAAAAAAAAATAAGAGTTTTGATGAAAAAGTAAATGCGATGAATTTGATGGCGTTAAAAAATTTGGAGAACTAATTTGATTGAGTAAAAATTTCAAAATCAATGTCTAATAGGTGATATTTAGGATACCATTTTAACCACATTTATTCGTCTTTATTTGGTTGATTTCTAAACCACAAAGACCTAATGATACAAAGAGTACAATTCTTCCATAGTAGAACTTCTATATTTACCAATATCCATCTTTCGATTCTTAGAGCTTACTCCCACTTGGTGCATTAACTGTATGATATTCTCATGCAAAATAATAGATTATTAAAATAATACAACACCAATAGAATACATAAAACATTTTTACACTTTTTATTTAAATTCTAGCCATATCAGTCATCAAAATATCTTGTATGAGGTATTACAATCATTTGAGGAGCACATGCAAAATGTACAAGATAAGGAACATGATAATGGGATCATAGATAGATAGTAATATTAAATTATTCAAGATTCAACATATACAAGCATGAAGCACATCAGACACCTGACAAGATAAACCTGCATACATGATACACCACTACCATAATCTTTCACATTACAATTATTCACACAATCAAAACAACCGACACATGCTATATAGTACATAATAGCATAATGACCTATATCAATCACAAAGTACGATAAACTAGAATTGTTGATCATCATTCCTCCCTCAAAACAAAAGTAACCCTTCACCACAAATGCTATACCCAAACACAAAGGGGCCCCATCAAGAAACTCATGATGAACACTAGGAGGGCTCTCTCCCCTTCAAGCACTATCCCCAACACAAGGAGAACTTTCATGGTACTTTAAGAGTTTTATGGCAGCATGTTATGTATGCATACTTTGAAAGATGAAAGAGAGGACAAAAGCATGAAATCAAGAATTGAAAAAAGAGGGTGGAGTGTGGGACCCCAGTTACTCAATGCGCATGCATTCAATCACCAACCGGGTGCAACACTTGAGAGAAAAAAAGGAGAGGGTCCTCATATTTACAGCACAGCTTGCCACTACTGCCTCCATACCCTTCAATCTGTGACCCTTTACTCCTTCAACAAAAGCTACTATATTGTAATCATTTGGTCAACAAATTGAAGCCCCATTGCGCAATTTGCTCCAACTACAGTGGTAAAGAGAGTAGTACTATCTATTTTAGCATTAGTACCTTTATTTCCCAAACATATGTACACCGAAACAAAAAGAAAAGAAACAAGCAAGCATACTAGGTTAAAAAAGAGCTCAAAGAAATGCATCTTTCCACTTCAACCAACATACTAAAACTTGAACCTGGGTGGCAGTGAGTAGCTAATTATAGTTTACTCCAAGTGTTGAGTTTTGGACGCCAAAGATTTCAAGTACTCAATAGTTTGATCAATGACAAAAAGTGGCTGCTTTCCTTTTGCACCAGGAATCAAGTTCTCAAGAACTCTCAATAATTCCCGAATCTGGTCCTTTTTCAACTGAAAATCACCTGCCATTGATTTACCTACTTTCTCAGCGCCAAAAGAATTCTGTGATTCAGCATCACTAATGCACTCGTGGTTTTCATTTGGTCTTAACGAACTGGAACTGTCCACAGGTTGTGGTGATCTATTGCAGCCACCATCAACTAACTTCGGCCTTTTGTTAGGCCAGTCATAGCTAGCAACCCCCTCAGTTGTGTGTTGAAATTGTTCTTGCATACCATAGGTCCTTTTAGTAACCAAAGGGGAATGGTCTGTACTTGTTACCTCGTCATCATCACAATCATTATAATCACTGTCATCATCATCAGAATAAAGCAATGCATTGATTTCCTCCGTGTCTTCATGCATTTCACTTTCTTCATGACCTACATGATCATTATCAGACTTTTTTGGTAAACTGCAATCGGCTAGACCATTTTGACGCATACTACTTGTCCATCCCTTCTCATTTATATCACAAGCTAGAGGAAATTCTCTAGCAGAATTAATTGGACCCTGGACATGAGGGAGGCCAGGACCGTAAAACATTCGTGTCTTATTACCAGAGCGGTCAAAAATCAGGAATTTTCTCTGCAAAGATTCAGGATTTGCATTTTGCAAAGATCCTCCAGTATGCACTTCTTTGAAACCTGTTTTTGCAATGGGATGCCGAAGGAAATGTTTCAACTCATCTGTTGGCTCAGTCTTTGGACCCGGGATAGCAGGAGCTGCAGGTCCTTGAAATGCATTGACAGCAGGAAAGATGCAAGTGGTAGAATTTAAACATGCTGGAATACCAAGTAAGCTGGGGTCTTCCAGCATGCCAAAGCAATTCAAATATGGATATCGCCAAGCCACATGCTGTGGGCGAGGCAAACATCTATCAGCCTTAACCATTCAACGAAACAAACGACCTAAAAGAACAAGAGAATCCATCACTCAATGCTAAATGCAAGAAGCATTTGACACTAGAGAATAAAGTGCATTTGGAAAGACATACCCGTAAATGCTATGTACACCAGATATCGGATTAGATCTCCAGTGACTTGCTGCTTCTCTTAGGAAAAAAGGAAAGAAAAGGAAAACAACAAACTCCAACTTAACGAAAATGAAATCCGAGTAAATCTACGTGACGGGCTTAAGCAAATGACGGAAGTACTCAGCCTGCAAAGGATCAGAAAAAAGCATTGATGATTCAAAATTTCAAAAAAGCTACTAGCTTATAATCACATGTATAGATAATAGAAATGATTCAAACGAACAGTCAGGGGAAATGTATACAATCAGCAATGTTTTCACTGACCTGACAAAAGTGCAGCGGTTGGAAGCAAGCTATAACTCTAACAACAATTGTTGATTCACCTTCAAGGCCATTCTCATGTTTCAATGCCCGAAATCTTGTCTGGCTTGCTGCTTGGCACACCATAACTTCTTTTGACCCTTACCACACTACTCAGTCAATCTGAATGTTTTATGTGCGCCAAAGAAATGCCAAACAGAATATGGCAACGAAGACACCAAACAAAAAACAGGGATGGCCAGACTAGAGATCAATATGTAACAATGACACACTAAAGATACAAGTATACAACACAGGGAATCTGCCTCCGCTTCCTATATCTTAGCCAATTCTATACTTATCAGAAGAAAAGATAAAACACTGGGTAGCTTCCATGGCAGTAGCCCAAGCAACAAGGGAAAAGCTAATATAATAGACTATTATGGAAATGGTGATTTACAGAATAACTTTACAATACAAATTCAACCGTACAACTTGACGGAACACATCAACAGAAAGACCCAACCAACGCATGCTGATTTCTTTCAGATATCCAGAACTTGTTAAAGCTTCATGCGCTCGGAATAACTGGCATCCCTAAAACAATATTATATCATCATTGAATAAAGACCATAGTTTGTTTGTACAAGACACAACACTCACATTTCTAAAATCAGAGGGGAAAATGTCTTTAGATGAAAAACACAACAATAATCACTGTGAAAATGGACATACAAATTGCTTGTTTGCAATCGCCATCACACAATTACATGAAAGATCTAAGACTTCAAAATAATAATGAAAATTTCTGAGTTATGTAACATATGTTAATTTCAGAGGTAGATGACTCAAGAAAGGAAAAAGGCATATCCTTATGGGAATTGACAATAGACTGGAGGAAATCTAGCGCAAATTCAAGTAAAGTCTTCACATTTTTCACCCGATCACCCAATTAAGAAGAGAATATAGAAAGCTCAAAAAGCAGAATAAGGAAAACAAGCGTTTGAAGTACTTACAGATGGATATGACTTGGTATGAGGGAAAACAATGTCTTCTTTTGAGCAGAGAATAAAGAAAGAGAAAGAGAAAAGGAAGCAGTTCAAGTCTATATAGACACCCAATTTTCACTTTTTAGTTTTTACATTTTTTAAATTCTTTTCATTTTTTATAATCTTATTAAAGGAAGTTAATAATCTTTTAATAGGTTATTATTTTAAATTTAAGTTATTGTTAAATTAAAATTTATTTGAATTATTAACAACGAATACAACATTTTTTAAAGATGAGTTTTACATAATATAGGATTTTACTATCATGTGTCTAAAGATATTGATTAAACATATTTTAATTTTTTTTAGTATTTTTGATACATTCAATGCATTAAAAACATAAAAATATTTATTTTTATAATAAATAATATTAAAACATTTTTTTATAATATGTTTGATCAATATCTTTAAGATATAGAATAACAAAACTCAATAATATATTCCGAAAAGATTAATAAATTTGTTGATATAATCATTTTCAGAATTCTTTGATATAATATTTAGGATTTTTTATAGGTAATTTATAGGAAATTGTCCGATAATTAAATATGAATATTCTGTTTTCATAAATTAAAACTTGTTATATCATGTAGGTTGTCAAATAATTTCAGTTAAACATAAACTATATTATTTAAGTTATCTACTTATCTTTCCCTAATTATTATAATGATAATACTTGAGACTTGATCGTCATCAGATAATCTTGTACCGTTGTACGTATCACGCGTAGATAAAGTTGGTATTTGTTTGGCATTCTAAAGGAGTATTATTTTGGCCGTATCCAGAAGATTATTTGGCTCAATCTATATAAATATGGTCAACTTAAATATTTTTTAAGTTAACTATATAATTCCTCTAATTTGAGCATATACTCTACTTATAATAAATAATTAAAAATAATCATAATTTATCTTATTTAGTATTTATTATTTATTCTGATAATTAATAAATATTAAATAAAATAAATTTTAATTTTTTTTGTTCTTCTAACATTATCGAATAAATAAACAAATACAATAATAAACACAACATGTAGTCACAAGTGGCAACACAATTCTTTTGTTTAATTTTCTACAGTATTTTTTAAGACAAGTCAATACTAATTTGTCATAAATTTAAATTTTATTTAAAAATTTATTATTTTAAATATATAAATATATATTTATTTATAGAAATATAAAGAGATATTTAAGATAAAAATAAATTTAAAATATATTTTTATATAAATCTAAAAAAATATTAATATTTTTATCATATTTATGACTTTAATTAAATATAGTCTTAAAAAATCAACTTTAATTAGTCAAGTGAATAATTCACTCGTGTGTTTAAACAAGTGTACAACAATTTATACTAATTATTTAGGACTGGCAATAAATAGGGTAGAGTAGAGTCTGACCCTATCCTAATTCTACCTCCTAACTCTATCTGGAGGTTGAAAATTTTATTAAAACTCTGTCATATCTAATGTTGAGAATCTCTCAATCCTAACCCTACTCGTACTCTAAAATTCTAAATCCTACCCTACTCTACTTTACCCGCTGAAATATTAAATTTTTTCAAAACAAATATAAAATTCAATCCTTCTAAATTTCATACATATTAATAAAATATAAAAAAATTATATTCAAATTAAAATTAAAAAAATAATTTTTTTAAAAAATTTAACATAAAATTATAAACATATATATTATTATAAATATATAAATACTTTAAATTACTAAATTATATAAACTAGTATAGTGGTTATTCACTTATTTCAAGTTATTGCACTGTATTTTGCTTGTTATTAATAATAATGAGAAGCATGAGCATTAGTATCATACGGTTGCACATTTTTAATCACACGAACTATGATTACAATAGCATTTCTGAGATAATAAGAGCTCACAAGCCACAACAGTTTGCAAGGGACATAAACATGTGACATTCACTCATCATGATTCATGAATAATTTCTTATTCAAATGCATTATTATTCAACCGTAAGGGCCCAATTGCCCCCACCATAAAGTGATCACAGCCACAGTGATGCCATTGGATGAATCATGCAATTAAACGCATCACAAAAATCAAAATAAGTTAAACCATAACATATATAAGTTTGTTTTTCATTTTGGTATTTTTAACTCGGCTCATCCTTAAACGCTCCTTGCTAAGTATGGAGTGCTGCACACATTGTAAATTTATTAAATCTAAACTTTTCATTTATTATATTTTATTTGAATGGTCTGGATTTAAAAAGGTAACCTGTTAATCAGGTTAATTATTTTTTTTACAAATTTTAGATTTTTTTGGCAAGTCTCAGATATTGGGATAAAGTTCAAAATAAAAAATTAGTATATAAATATTAAAAATAATATGTCTGTACAAAAAAAAAGCTATTGGACTTTAGAATTAAAATAAATAATACATAAAAAATAAGTTAAAAATTCATGTACTAAATCCAAAAAAAAAATATATTAGAATCTAAAAAAAATAATATTAAATATATATTATGTATATAATATTAAAGTTTAAATAAATTTTGTTTTGTGTGAAATAAAATATAATATTAAATATAAACACAATGATAAAAAAAATTTGTGTTATATATATATAATATTAAATATAAATACAATGATAAAATTTTTTTATTATATATATATAATTTTATTTTGTGTGAAATAAAATTAAAACATTAAATATGAATAGAATGATAAAAGATTTAGTACTATATAAATTTAATTAAAAAAATATTTATACAAGGTAAAAAGCAAAAAACATATAATAATTTTATTTTGTGCAAAAAAAAAATTTATATAATTTTTTATTAATATTTTTTTATTGAAATATGTTATTTTACTATATTTATAATATATTATTTGGGATAATTATATTATTTTAGTTAATATATATTATTTAAAAAATATTTAAAATTTATTATTTTGTATTAATAATATTATTAAAAATATATTATTATTTTTTTTAAATAACATTTTTTTTTGGTTCAAATACTATGACAACAAAATTTTTTGTGTAATTGCTTCTACTTAATAAATATTATATTTATTTATTTTTATATTGTATGTAAAATAAATAATTAATGTTTAAAAAAGTTAATAAAGGAAAGAAGTATTTTTTATACTAATTCTTAGGTGAATATAAAGAGATTATGTCATTTGAACTATAATTCGTTGACAAAGAAAGAAATACTCTTAATTATATATTAAATAGAATAATTATTTATTAGGCTCATTTTTATACAAATAAAATTTTTTCTTAGTTTTATATCTGTAATATTTTATACCAATTAGCTTCAGAATTTAATTATTTTTTGAATAAATTAATAAAAAAATAATACAAATAATTGTTTAAATATAATTGTATTTTAATTTTTCATTCTATTACGTACACGTTGAGGTTAATTTGAAATAAAAGATAATGGACTTGTTATAACTGCCATGTATTTTGTGCTTTGACTGTTTGTCATCTGAGAATCATGTGCCTTCATGGAAATTGGGGTTCTTCTACAGAATCCGTTTTACATTTGGAGTTAGCTAACCAGCAGTGGCGACAGACATGCGTCTTCCTTTTCTATGGCCGCAATTTTTCGGACTTTGATGGTCATTTATGGTAGAAGTGGGTTCAAGAGCGTCAAAATCTATAGCTAGCTAAAACGATAGTGGAAGCACCTGCCAGCAAACAAAACAATGAAAATATTTGAAGACATCACATCAATAATAACAGAGTAATAGAGGAATTAATTTTTTTGTTAGTGCTGGTTTGTTTGTTCAACCTATGACAAAAAAATAATAATAACAATAATAAATAAATTAAATTTACCTAATAATTTTTTATAGTAGGTTAACTTTTAAAAAGTGCTGCACTCTCTACTTTATTTGGAGTGCACTAGCTTTCGCCTTTTACCTCCATTGATGTTATCAAAAGTAATTACTTTTACCTGCCGTTTATCAAATTCGATTAGTTAACCGAATTTCAAATAGGTGAATGCTATGGTATTTAGAAAGTGGTATCTATCTACTAAAAAGAGTTAAAAATTAATATTTAATTTAAAAGATATAAAAATAAATTATTTTTAAAAATTTAAAACTTACTATAAAAAGTAAGTTAGACAAAAATTAGGCAACAATTAATAGGTACCATAAAATTGACCTTTCAAATAATAGAACTCAGACAACAATGACAATTTAAAGAAAAAAAAGAGTGATGAAGTGCCTTGTCCCATATTTAGCCCAGTAACTACTAACTAGAATGATCCAATGTTAATATATACTACACCCGTGCATTTGGTGAAAAGCCTAAAAGATAGGGAGGGCAATTATAAAGAGGCCAAAAGAATCCAATAATTTTATGCTACAATTTAATTAAGTATATAGTGCTACACCATTTTTGCTTAGAGTGGGGGGCACAACTCACAAGCACCAACTACCCAAAAATCTTATAATGAGATCCACTCTTTCGGTTGCAGTTACACCAAAGTGTGGTTTGATTTCAGAGACTCTGCTAGATTTCAGGGATTCCAGTTATCCTTTATGTTTATTACCTTTACTTTTTTTTAAAATAATAATTTTTATAATTAAAATATTTAGATTCAAGTTATAAAAATAACAAAAAAAATATACATATGGTATTGAAAATTAACAATAATTTGAATAATAATTAAATATTCAGAAAACAATAATTTGAACATAAAATCTCTCTCCAATTTTCATTAAATATTATATAGATGTTCACTACAATACAATGCAAGGAGTTGCCATATGGTATTGATTGCTTTCTACTTTTTTTTTCGTTCTTTTTAATTAAAGGCACAAGTGCATAATAATACCCTTTAGCCTCGGCAAGCTTTCTTTTTTCCTTTACTAATGGATTTTATTTATTTTTTTAGCTTTATCAGAGGCACTTAATGGTTGTGGGAAGTAGGTTTATACTTTATATGCAAAGTGAAATAATGGAACATGCTTATGTCTCTTGTGGTTATATAATATGGGTAATGGAATTGAGAATAGTGGAGTTTGGCAGAGATGATAATAATAATGATGTAGTTTAGTTCAAATGCCCCATATCATCTCTCTTTTTCAAAAGAGAATGAATAATAACCATCCTAAATTGTTTGTGATTTGAACCAAGAGGAAGAATAATATGAAATTGAAAACTAAAAAGAAATGTTGATCATTAAAGAGAGAAGTTTATGATCATTATTCTTAATCATCATTATTGCATTGCCAATTTGCCACATATCTGTGGTGTCTTTTATACTGAGCAATGACAAATCGAAATATTCTATTTATCCAATATTTCATACGTCTGATGAGGGGTCAAAATTTCTCAAAATTTTAGCGAATGTGTAGATATAATGTTAGTGAAAATGGAACATTTCGTTTTTGATTTAGTTGTGTGACATAGTGTTGGTGTCTGGTATGTGTGAGGCAATACCAAGTGGATGAAAAAGCATGCAAATATATAAAGTAAACTAAATTGGATTCACTTTGAACATCCCTGTTTGATTGGATAAGATAAAATAACCGAGTGGAAAGCCAATGGACATAACGCCAATTACTCTCTCAAATTTTGCAGTATTACAGTTACATATGATTAAATTCATGTACACCTCACATACATGATTTAATCCCATATAGTAATTAGTAAGAAGTAAAGAAAATAACACTATATACTCTCTTGGCTCTTGCTAATAAGTTCCATTCAATATATTATGTTATTAACAATCTATGATTCAGAGATTCCGACACACGGACACGGGACACGACACGACACAGGACACGCGAATTTTAAAATTTTACATAACACGGGGACACGTATACATATAAAATATAAAATATTTTTTAGATAAATCATAATGATATTTTAATATTTTATTGATATTAAAATATAAATTAAATTTTTTAATTATTTTTAATGTCTTATTTTAATTATTTCAAATATTTAAAATATTTTTTTGTTTTAATAAATAATAATATATACTATATCTAAATTTATTTTAAAAATATATGTTAAAAATAAGACTGAACACGTTGACACGTGATGGTATTTAAATGTGTCTAGGTGTATCCAGAAAATATTTTTTTATTTTTTATTAAAATACGGTTGGACACAGTAAACACGCATGTCGGACGAGTGTTAGTGAATGTCATCTTCAAAATGTATCCGACACAGCAACTCAGCAAAATGTTCGTGCTTTATAGTTAACAACAAAGAAATACAACCATTTAAAAGTATATATATGACGGCTTTAAGAAATTAATAGTTTATAAACTAGTTCAGGAATATAATGAATCGTGTTATTTGTACTACTTTTGATCTATTTTTATCTGCACAATGAAAAAATAATAATATAAATATCATTTCTCATGTCCTCACTTTGTTAATAGTTAACACCACTGTCATATCTCATCCACTTATTTGCCTATACCACTTACATCATTACACCAATTTGATCACACTAACCACCATTTGTTTGTTTCTTCCTTTCAGATCCAATCTAAAAACTGTTAGCAATTATGATCCAATTGAATGTCACCCATGTTTTTTTAGATTCATTCATGTATATTTTTATATGTTACTTTGATTAAATGTCAATATTAATATTAAATATTTTTTAATTAATAAGAAGAGAATATTAAAGTAATATTTTAATTAATAGATGAACTCTTCTTGCCACACCGACAACAGAAAGAATGGACTCAACAAAGCTTATTGGGAGTGGGGAACTAGCATTGCTTGGTATTAATTGTTGCTGCCAAGTCCCCAACCATGTTTTAAAGAATAAGAAAACTATAACGCTACCTTTTTTTGTTATTCTATTTGAATGATATTACATTATTAGTAAATATTATAATTTTTAGTCAGCACTCAATTAATAATAATTTATATTTATAAACATTTTATATATAATAAACATATATAAATTAATCCAGTTTATATCCATATTTTTTATAATTTGTATATAATATTAATAAAATTTATTTATTAAAGACAATAACTTTTCATTTCATTTTATTTTAATCATTTTATTTTGGACACTGAAATTAAGAATCTGATTGAATAATAACTTTGTTAATCTATCAGTACATTACTATTTCTATGGTGACTGGTGAGTTTAGTCCGGGAGATAATAATCTAATAGGTGAAGGTGGAAATTTCGTGAACTAGACCCATTCCGCAAGGTTCGTTATCGTCTTGTGGCTGTAGTTTAGTGGTAAGAATTCCACGTTGTGGCCGTGGAGACCTGGGCTCGAATCCCAGCAGCCACATTCTTTTTCCATAATTTTGAAACACTACTTATTTATTTCTTTACTACTCCTTTTCGTCAAAAGCATAATAGCATATAGATTTTCCAGTCATAAGCCAAACATTATTAATAATCTAACGAATAATGCAAACCAGAAAGCAAACATGGGTAAATGATGAGATGGCCACATAGGTACGTAACTTGTGTGCTCCAACATTTATTATTTTACTGCAAATACATCATATATATATCATGGATGCATGCAAGACTATCAATAATATCATATGCAACCATCAGCACTAGGAAGTAGGAACACTAAGGTTTTAAAATTACAAAATGAGCCTCAAGGAGTACTAGTGGTAGTTTGGGCAGGCGGGGAGAAGAATGATGAGGCTGATGGAATATTAGAGGGTATTTGTGGAACTGTAAACGGCAACCTATACTCAGGCCAGTCAGTCACCGGTGGAAATGGAGGAAAATCATAGCTGCCAAAATCAGGAAATGTTGGTGCCAGAAGTTTTCTGCTGCTGCCTTGAACCATTCCAACACTAGAAAGTGACAAAGCAATCAACATAGCTAATAAAAACAAGCTTGTTTTAGTGCCCATTTTGGTTGTTGAAGTGACACAACAAGGCCTGAGCTAATTGGGATTTTATAGTACCTCCAAGCCAAAGAATGAGGTTTTAAATGGGCGTCAAATGTTGGTGTGCATTACTCTTTTTTGGAGTACGGTATGCCAGATATAGATTAAGTGTGACCCACTTTAATGTCTTTTTTGTTTGGTTTCTCTTCCATCCTACTCCTTGCAGTTATCTATCTTTTTCCCTTCTCTCTCAATATTCATTTTCTAACAAAAGACGACTAATACAATGTCCCTTTGGCACTTAGGTAAGTAGCATTGTGTTAATTAGCATTTTTTGTTAGTTGAGCTAAATTATTCAATATACTATATTTAGGTCTTGGTGATGACTGTGCATTGAGGTGCATCCATGATTTTCTTATCCATCATCAATTCATATAAGTACATTAAAGGCTCAATTCTTTTCTATTTTGCTGAATAACTTAGTTATTAGTTATTATTACACTCGTCTTTGAAAAAGATATACAATGGTAGCTTAGCTTCTGATCATTTTTTGTTAGACATTTTTAGTTTTAGCACTTTCGTAGCATTTGTTTGGTTTTAAAATTTTAGTATTTCAGTACTTTTAAAAAATAGATAAATAAAAAATTAAAAATTTTAGAAACGAATACTGAAATTTTAATAATATTTTATATTTAAAATATCTTTATTTTAATTAATTAATTTTAATTTTATTTTTTGTGCAAATTAAATTAAAATTTCATTCTTATTTTAGTGTCTATTTTTTACTTTACACTAAATATAATACTAAAATTTATTTTAATTTCTGTGGTTCAGTCTTAACCTCTTTTTCAAACACTAATTTAGAGAATTCTTAAAAACTATATATATAGAGTAATTCACAATTCATATTACTTTTTATTGACTCTAATAATATGAGTAATAACTAAGTTCAGTTACTTATATTGCATTATATATAGCATTGCCATGAGTGCCAAATTAAATTGTTCACATACTTCGTATAATTATGATGACAAGTGTTTGCTTTCAACTTCTAATCTTTACGCCAAATTTCAGTTTTATCTCTAACATAATAACACTTAAAAAGAAAAATTTTGTCATAAATAATTTATTTTTATCTTAAAATATTTTTAATAGACCAATTTTATCAATTCATTAAAGATAATGTACAGACATTTTACTGAGATTTTGTGTTTGTATATCGGATACATTTTATATATAATATTTATTGGAACTCGTTCGACACACGTATTTTAATTAATAAAAAAACAAATTTTTTTCTTTAAATATATTTAGATAAATTTAAATACCATTACATATTTGCGTATTTAATTTTATTTTTAATATATATTTTTGAAATAAATTTAGAAATAATATATATTATTATTTATTAAAATAAAAATATTTTAAATATTTGATATAATTAAAAAAATATTAAAAATAATTAAAAAATTAATTTATATTTTAATAAAGTATCAAAATATAATTATAATTTATCTAAAAAATACTTTATATTTTATATATATCATATTATATTTTTGTATCTTATAAAATTTAAAATTTCTGTATTAACATATCTCATATCATGTCATATTCCTAATAATATATATGTACACTAACAATATAATTTAGTTAAGTAAGGTTAAGTCATTGTCGGTCCACCCCTGCCACTATATTAGTCTCATTGTCAACTAACTTATATTATTTATCGAGTAATTTCTAGTTAATATCTTTTAACAATTACATAAACATGGTTATCTTTTTTCTTAGTTCTAAAATCATAATATTAAAATAATCATACATATTGGGTATGAAACTTAATTAATAATAACATTTTCAATCAAGCACTAACGATCTTAAATATTTCACTCATATTTAATCATAAGATAACATTAGGTTCATTGAAAACCTTTGGAAATAAAAATAAGACATTTGATAAAGAACTAAAAAGTAGTACTTTCCTCTTTCAATATTGTTGAATTATTTGATAAGCCGTAATAAGAATTGGGTAAGCTTCCAAATGAAATGAACCACTCTTGCGGTGGGATATATAGCACTCATAAATATATGGTTAGTTAGGTGTGATGGAGAGTCAATAACAACATATACAAAGAGGTAGATGCCACAATTATGAAGTTCAGATGCAAAGCAAATAAATAACTACTCACATATACATACTGTAACTTCAAATTATTAAAAAGCCATGTTTGTTTAGAACGTTCAACTAACACACATTATTATGCTTCTAATAAACCCTACTACGTCAATGTGAATGACGCGCATCAGTGATATCAATTAAGAAACTAGAGATTTAATTAGTTTATTTTTCATATTAAAAAAATAGCTATAGCAGCAATGAAAATTTGTATTTCGTGAAAAGTTTAATTTGTCACATTATTAGGAAATGCAATAATATGCATGCATATATGGCATGCAATTTGGTAACTGGGTGATATAGCACTGATTAAAGACCATATATGCATGCACATACACTTGATGATATGATGATATGATTTTTCAGCTTGGTTAGTTTATCTATATATTATGAAGTAAATATTAAATTAGTACTCGAAAAATTTTTATACTGATAAAATAGTATTTAATTTTTGTTATTGATAAAATAGTACTTGAATGATTTTAAAATTTAACAAGCGTGTCCTCGTGCTCGCCGGAGCACAGTTCCAATGAGAACGATGCTGAGTTGGTCACCAATTTTTGCTGACAAGATAAGTTTGTTTTGAGCTAAAATTTTTAATTCAATAAATGATCATCCTACTTAAAAAATTCCTAATTCAATTGGATTTTTCCTAAATCAATTGAATTTTTCCTAAGTCCTAATTAGCTACCGTTATTACTAGGTACTGTGACTAAGTCTATCTCCTATCTTTTCACTACGAGTAAAACTGCAAGGTCACGTAGAGAGTAAAAGATGTTGTTGTGGAAGTCGATTTTGGCATGAAAGAGAACAAAAGGATGTGAGAAACATTGTCGAATCTGAAATTTCAAGTGTAAGGGATTGCAAGGGGCATCATCGCGACTCCACTTTTCACTGTGAACGACATTACGAAGAGGTAGTTTTTGCTTCATTATGTTGCCTCTGTAGACTACTTTATAATGACTTTGATTGTTTTGGTAGTTTATCATCTTTGTTGTTTGTTTTTTGCTATTATAACTTTTGGTTTATTCATTCCATCATCCTTCTACTATTTTTTAGATGGATCGTCTAGTTATATTTGTGTATCATCATATGAATTTCTTGCAAAGGAGTAGGAAAGATAATATGACATACAAAGAGAGTTTAGTAACTAAGATACATAGGGTGAATGTGGAGACATGTAATTTATTTTTTGTTGAAAGTTTATTTATATACTTGGGACTCTGGATATACTGAAGTTTATTGGTTAGAACCTGATCTAGATTTAGCTAAGGATCTGAGAGTGTTTAGAATGGATACTAATGTTATGAAGATATGTGAGAAAGCTATGAAGAATGACAACACTGTCCATCTTTATTTTGATTACCCTATAGATGTCAACTCCGATATTATATTGAGGAAGTTATGATCTCTGATGGTAGTAGTGAGAGTGTATATTAAATCAATCCACCTGCTGATAATGTGTACAAAGATGAAGTTACTAATAAGGTAGTTGGTGAGATTAATGAGAGAGAGAACGAAGATGCTGTTGAAGTGAATATAGTGAATGGAATTGTGAATGAGACCACTGTTGAGATCAATGAGTTGATTAAAAGTGTGATTGGTGCTAAGAATGAAGCTGTGAATGAAATGAATGGGAATAATGCACTGAAATGGTATCAGCTCCAGAGAAAGATGTTAAGAAAGTTAGAAAGAGGCATCCAAGATTACCACCAAGTAATTTACCCAACAAAGAATGACTAGTGAATAGCTCTTAATAAGCTAAGAAGGGTAAATGAAGTCATACATGAGAATGATACTGATAGTGACAATGCCAACAAAGACCACAATCAAAGTACTTCTCATGATGCTAATGAAGGTGCTAATTTGGACCAGCCAATTATGTATGATATGATGACAAAGGAAGTTGTTACAGAAAATACAACAGGTAAATCTTTTATTTCTATTTAATTAGATAATATCTCAGTAAATATTGTATCATTGCTGTGAAACATGTTGTATCATTACACAAGTTACAGGAGATATTTACCTTTTTAACTGATTTTGTGACAGATGATGTTACACAAATAGATGAAAATCCAAACATAAGAAGAAATTATTTAAGACCTCAACCGTTTGGACAAAAAATTGTTCTTGAAAAGGACAATGAAGCACCAAGAATAGAGGTGCCTAACCTGAATAGAGAAGATGGAGACAATAGACCTGAAATGTATCAATATGAATTTGAAAAACTATGTAGCCCTTCTGGATTTGATGATGAAGCGGAACCTATATTTTCTCAACATAACCCCAGGACACCGTATGAAAAAATTACTCTGGAGTTGAACATGAAGTTCGAGATCATTGACCTAGGAGACATGTATTCTATATTAGAAATGAGAAAAAGAGGTGCATGATGATATGCTATGATCCTGACTGCCTTGGCTGTGTTATTGTGCCAAGACCAACTATCTAGCATCATTTCATACTAAAACATTTGTAGATGGACATTCTTGTCCAAGAAGCAACAAGAATAAGTCAATCACATGTGCTTAGGTTGCTGAAGAGATAGTGTCAAAGCTCAAAATTCATCCCAACATATTACAGGGAGAGGCACATGAGTGATTTAAAATGGAGTATAACATTTTGGTTAATCAAATGATGATGTATAGGACTATGAAAAAGACAAAAGATGTCATTAAAGACACAGAGAAGGATTAATATCTAAGACTGAGAGATTATCGGTACGAAATAATAAAGGCTAATCCTGAGTTAAGAACAAACATGGAGACAACTCCATAGCCAGATGGGTTGTCAAAGTTTAGGAACTTGTATATTTATTTGGCTGCTTGCAATAATGGATTTAAAGCAGGGTGTAGACCTTTTATTAAATTGGATGCGATATTTCTGAAATGTTACTTTGGAGGACAATTGCTAACAACCATTTTTTAAGATGTGAACAACTAACTGTTTCCAATCGTATATGGGATTGTGAATGCAAAGATTAGAAAAAATTGGAGATTCTTTTTTAAGAAAATACATATCGACATAGGAGACTATAATGAGAATAAATGAATTTTTTTGTCTGACCAACAAAAGGTGATATGCAGTATGCACTATGACCTTTTTTCTGTCATGTTAGATTTTTTATATCATTGCATGAATATCTTCTAATTATTGAATCTACTCTTCAACGTAGGGACTAATACCAGCATTATAGAATGTCATGATGGGTGTTAAGCATATATTTTGTTGTATGCACATGTGAAAAAAATCTGAACAAGAGATAGAAGGATAAAGAGCTAAAGAGAGCATTTTGGCAATGTGTAAAAGCAACAACTGATTAGGAGTTCAATGATGCCATAACCAATGTGAAAAGGATCAATATACAAGTTTGTGAGTATTTGTCAAAATTTAAGCAAGAACAATGGTCGAGATCAAGGTTTTCTAAGTGGTCGAAGGTAGATAATCTAATAGGCAACAACTGTGAGTCTTTTAATTCACAATTGTGGGTCTGTGAGGAAAGAATATTTTGACAATACTTGAGGAGTTTAAGTTCTACATCATGAAGACAATAGCTACTAATAAAGATGCACTAATGGCCTACATTAAAAAGCTAGCCCTGTATAAATCAGTAGATTAGAAAAGGAGAAAAGACAAGCTAACTATTAGGAAGCACAATGGATTGGTAATGATGAGCACAACCAATTTGAAGTTAGAAAATGACAACATAGAGTGAGTGTGAACATATGGAAGAGAACATATTCATGTAGAAAGTAACAACTCACTGGACTACCATACTGTCATAGAATTGCAGCAATCCAAAAAAAAATGAAAAGCCTGAAAATTATGTCCATCACAAACTTACCATGGAGTTATGCGATAGGACTTATCATTTTCACTTTAATAGTATACTAAGTCAAGAGTATTGGGAGCAACATAAAGAGTTTTCATGTCTCCATCTTCCATACAAGAGGCCTATTGATAGGCCTACAAAGAAGAAGGCCAAAAACATCATTGAGCAATGTTTCGGGAGCCAATATAATGCCAAGAAAAGATATGAACAGATAACATGTCAAACCTGCAATAGA
This sequence comes from Arachis stenosperma, assembly GCF_014773155.1. Classification (NCBI taxonomy): domain Eukaryota; kingdom Viridiplantae; phylum Streptophyta; class Magnoliopsida; order Fabales; family Fabaceae; genus Arachis; species Arachis stenosperma. The sequence goes on from NC_080379.1 coordinate 152,529,157, forward strand.
ATAAGTCAAACAAAATGTTTAATTAACCTCTATTAAGAAAATATAAATGAATTGTTTGTGTATATGTAAATGTTGAATTACTTCATTGTTTATGTCTATGTAAGGTTGGACATAATAGTAGAACTTGTCCAGAGAGACTAACTAAAATAGCAATTGAGATGCAAGATATTGATGAGGAAGAAGTTAGGTAGCGTTTGGTGGAGAGACAGAGACAGAAAGACTGAGACTGAGAGACTGAGACTGAGATACAGGGATTGAAACAAATCTCAGTATTCTGTTTGGTGCAAAATGAGAGACATGAATTGAAACAAGAATGAAACTCTAATTTAATTTGCACAAAGGATAAAATTGGAATTAATTAATTGAAATGAAAGTATTTAAGGTATAAAATGTTATTAAAGTTTCAGTCTCCATCTCTAAAAATTTCAGTCCCCTGTGTCCCTACTTTTTGGAGGTACTGAAATACTGAAATTTTGGAGACAGAGACAGACATTTTAGTACCAGTCTCTGAACTAACAAACACAATACTGAGTCTCAGTCTCTCAGTCTCTGTCTCAGTACCTGCAAACAAACGCTACCTTAGAGAACAAGAAGTAAATTAGGAGGATACTATGGAGGCTGCATATGCTGTCTATGTTGCGGATGAGGAACAACTCACTCAAAATTATCCACAAAGTCAGCCTAAAGAGGTAAAGAGTGCAATTTAGCTTAACTTGTTATTCACAAAGTGTTGGATCTGAATTTATATAACTTTTTTTTAACTAATTACCAAAATGATCTAGAGCACTATCAATAATGGGACCACTATAACAACTGCACCATCCCTTAATACAGATACTATACTAGCAGCATCAAATTTGGTTACAGTAGCAACTGGCTCAAAAACAGCATCTCAAGTGACTACAAGGCCAACAACGCTAACAACTATAAGGAGAGGCAGGCCTACTTTTGTAAGGGGTAATCTAATTTCTGCAAGAGGAAGAGGCAGCACCTTTTGAAAAAGAGTGGCAGCCACTTTAACTATACCACCAACTCCTATTCAATATGCAGCAGCTACACCACCACTAGAAGTGTCAATTTAGCCTAAACCTTAAGGTTGTCTCCAAAATAATTCTAGCTCATAGTCTCAAAAATTACAAAATTATATTTTGTAAGCTCGGCTCTAATTAAGCCCTTTCAACAAAATCAAAATAAGACTGGCCCTATAAGCCCTACAAGCCCTACCAATTTAATTTTCGATATTTTTGTATTTCTATCTGCTTTCTTAGCTGGTGTTTGAGTTGTGCTTCATTATTTCTTTGATAATACTATATGCTTTTACTGTTTCCTTTTCTTTTTAAATTATTTCAATTCAAGTTCTACAAATGGCATATATTATTTTATTTCATTCTGTAGAAATTTTTCATTACATTATTCTTTATCCGGCGGCTATTAGGCGCCCATGTGAATCAAAATATATTAAGAAGAATTATAATGAAGCTTAAACGAATTTAATATTTTTTTTATAACTACATATTCTCAAGTTTATTTCATCAAATTATTCACCATAATTAATTACTATAGAGAAGCGGAATAAAGTGTTGCCAAATGATTTGAGTGATAATTTGTGAGGGGTCTTTTGAATATGTATTTTATCATTTTATGCACTTGCACAACAGTTTTTCTTTTATAAAATTTAGTTTGAAAAGTTGTTTCAAAATGTTATAATGCTTAGTAATGTTTAATTTAGAATGTTAAACGAATTATTAAGGGTATGTCTAAAATAAATATAATAACTTTGTGCGTATTGAATGAATTATATTTTATAAATTATTTTAAAATCCATTACCTAGTGAGTTTCATAGTAAGTAATCAATTTGTTTTGTAAATAATTTTGCTGTTAGGTTCTTGCCTAGAAAAGATATAGCAAATACTGTAGTTTTCAGATGTCCTAACTTAGACAGGAAAGTGATAAACTCAACGAAATATCTGAGGACACATTTGAGTCTCCACTTTCTATATAATATATGTATATTGGAATGTCTGTAATGTCTTTATATATTTAGTGTTTAGGATTTTAGAGATTTAGAATTTTAAATTTATAATTTAAAATATAGAGATTATAATTTTAAGATTCATAAGTTTAGAAATTTACAATTTAGAATTTAAGAGTTATAATTTTATGATTTAGAATTTCGTATTTAATTTTTAAAATTTTAGAGATTTTACTTTAAGGTTTAAAATTTTATGAGTTTAAGATTTATAATTTTAAGAGTTAGAGTTTCAGGATTTAAGTTTTAAAGTTTAAAATTTTTGTATTTAGAGTTTACTCATTTTTTAGTGTGTATGTTCTGTTCTTTTGATTTTTTGATAGATATAGTTAAAGAGATATTATTAAACAGTAACGAGAAGGGTGATGAGATAGTAAATGTCATGTTTGATTTTTTGATGTATATAATTAAAAGTTGGATTTAATATGATCAATGCACATTATTAACATTTCTTTTTTAATTTTTTTATTTTCTACGCATAAAAATGACAAAGGGATAGAAAAAGCTAATGACTTTTAATAAGTTTTATGTGTGTTGTTGAGATAGAGAATGTATAAAGAAAAAAAGGATTAGGTGATCCATGGGTTGGCCCTAGGACTTTTGGCCTTGAGGACTTTTTAAAAATTTGACCTTATTAGTTATAGGACTTTTTATTCTTCTGACCCTATAAAGTAGGGCCAAAGCCCTATAGGGCCAAACATATTGACACCATTAACCACCACTCCCTCCTCAAACTAGGGTTAAACATATTGTTGTCAGATTTTTTATTGGGTCTAAAGCTCTAATTTCAATAAGGCTATTGAGTGGTGCAGTCCCAGGTAACGGGTCTGGATTAATGACACAAGATCCAATGATTAGACCCATTTTTCAAGCCCAAACATCAGCTCCATTTAGGCCACTAAGTGTGACTAAAAAAATTATTGCAGCAGTAAGTCTAATTACCTAGAATAGGTTTACAGGCTTTATACTCACCCCCTCTTTGAAAAGAAAAAAGTCATCTGAACTACCACCATCAAAGCCATCCACCAATAAAAAGAAGAAGTGATATGAGATTCTTGGTTATTCAATTGGATGTTATTGTTATTTTGGGTCTGAAGTATATTATTCTGAATATTTATGTTTTCTATTTTTATGTTATGAGATGTTAGTGACTTAGTGCTACCCTAATTTTTTGTGAGATGTTAGTGCTATCCTATTTTTCTGCAAGATATTAGTGTTATTTTACATCTGAAGTATATTACTATGAATAATTATGTTTTCTATTTTCATGTTATGTTAGTGATACTTTGTTGTGTCTAATTGGATTATATGACTCTCCTATGAACAATGGAGCTTATGTTTTGAGACCTTTGAGCATTGAATCCTTAAGTATTAGTGCTAAACAAAATATCTGTAATATTATTACATATTATAACTTGTCAATTAGAATGGAATTAGGATAGAATTTTGCTATATTCAACCCTGTTGCTACAACTATTTTTAAAGATAATACTATTTTTTATGTTCACATCACAACAACAATAATTCATTCATAAAATAAGAATAAAACAGCATCCATTCATAATTAATTCGTTCACAGAAGAATAATTCATCTCAATTACAATGATTTCAACATTACAAAGTAACAAAATATTATTGTTAAACTCCTAAATTTTATACTATCTACCTACTTAGCCAAATAAAACATATTCAAAGCCAAATTTAACCAAATTATAACATATACAAATAAAAATCAAAAGCAATTCAACTCACTTAAGATGTTCCTTCATTTCATTCACCACATATAGCACCATCATTATCCTATCAATTTTCAAGCCATCCCACACTTGACATTGATTCTGCTTTTTTTTCTTTGATTTTAGATTGCGCACCATGTTACTATTTTTCGAAGATACTTTTTCTTCCACACATTGCTCTTGTATTTCATCTAACGATTGAAAATATTCGCACCACATTTGTGTGTTCTAGTACGAAACAAGAAATTCACGGATTAGAGAATGATTGAGCACTAAAATTGAATAACCAGAAAAGACGGAACAAAAGAGAACTAGTGGATTACTTCATTATATATCCATAAACATTTCAAACTTACCTTTTACATAGGCATCGCAGAAATCATCTATCAGAATTGCCAGTTATCTTCGATTTTAATAGAACCACTGAAAAGGAACAAAAGCATGTTTCGTTGTAGATTTTGCTCACAATATCTGAATCACCATCCACTTCAAAAGTTTGCATGGATGTGTTTCGCAAATTTTCTACGAGCCCTAGTTATATATATCTTCTAATTTTACAATTTAAAAAACTCGTGAACGAATAGAACAATTTAGGAATCGGGGCAAATCCAATTGATTTAAGAAATTTTTTAATTGGATGTTGATTTATTTAATTAAAAATTTCAGTTTAAAATAAATTTGTCTTGTCAACAAAAATTGGTAGTTAGCTTAATATTGTTTTTATTAAAGTGCTCTATACGAAGATATACTTATCAAATTTTAAAATTATTCAAGTATCATTTTATTAATAATAAAAATTAAATAGTATTTTATCAATACTAAAATTTTTTGGATATTAATTTAATATTTATCTTTATATTATTTATGAAATGAGTCAATAATTATTAGAATAGCGCCTGGCATCTAATTAATATCTAATAAGGACGATGATGATGATAATAACAACAATGTCAATGCAATAAGAAAACTAGGTGCGATGAATAATTTGCCACATGCCATGGTTTGATAATTAGTAGTAGCAACTAAGTGTATATTTGGATTACAGTTTGTAAATAGGAATTTGTATAAAATTGATTTTGCAAACTTGATTTTGATGAAAAGTAAATTTATATTGAAATGATTTATGTTTGGCTATCTTTATATCAAAATGGATTATAGTAAAATAAATATTGTTTGGATTACACTATTCAAAATCACTTTTAAATGAAAAATTACTAAAACAGATATCAACTTAAATAATTTTTTTATATTATCCAGTTATTTTAATTTAGATATTTTGAATAATTTTATTAATTAATTTTATAATAAAATTAATATTTATTTATTAAAATAAAAATAACATATAAAAATTAGCAAAATATATTTTATATTAAAAATAAGAAATATGAATTATATATAAGAGTATTTAATTAAATATATTACATTTTTTTAAATTTTAAATATTAACATGAAAATGTTAATTTAGTATTTTTTTTACATCGTATTTTTGTTTTAATACTCTCAATAATCTTATTTTTTTATGATTTTATTAATACCTATGATTAATTTTTTATTTAATTTATCTTTTTTTAATGGGATCATAATTTATATTATAAAAAAACTTACAATAAAAAATTGTATATACCAGAATTATAATTATACAAAAGAATACTAAAAATAATAAAATTAAATATTTATCCTTGTAGAGATGGAAATAAATCTAAAAGTTTTTAATGATGTATTTTATATAGTATATTTTTAGTTCTTTTAGAACTCTTTTTTAATACTTATAGTTTTTTACTATTACTATTATTTATGGTTAATTTTTTGTTTAATTTACTTTACCTAATGTGATCAATAGATCATATTATGAAAAGATAATAATAAATATAATATACAAAATCACAATTATAAAAGTGTATAATGTCAAATAAAAATAATAGAAAAATAGAGTTCATATAAGGAGAAATAATAAAAATTTTATAAATAATGCAATAACATGTCTGAAGGATAAAATTGGTAAAGAAAAAATAGATATTTAGTGTAAATGGCTAAAAGCCGATTAATAAAACGCAAAAACTAAAAATTATTACTTTTGACAAACTTGAATTTGACATCAAAATCACTTCTATGTTTATCAAATAAAAAATTAGCCAAACAAAAAATTAAAACTTTCAATAAACTTTAACGTATTTTTTTTTTCTTCAAACAGGTTTGCTAACACATTCTAGCAAAGATAATATATATAATTGGATTTTCTCTTTGGAAATTGAAGAGAAGTCACGGATGGTGCTCTTGACCAGTTGACCTTATATAGAATGATTCAAGGCTAAGTAATAGATATTGAGCTCATGGAAGAGCATGGAAGCTTTGAAGAACTTCAAGAGTCATTATTCCTCCACGCCTTTCTTAATATCATTTTTTTAAATTATATTTAATTTGTGTGGCCTTTCAACGAGCTGATGTAATTTATAAGTTAATTAACTATTAAAATATCTAAATTAATTAAAGCTTGCAAAAGCTATTGCTTTCTTGTGTTTATTATATTATAATATTATTATATGTCTTAGAATTCATAATAAAATTTATATTAAAAATTTTTTATTTAAAAAATCAACATATATATATATCGGCTAATATTTTTTAAAATCTAATTATGAATATACAATTTTTTTTTATTTTTTTAATTTTTAATTTTTTTTTTCATTTATAGAACTGATCTTCTCTTTCTCCTTTTTTTAATTATCTAAAACCGTCATCATCTTTTTGTCATCGAACTGAATTGATTATTGAGTCATTTTAGTTATTAATTTATCAACTTAAAAATTTAAACAATATAATTATAATTTAGTTAAAATAATCGAATTATAATAAAATAATATATAAAATTAAAAAATAAAAAAACAAAAATATAAATATATACTAATATAAATTTTAAAAATATATAAATTAAAAATATAAAATCAACTAAAATTTTATAATCACGTGTAAATATAACATAAGAGTTTAATAAAAAAAGTCAAATTTTAAGGTTTATGTATGTATAATATTCACGGTGTTATATATTTTATATTTTAGAATAATAAAAAAAACAAACAAAAAATTATTAGTTTAGGTATATCTTAATACGTAATTTTTATTTTTATTTAAAAATAAATATATTTATATCTTTTAAATTTTAATATATATTTAATTTAAATTAAATAAATTATTTTTTAATATATATATATACGTCTTCTTGTTATGAATAGTCCATTAAAAATACCAACACCCTCCATTAAAAATACCAACACAAGAGTCATAAAAAAAAAAGAAGACAGCAACACAAAAATCAACCAATTTTTAAGTTGGTCCAATCAAACAATTTCTGACTGGTATAATAATTTATGGACAGATCTTAAACAGGTAATTTTGACTTATCAACTAAATTGCATAATGAAATGGTTCTCGTTTTAACCGGTTTATTTGGTCTCAATTTTAGAATAGAATAGAGTAGTAATTAGATACTTAAAGATTTCGACTTAAAATTAATTAGTTTTTAAAAAAATATTAATTATGTTTTTTATGATAGTAAGTTATAGACATATATGTTATTTTGTCAATAAATAATGCGAAATGAAACAGAGTTATCTATATATTTCATTATCTACAATGGTGTATGTTTCGTTGCTATCACATAATCATAAAAATGATGTAGTTTTAGACAATAAAACATTCATTATTTTGAGTTTTATATAATCTATCTTCATCAACTATTTTTTATTTATAACAAATCTTACTAAAACAGGTAAAATTTTACTCTAAAAATTATTATCTATATAACAATCTTTCATAAATAGATATATCATAATACGTAGCTAACAGTATATATAAATATCATCATTAAATTTTACATAATAAATTAATAGAAGAACATAATGTGTCTACTATTTACTATCGTAAAAAACTAAATTAATACTTTTTTTAAACTAATTAATTTAAAATTAAAATCTTCAAGATCTAATGGTCATTTTTCTCTTAATAATATTGATTGTCGTCTTTGTCATCTCTACTTTTACTCTTTTGTTTTCTGTCGTCATATCGTGTCTTTGTTTTTACCTCCACTTATTCAGTTCCTTCCATATCTCTCTCTTGATCTATCGATTTATTTTAGATGTTTCTTAGTAGATAATTTTTTATATTTTTAGTAGATTCTAGATTTTTTTTTTAATTTTGGATGTTTTGAGTATTTTCGTATGTATCTTAGGATCCGATTTTTTATTTTGGACATGAAGCTAAATATAGTTGCAAAGTTTATCAAGAGTCAGTATAAACCAATTAGAAATATATATGTGCTTGGACACTATATTCTATAATATTTTAGTTATATTCCAAGTTTCTAACAATATATATGCCAGCGATGTATCTTGAGTTAACCACTAGTAAGTTGTAAACCATGCATATATTGCATTTCGTAATAATAGTATGATGGCAAATTTAAGTTGCATGAGTTTAACATGATGCAATATTTGTATCGTGCTCTTTCTGTCGTTTTTTGGATCGAGGAACTCTATATGTATGTAATGTGTTAAATTAATTAAATGATATTATGCTCTTCAATAATTATTAGTTATATTATATATTTCATATATGTGATATTTTGTGCAGATATAAAGTTTTAAATTGCGGTTATAGTGGATTAATAGTAGATATTTGTGACTTCGAATGCGTCTGCTGGCATGGTGGCATAAAATTTCTAAAATATACACAAAATTTAATTTGAAAAATATATATACTCATTGTAAAATGTAAACTTTCTTTTTATCGTAATTTCAAAATCTATATTAATATTGTAGAACGTAGGCACATATTAAAAAAAAAGAATCCCGTAATTAATTTATTTTATTTTTGTTTATTGTTTTCAGTTATTGGATGCAATAGCATAAGTCGGTGAGTGTCAGTTTGTGCAGGTATATAAATCGATATAAATGGATGTCACTTGGGTACGTACATTCGATAATAAGGAGGCGATGAAAGGAAGGCATAGTGATATATATATTAATATGAGCAACAAAGTGATGATTTATAAAAGAAACACAATTGATGACATGTCTGTGACAGCAAACAACAAGTAATTAACCCTGCAAATTAAATTAAATTAAAAGACAGGACGATTCAAGGTAGTAAAGGGATGGAAATGATAGAGGGAGTAGGGGATGAGGAAGGAGTAGGGGCTGGGGAAGGAGGAGTAGAGGGTGGAGTAGGGGTTGGGGAAGGAGGAGTAGAGGGTGGAGTAGGGGTTGGGGAAGGAGGAGTAGAGGGTAGAGTAGGGGCTGAAGAAGGGGGAGCAGAGGGTGGAGGAGGGGGTGAAGGGGAGGAGAAGCCTAAAGGAGGTGGTTGGATGAGGGGATCATGACGAGGCAGGGGATCCAGAAAGAATGGAGGACGAGGAGGTAGTAAGGGTGGAAATGGAAATCGAAATGGAAATGGAAATGGAAATGGACGTGGTCCAATTCTAGTTCCAATTGGTGGAATAATACGCTGCCTTAGAGGTAGAGGTGTAGTTGGAAGTGGACGGCCGATCAAAAGTACTGAGGGCATTAATGGAATAATATTATTAGCATCATTGTTAACTTGTTGGCTCAAGCACATCCCTATTAACATTGACAATAATAATGCCAAACCTATCATCAACCGTTTCCCACTATCCATACTCATACTCATACTCATACTCACTTAATTATCTTCTACTCTCTACATCTCTTATATATATACACACTCATATGCCTGCCTGCACCATCTAATTTCGACCACACAAAGAGCCATTTTCTCCTTTATTATTATTATTACATAACAATAATCTTTGTATACTTAATTGTTTATTATGTACTTATTTTCAAAGCAAAAGCATGAGATTACTTCCCTCTATAAATTTCAACCGTTATCCATAAACAACCACCAACAGACCAGAAAATACTTTTAAGTTTGACCTTTTAAGGACAGGGATATATCATATATATATACCTCTCTTCATATTTTTTTTTTAACATCATGCTTGAAAGCCTTTTCAACTCTTCCATGCGGCCAAATCAACTTTCACATATTTAATATTTGAGGTAAAATACTCTTTTGGTCCTAACATTCGGAGGAGTGAATCTTATTTTAGTCTCTAACATTTTAATCGTTCTATTTTTATTCCAAAACGTTTAAAATGACATCAATGTTTTTCGACCATCAAATTCTTTACTAAATAACACTTAATGAAATTGATGTACTATTAATAATGCTTTTGTTAAAGCTACATTTGCTCAATTTTCCTTTTTCGTTTTACCCTCTCAACAAGTCCAAATTTCATTTTCCTGTTCTCTTTTTCTTCCTCCTCAAATTCTTTTTGAAGAATTAATAGTGTAAAAAGAAAAGAAAAAAGAGTAAAAAAATAGAATTTAGACTTGTTGAGAGAGTAAAAATATGAGAAGGAGGTTGAACAAACGTAATTTTAACAATTCAATTTCATTAATTATTAGTAAAGAATAATTTGACAGTGGAATAATATTGATGTCATTTTAAACGTCTTGAAATATAAATAGGACGATTAAAATGTTAGAAACCAAAATAAAATTAATCCCAAAAATTAAAAACTAAAATAATATTTTACATTTAATATTTGTTACTTATGATTTAATTTATATTGGGATTTTAAATTTGAGATAACAAAAATCATTTGAAAAAATTAGCTGATATTAGATGAAAAAAAAGTTAATTTTTTAGTTGAATTCATTTATTTATTAAATTATATAATTATTGTTTTGATCTAATTATTTTTAACTTTATAAATATGTATGTTGGTACATATATACAATTGTACATACAATCATATTTCACTTGTTAATTTAATAATAAAAAATACTATTGGCACATTAAAAATCAATCACTAAATCAATTATATATATTTTATATATTTTATATATTTTATATTTTATATATATATATATATATATATATATATATATTATATTAATTGTTCATTTTTTTTTACCTGGCTAGCATGGTTGTTTAGTAATTGTTTCTTAATCGTAATAATAACTAACTTTACGGTAATTGTAATAACTAATTAGTTTATTACCTTATAGTCATTTTGCACGCAACTCATCACAAAAAGGATTGATATATAAACCATACATACTTTAACTAATGCTACATAAAAATATAATATAAAAAGTGAAAAATTATATACAATTTTCTTTATACAAAGTTGATAGTTAATAACTATTAAATAATAATTTCATTAATTTTATTAAATTATTTATTAATTTTTTACTATTAATTTCATAAAAATACAATTACAGGTAAGTTTATACCATACAAAAAATAGCACAATATATATATATATATATATATATATATATATATTTTTCACAATATAATTCATTTTGATAGGTAAAAAAACCTTAAAGAATTCTCATAACTTAAAATGGTAAATGATGATAATAACGGCCTCTTTTTGAGATGTAAACCTTTCAATTTCGCCAAAAATTTTCACTTATCACTCACTCTCGCCTCAGATTATTATAATGGATTTTTTATTTTATTTTATTTTATTTTTTTTATTTGGCCATTATTTGAGATTTATATATTATAGAAAATAATGGGATTGTAGCACTATTGTAGCAGCATGTATATATGCTTCGGTGAACTTGAAGAGTCATTTACTAGCTAGATTATTTAACATTGTTTTTTTATTTTTTTAATTACCTGTTTCCTGTATTCATTTTTCCCACATACCCCCTGGTTCTTAAAACTAGAGGGAATATTTAGCCTTGGATATATGTTATTCTAAGAGTTAATAGTCAAAATCGTTTTTAAAAGATATTTCAATTTTTATTTTTGTTTTTGAAAGATAATTTTAATCAAAATCGTCTTTGAAAGATTTAAAATTAATCACGTTAATCTTTTCGTCTATTTTGTCACTAACAACGTTAATTTTGTTGACGTGACATGCTAGTGTGTTTTTTTGTCTTTTTTATCATGGGCTGTTAAACCCAAGAAACAAAAACAGAACCCTAAATACCCAGAACCCTGACCCACTCGTACCCATCCTGAAAATCCCTCCTCAATCCATCTGAGTAGTTTCGAACCTCTGTTCCCGTCTCGCTGGAACACAGATCCGCAATGGTGGTTCTTCAAACTTCACGTTGCGCACCGTCTCCAGTAACCACCGCCGTTATCGTCGGATGTTGCAGAGATACCACGCATTGTCTGAATGTCAACCTCCGCCACCTATTAAGCGTCTTAGAGCCCCTGCTCCACAGTTGCTGCCACCGCCGCATTAATGGTATAGTGTTCGATTTCCACCCCCAATCCAATTTGGTTAGTCGCATCACAGAGCACTACTTGCAAAATACGATCGTCGTTGCGCCAAGGAGGACGACTTCGAACTTCCGTCGTCGTCATCGTCTTCTGAACGATATGCCCGTTCGGTCTCCGCCCCTGATCTTAGCTTCCTCAGATGTATGCTCTTCTATCTGTGGCTCCTGACGTCATCTATTGCTGCCCCTGCTGCTGGTTCTGTTGACGCCGCTCGATCCTTGCTCCTCGGCGACTCTCGACGTCGCGTCGGATCACTACCCTGAGTTTGGGGGGGGGGGTTAATCGTCCAGGATTGCTCCAGCGCTCCGCTGAATTCCATGGCTGCAATTTCGTGCGCCAATCTATTTCCCTCCTTTTGGTGTCCAAGTGAACCCGAACCTGTTATCCTCCCTTGCCAACTGTAAGATGTCCAACAATATTGAATCAATGTCCCAAACCCTGCTCTTCGATTTCAAATTCTGCACTAGAGGTAAGCTATCTAACTTAATAAGCATTTTCTGTAACTCCAAATTGTTTGCAAGTATCATGGCATTCCTAATTACTTCTGCCTCTGCTTCTAGGCTAGAAATTGCTCCAATTTTGGATATTGACCCAACCTGGAGAGAGAGGTTTGGGGTTTATGGAAATAGATACTGATGGGAGCTTATGCGAAGGCGTCGATGTAGGTGACGGCAGAAAAAGTTAAACGACATCGACGAGGAGCCAGCAACTGTTGGAACTGGCATAGAGGCCAAAACGCGTAGAGGAAAAGGAGAGTCTGTGATCTCCGGGTCGGGCCGTTGGGTGGGGGCTCCAATATTCTAATGGTTTGAACCTTAACCAAAAAAGACTAACGTGCTACGTCAGCAAAATTAAAGTTGTTAGTGACAAAATAAACGAAAGAACTAACATGATTAATTTTAAATTTTTTAGGATAATTTTGATTAAATTTATTTTTTTTAAAACAAAAATAGAGATCAGAGTATATGTTTAATTTTAGAAACAATTTTGACTATTAACTCGTTATTCTAATGTCTTTTTTCCAATCACTGCTTCTATTTGTAACGACTATTATACACTGTTATCAGTTCTTTTACATTTAAGTTACCAACCATTTTAATTACAAAAAAAAAACTAGTAAAACTATTTTGAATTTGCCTCGAAAATTTTTTAAAGGACTACTTCTTATTCTGTTGGTTATTAAATTTATAGAATAAAATATATATTGGTCATTTTTGCTTATAAGATTTGGTGACTTAGAATGAGAATTAAAATATCTCACTTTATAAATTTAGAGACTAAGGAATTAATAAAAAAAATGAAAACTAAATTAGCTTTTAAAAAAATTGTGATGAAATTTTGCATAATAATAATAATGATAATACTTTTAGTTTCTAATATTTAAGTATTTTTTTAAGATCATTCCTAATATTTATCAATAGTATTATTTATGTTTTTTAAATATATTTAATTAAATATTAAGGGCAAAAATATATTTTAGCAAGAAAAAAAATATTAATATGACTTAGATATATCTCTAAAGTGAAAAGTTATAGGAATCAATATTTTTGTATCGATATTAGTCAATATTTTGGGTTAATATTTTATTTTTATACTATTAAAATTTAAAATTTAAAATTTAGTATTTAGTATTAGAATATTGACTAAATATTAACAAAAAAATGATAAATATTGTTGGTCATGCATGTAGCATATCAAATAAGTATTTCATTAAGTTTTTATCTTATTAGTAATTACTATTCAATGGAATGGTAAAGTTTGATAATTTTTTTACCCTAATATTTAATTGGCATCAACATATAAACACCCTTGCGAATAACACAATTAAAAGAAGAAGAAAAGAAATAGAACTTATATTATTTTTGTATATATAACAAACAAGAGAGTTATTTAATTTATCATTATAGTAGAGCATGGAGTACAAGATAATACTGTATAGCATAAGACTAAAAGCTAGTGTGAAAGTGCATGCATGATGCACGCATGTAGTGATGGTAACCCAACCGGAACAATAAACAAACAAGTAATAATGCATGCATATATATATCCAAGTACACACCATCAGAGAGCAATGGTGAAGTAAAGGGGTTCATGTATTCAGGGTGCGGAGGTTGAAGAAGTTGAAGCCCAAGGTGGTGGTGGCATAAAGAAGGGTATGCTGGGAACGTTGGGGAAGCTGGGTAGTGGCGGCTGAGAAACCTGTGGTGGCGAATTTGGAAAGAATGGTGGGAATGAGAACGGGAATGGGAATGGGAATGGGTATGATGGGTTCATTATTGGTGGTGCCGTTGTCTCCTGAAGCTGGCGAGCTGCCATGCCAATCTCCATCATTGATAAGTAAATAGCAATGAAGAATGCCAACATCATCATGCATCTCATGGAAGCCATTGTTGATCACCACCATGCACTTGATCAGAGTACCTAGTAGCTCTCCTATATATATAGAGAGAGAGAGAGAGAGAAAGTATATTAATTTACAGCACCGTTTTGGTGGTTGATATTTTTCTCTTGTTAGCTTACCTTCCTTATTAATGTATCCCATTAAATGAATTTAAATACAACCTTGATTCTATTACAACAAGCTAAGTACCTGGAAGGACTTGTAGTTGACTATTGATATTATCTATGTCATGGCGGCAACTACTCCCTCAAATAAACTTCAAAAGGATATTAATACCTCATTCATGTTTAAATTAGTTTTTTTTTTTTTTTGGAATCAATTTTTATATATATTAAGACTAGTTCTAAAAAATTAACTCTTTTAAGTTAATTTTATATCTCATTCCAACATAACTCAATATATACAATAGTATATATCAAGCTCTTAGGTTTGACAAAGCGGGATCTTCTTCCAACAATAATAAACCACCTCCATCGTCGGTCCATTTAATTAGTTTCTTGTTGAGATTTGATTTTGAATCATGCTTAATAATGGTGGCATGGAAGGTGCCTTTACACTTTACAGTGCCATGCGATCATGTGTTTCATCAAAGTTTTAATCACTTGAAGTGATAATCAATTCCGGATTATCTAGGCATATAATATAATTATATGAATTATCTGGGAAAAATAAAACACAATAAGCGTTGGCTTGGCATATTAGGTTTAATTTGGAATTCATATAATCATTATTCAGAAATCCAAGATTTTACGTGAAACATTAGAACTGCAATATATGGAAGACTATTATATATATTAGGTAAATGATGATCACAAATTCAGCATCATATGCTGTGTACTGATTTTACAACCACTCTCTCCCTGGCCCAAGAGAGAGAGAGAGAGGAGGAATAAAAGGACTCATAGAACTTAATTACCAAAAAAAAAGAGGACTCATAGAACTTGAATACTGACTACTGAGCACACCATGTGACATAATTATATCTTTAGTACAAATGAAACCCCAATGGAGACCCTTTCAGACGAAGGTATATAAAAATAATTCACTCATCACACACACAATACAAAGAAATAAAGGAACAAATACTAGTTCAGTCTAAGGAGTAGTGGCTGGATGGAGATTGGGAATTTCAGGAACCTTAGGAAGTTCTACCTTCGGGACAGCAGGCAGCTCAGGCTTAAGCAGTGGTGGCACTGGCAGTTGAGGCAACTCCGGTTTAGGAATCTCGGGTATTGTAGGCAATTCTGGTTTAGGAATTTCTGGTAGTGTAGGCAACTCAGGAATGGGTAGGCTGGGTATTTCTGGCTCTGGTAATGTTGATTCTAGAAGGTTACGTGCATTTGCAACCTCATTGTATGAGGAAATAAGAAGCACAAGTGATAAAATGAATGACAAGAAATGGCTAGAACCCATAGTAGTAGGTATAAGATAGCAAGGGGCTTCTGAATCTGTTGTGGTATTAATCTATGCAAATGGTTTTGTTGGGTTTGTGATCATTTGCCATGAGTTATATGTGCTTTTATAGATAGGATTATAGGGTGGTGAGTATGGTGTTACTTGAATAGGTATCATGAACAACCTTGAGAATTGTTAGTTCAACTTCTTACCAATATATCATTTTAATTATATAAATAATTTAACATATTCATAAGAAATGGCCAAAATAATCATACCTACCACAGAACAAATCATTATGGCAATGATCTTTGAAAGATTTCGATAATATCACCCGTGATCCACCTATGCCTCCTCCGTTTTAATTTGCTGCGTTTCGATCACAAGGAGCCCTTAACATTTTCTGCACCTTAAATAATCTCTTTAAAAGTTTGGTCAACTATTTCTTTCCCTCCATTATCTTAGCTTTATCTGTGAACTGCTTCAACAACTTGAAGATTATATTCTTTCGCTGGTAGTCTACATTTTCTTCCTCCTGGTTTCGAAACCCGTGGATGGAAATGCAAATATAAGTAAACAATTTATAACAGATCCACAATCAGAAAAGTGGCAGTAATGAACAGACATGTGCGACAGTGCGAGTGTGCATAAAGCTACACATACAGAATCACAGGAAAACAATACTGCCCTATTTGTATGGATAATTTGCACCAAAATTTCAAATTGATGGATAATTTGCATAGGAAAAGTATAAAATAATCAAATAGCAAACAATTTGATTGGAATAGTTTAAATCTGTAAAATTTGAACTGCAAAAGGTTGGCAAATCTCTTAGTTCACAAGAAGCGAAGCATTAACATGTGTTTGGTTAGGAGATCATATTTCATGGATGCACTCCATGTGTAATTACTTCCTAATCGAACACACCCTTAAGTTGAGAAACTTCCTTGTTGGAAAATGAAAAATAAAAGATTGAGAAATAAATAAAGTGGTAACTTCTTTGGAGAAACCAATTAAAATTTCGGTTTTTACTTGTCATATCAAAATGACATGGGATCAACACACTTCAGTTATATGGTGTTCTAAGTAAGATATGCAGCACCATTGCACCAAGAATGCTGTTCATGTGGTTCAATCCAGAGCAAGTAGAATCCCCAAATAATTTCACTTCATTCCTGCGTGTAGCAATGAATGTGTTGTATAGACTTAAATCGATGAGTTGAGACTTTTTCACAGGAAGAAATGAGTTTTTCGGTGTTATAACTTATAATTATAAGTGGCCCGGTGAAGGATTCAGACATTAATTTTACTCAGAAACCATTCATAATTCATAAATGCACACGTGACAAAAAAAAAGGATTTGTTCAAGACTTCAAATCAATTGAATTTCAATATTTCATAAATTGTACTGATACACATAAGTCACCCTATGATTTAGTCATGCTACAAATATTAGAAGAAAAGAATAATATAATTTATACAGGGAAATAGAAGTAACACTCAGCACCAAAACATTTTGTTTACAGCTGCAATTCTGCTATTTTTAGCCATTTTGGTTTCCCTGTAACTCATCGTCCATTTCTCAAAAGAACAGTCGATAAAGTCATAGTAACCACCATGAACATTTAGTTTTCCATTTGCTACCTTTTCTTCTATCCATGGATAAGTAAGTAGGTTTAACAAGGAATTGTTAACCGATTCCTGCAGAAAAATCAATAGCAGTAACAAATTTTGATACTGTGGAATGCGGATAAGGCTTCAAGAATAAATCTACTAGCAAATTTTCTTACCTTCTCACAATGGCTGCACTGTTGATCAAAGTTCAGCTGAGAAGCAGCAGCTTCAGTTTTGATTCTGGCATTCTTTCCAACTACCACCCAGCTATTTATAAAGCTACTGGAACTACTGGAAAAATATATAAATATCCAAACATGAAAAAAACACATGCTATCAAAGAAAGTAAATAGACAGACAACAAGTCAACAACTAGAATCCAGCAATTCAACCTTTCATTGGCATCATCTTGCATACTCATAAGGGCACGTATTCCCCCACAGCAGCTGTGGCCAATGACTAAGATGTGCTCAACCTGAAATAACAATAATATTTTATCGCCAATGGTTTAGAATCATAACATTAGAAACTTCGAAATAGTACGGGTATTTCTTACTTCAAGGGTGTTCACAGCAAATTCTAGTGCAGCATTTGTTTCAGACGGCCCACTCTGTATCAGTAAATTGAATTAGAAGGGAGTACTAGGTATTGAATAGTTAGACATGTACAACTAAATAAATCACTAGCACAGAGAGATATACCTCAAAGGGAGGAACCAAATTACCAACATTGCGGATCATGAATGCTTCTCCTGGATGAAATCCTAGAATATGAGAGGGGCAAACCCTAGAATCTGCACAGGCAATAACCATGAACTGCTCTTGGAATTGTTAGTCAGGAGTACTAGGTTTTGCTAATGTTTCATAAGATAAATTGAAGGAATGGACTTAGGGAAAACCAAGAAAGAGAGGGAACAATACCTTTGGTGCTTGAGCCTGGGCAAGTTCTTGGAAATGTTCTATGTTTTTCCTAGAAGAAAACAGAACAAACATGAATTAAAGTTTGTGACATTTTTAGGCATCAGAAACGAACATTATGAAAAGGGATATTCTGAAGCTTACAAATATTTATTCTTCTTAAAACCCAAAAACCTATCTTTTAGATCACTAAATATATCACACTTATTTTCCACTTCAGGCAGAATCTGCAGCTTGCTCTTATTAGGATGTTGCTCAATTCTTTGACACTGCGCAAAAGCCTTCAAAGAGAACCCTTGCCTGTACCCCGCAAATATTAGAGAATTGAATATGAAGCCATAAAAGATAAGGAATTCCATTTTCAAAATAGTAAAAACAAGATTTGGAGCTAACGGAACAAGAGAAGAATGAAAGCAAGCATTAGGAAAATGCAACTCATCATACACACTAGACATCAAGATCCAATCCACGATCACTCTTTAGAATTTATGTCATTTGCACAAAGCCTAGGGAATATCCAAAACTTGATAAAAATTTGAGTACTTGTCCAAAGTTTTGATAAATCAAGATTTTCAAATGATTGAAACACAAGAAAAATTGGAAGGGGGAAACAAAGAAAGGTGGAAAGACCTTGAATCCGTGAATAATTTCAAATGCGTATGCTGGATTTTCGCTGTTATGATGGATCGACCAAAGATCTGACACAGCAGCGTCAAGATCAGTATAGTATACAAAACAGAAAAGGGGTATATCTCGGGAGAGAGTGAAAACTGAAAAGAAAAGTGTAGAACAGAATACCGTTGAAGCCCTGAATGCATCATCTCCACGGGAGGAGGATAAAGGGAGAGACTTGGAGGCTAAGGGGTCTCCTGCTGAAACCGACAATGGTGCTGGAGCTGCCATTATGGAACTCAATCTCAGAAGGGTTTTGATTCTTTGAGAATTGGGGATTGAAGGAAAGAGCCATGCTTCAACAGTTATAACGTGAACCAGTGTTTTTTGGATCGGGAAAACATGCACATCAATCTACTCCCATTAACACGGAGAAACCGAGAAAGAAACTCCAGCTTTAAATGTCAGACTATATATATATTTCTTTGTATTTTTTCTGCATTAGGGTATTATTAACATAAAAAGAAAAAAAAAGTAGTTTAATTATATACTGTAGATTATTAATAAAAACATTTAACTCTTTCGATTATCTAAATATATCTATAGAATAGAGTTGCACTTCTAAATCGATCATCATATAATGAGTGTTTAATTACTATATTACATATGTGATCATCATAGTATATCTCAATGATTACAATCTTACACACTAATCACAATTCTTAGCTATTAATTGAATACACATTATACACATTACCGTTAACATACCTTTGGAAAAATGTATTTATCATGTGCTAAATAATAACCATTTGCTAACCATGTTTTCATCTCCTGTGATATATTGTACACGTGTTGCTCAACTTGTGATTGTTTGGAAATATCTATAAAATTGGATCTGTATTCTATAATTCACCTTTCGATAACAGAACAGAGTAGTATTTGATCTTTCAAAGAAAAGTTTGCAGTTTTGGGTTGTCAGAGTAAAAAAATAATTTAATTGTACAACAGTGCTTTTTTTTTTTTCCGATTAAGTTTCTAATTTTCCATCCCTTGTTCCAAGTCATAAAGGATTATGACCTCTTCCATCCAAAGATGGATTCGATGGTGTTGCAAACACCAGCCAGTTGATATTGATTTGACGAGATTACATTGCAAATGAGATTTCCCTCTTATGTGGTTATGTGAGTTTACTTGGTTAGTGTAGTGAGTAGATTTAGGTATAACGATTGATGTTGGACATGAGGATCCACTAGATAACCAATTGGAAAAGTATCAACTAGTAATTTCAGGATTTCCATGTTTCTTCTATCCACGTATATAGACAGTTTGCTTAGAGCTCACGAAACCAGAACTGCAAATGCAGAAATTCTAATGAGGCTAGTTCACAGGTCCCACACTTGAAAATATAATGTTAAGAGGCTAATTTTATTTCATGTCAAATCTTCCTAAACACATTCAGGAAAGTGAAAGATCGGAACTCTTTCGAAATTTTCATTAACCAACTTCTAAATTACTCCTCTTCATGACTAGCTTGCATCAAGATTTTGCAGTATAAGGATGCCGATGAAATCCACTTGGGATCTAGAAAAGGGTTCTAAATAGAATTATCATAGCACCTGGAATCATGCTTTATCACACAAATGTAAGCTTCAAGAATCATTAGTTCATTATCCACCATTCATACACAGCACCTAGTACTAGTAGAGAGTAGAAACTCGATCCACAAGTGAAGTCAAGATACCACACGTGAAACAACAACCGCATTAAAGTTCTTAGGCAACTAGACAAACATTACAAAAGCAAATCATCAATAGCATTACAATACATGAGAAGCTAGAGTCTCAGACCAAAGAGGTATCTTCACACACAAAATTTCCTTTCATCACGTTTTATAAGCCTTGGCCAACACTCAGCAACAAGGATGCGATCATAAGATTAGAATACTACACATAGGCAACAACAATACAAAGGATAAGTTCTACTTCACTCCATGATAAAGGCTTCTTATTGAGAAAATCTCAGCTTCTTTCTAACCATTTTCAATTTCGGAGCATTTGAACAAATTAAACATGATGAGTGTGTGAGATTTGAATAAAACATCAATCAGCATTGTCAAAATATCATTCAACTTAAGACGCAGTACTATGATCACAATCTACATTAAGCAATTCTCCTTAAATAGTTGAAATCAAAAGTAAAGGAGTTGCTGCCGCAAATTATTATATAATTTAACAATAACATGAATTCGCAACAGGCTCAGCATCATTTTGTGCGACAAGTGCAAACATACAAGTAACATCTACATTCTACAACAAAGAAACAATAAACATGCATCTACAAGACTAATTACCCTTAGCCTTATCATCTGCCACAACGTTGAGAATGGGCAAGCTACTGAGGAACTCATCAAGTCCCTCAAAGAACCCAATCCCTTCCATGTTATCCTCAGCATTCCCAGCAGCATTCCCTTCACGGACTCCTACGCGACGAGAAGGCTCTTCCGGGTCATTACTGAACTCCACATTCAAGTCCAAGTTCCCTCCACCCCTCCTCCTCGAACCACCCAATGCAACCTTCTTACTAGACTCTGGCCTTCCACCACTTGCCCCTGCAGCCCCACCACCTCCGCCGCCACCATCCACAGCCCCACCGCCCACATTCTGATGTTGTGCACTACCCGGAATCACCTTCCTAGGTCTCCCAGCCTTCCTCGCTGAAGAACCGGGATCTCTTGTAGAAACTCTTGTCTTCTTCCTCGCCTTCTTAGAACCAGTCCTCCAATCTCCATCATCAGAATCATCCTCGCTGGGATCCGAAAGCTCCACAAATGCCGCAGCAGCTTCGTCGTCATAGTAAGTCCAAGACGCCTTCCTCCGATTGGACCCCTTTAAGGGGCAGGGGAACAGCGGCGAAAATGGGTTCCAATTGGAAGAAAACCCGTTAATGTCCTTTGAATCCTGCGAAAATCCCAACGGGAAAAAACCCCAGCTGCAGAACGATGAGTCCTTTCCGTTCAGCGGCGGCGACCTTATCACCACCGCCTGGAATCCCCTGCGGCAGCTCTGGCACCGCAGGGTGCACTCCTCGTAAACCCTAGGGTACTCATACAGAACGTAACAATAAGGACACGAGGTCCAGAAACTCGACTCCGTTGCCGCCGCGTCGTTCGAGGCCGCAGCGACGGCCGTCCGAGTCTGCCGAGCTGACTCGGCCGCTGTCCGATTCTGCACATTCGGATCGCTCGCGCCGCTCGCAGCGTCCTTAGATCTAGGGTTTCTCCTCGGCGTAGACTGAGGCTGAGCTTGCGTCAGGGGATTATGCTGGTGGTGCTGGTGATGGTGGGGCTGCTGCTGTGTCGCGGCCGGCGCTGGCGGAGGAGTGGAGGTGAGCAACCGGAGGTCTGCGTCGTACATGGCCTTCTTGGCGGGGTTGGAGAGGACCGACCAGGCATCGTGGATGAGGGAGAAGGCGTGTGCGGCGAAAGCGAAGGGGTTGCGGTGCGGGTCGAGGAGTAGGGCGAGGCGATGGTACTGAGCTGCGATGTGGTCGATGTTGGTGGAGTAACGGAGGATCTGAAGGATCCCGTACCAGTCGCGGTGCTGGTCGTTGATCCGCGTCTCGCCGGCGAGGAGCGTGTCAATCACCGTCAAGAGGAGCTCAGACGCATCGAACGTTGGGTCGGATTCACGCGCCCGGATCGCGAAGGACTGAGCCCCATGCAAGTCACGTGCGCTCAGGAGCTTGTTGGCCGTGTAGAGCCAGCGCTCGGCTTCCGCTCTGTTGCCTCCTCCGCCGTCCATGGTGGGTCGTAGGAAGTGCGAATGGACGAAAAAGGACACTAGTTTGGGATTCTTAGGGGAGAAGAGAGCTGGGACACGAGGGTAGTTTGGTCATTGCAGTGAGGTGCGTTCCTCGTGGCATGGTTGTAAGATAAACCCACTACTTCTACTTGCGAGTTTTGGGATAGTGTTGTCTGCTGCCTCCGCTTCGCCACTGTTTTTCAACCTTTGACTTCACTCTTTTCTCTCTGTGTTCAGGTAATAAAAGCCCAATCCTTTACTAACACTTTTCTACTTTTATAATTTTTATTTTATATGAATTTCATTTAATTTAGAACGCAATTCGAATTTATTACTCTTATTTAAGCGGATGAATAAATTAATTATTCGATCAATTAAAATTAATTTTTAATTTAATAATTTAACAACATATTTTATTTTATATTTTTAAATATTAATAATAATTAATAATTAAAAATAACAAATTTTGATAATTTTATCTAACATTCTTCTTTTATTTTTTTTATTATTGATTTTCATTTTCTTACCACTTAACATACATAACACTAACAATCAAATTTACACACTACCATTTCAGTAATTTTTTATTCTTTCGGTTCTCTCCATTTTAATTAAGATATTTATTTATCGAGATTTCAAGAAAAATTAGTCATATATGCATTAAAGTATTTAAAAATTTAAAACCTTGATTCTTTTCAGTTGAAAATTCCTATAAATTTTAAAAAATACTTTTGGCATTTCATTTTTCTAATAAAATTATTTATTAAAATTTTATTTCTTTTTTTTTTTTTTTGGTGAATGCCAACGTCTACACTACTGTGATTACAAATTGACAATACATCGTTGATATGTAGGTGGATTTGATGCAAGCCCAATCAGCTTTTGCTGCCTAAAAACTATTGAAGCTTTTCAAACCCAAAGAGGTTAGTTACAAAGAAAGTCTATTCACGTGAAATCTAAACAATATCCATCTGGACAAATGCAGCAAGAAAAAATGGTGTCTTGTCCAAAAGAGAGATTCTTTTGTGCTCAACACATTCATGTCTCATTGAAGAAATTATCCATGTCCCGCTCTATCTTTCTTTTTGTCTCGCCTACGATGTAATGGGCTTTTCGCTTTTCTTAAAGATAAAATAAGATTGTGCCCCAAGTCCAAAAAAAGAATAGATTGTGCCCATAATGTGTTGCCTCATGATCAAGTGAACCTATTTCCATATGATAATGTTAGGAAAATAAAAAAAAAGTTAAAATTTATTTTATTTATTAATTATTAATTATTAAATAATTAATAAATATTAAATAAAATAATTTAGAATTATTTTTTATTAATTTTTTTATTATCAAATATTTCTATTTCATATAATACTATAAAAAAGTTTTTAAGTATACCAACAATATATTAATATTTCAATAAATTTTAACTATTAATTTTAATTATATATATTTTTTATAATTAAGATCAACAAAAAATTACTTAAATGTTTTAATATTATAATTCATGGCCGAAAACCGTGATTCCATAATTAATTATCCTGAACTAAAAGAAAGGTAAATAAAATAGCTTTCTTTTGTTTTTTTATTGAAGTACTCTTTTTAGATAATTGAGAAAGATAAATTTTGTACAAATATCATTTCCTATAAAGTTGTGAGTATCACCATATAAGAAGCTGCCAGAATGAATCTAAGAAGGAGGGGGTAAATAAGAGAAAATAATATTTATAAAATTTTCTGTATATACTTCTTTATTGTATTTTGGACTTCTCGTCAACAAAATAATGTACATTAGAAATTATAGCATAAAGATCAATTTTCGCAAATAAGTTTATCGCTTTTGATTCCACATGACAAAAACGTGCTGAGAAGTACATTATGCCAATAAAGGTATGGGTGCGAGTTATTATTACATTACAACCTAAATTAGATACTCGCCAAGATAGTGTAAAAGAAGACACACAGAATGGCCCAAGCCACCCAGACAGGTAGTTTGGGTATCGGATAATTTGACTTTTGACCGAAGGAAAGAGAAAATTGCTTGCTATATTATTAACTTCTTATAGGATACGTACGAAGTATCAATTGATCCACCTACCTAGAAATCCATGTCTAAAGTGTAGAGATATCTCTCCACTCTCCTATTTATTACTTTCTTTGGCACTAAAGAAAACGTGTTATATAGAGTCTAGTGACATGACATGACCTATTATTTTGAAAATTGAATTAAACTGCTAAGTTGGCCCAGGAGTACTCTCCATCTCGTCTTGGTTTTTCAACTGAGGCATGATGCAGCATTGCACCCGCCGTGGCTACGGGTAAATGTATATTGAATTGGATACGATGAAAATCTCGATTTGATTTGATGTTAGAATTATTGAATCGGATTGAATTTAATATTTGTATTTTTTTAGTTTTGATTTGATCTGCATATTTGCGAATTAGATATTGAATATATTCATAAAATATAAAAATATTTTAAAAATTTTATTTTTATTACAAATATGAATAAATATCTTTTTTATTCATTTATATATATATAATATTATTAAAATTAATTTTTAAAATAATAAAAAAATAATATAATTGTTCTGCGGATTACTTGAAACCGGACTGATTGGACTCGAATGTGTGGTCCAAACGTTAGAAAGAGGGGGTCCTAGATTGGTTCGCGTCTATGAACCGCCTTTCGAGTTGTTTGTATGCTTGAATAGGAGGGGGTGGTACTTGCAAGACACTCCGATGCCTAAGTCAGTAAGGGGTTAAGCAAGTTTAGAATATTGGAACTTTTAGATACTTGAGAGGTGTCAATCTATTTATAGGTGACGTGCCAATAACCACCGTTGGAGTAGTTCCACTTCTGATGGTGGATAACCATCTCTTTATCTTAGGGTTGTTGAGATTTCCCTTCTAGAAGTGGGAGAGAGATTTATGAAGGCAGTTATTCACTTAGATAAGTGTTAAGAACCTGCTTACGTCGAGCCCAACCTCTTGAAGGTGGTCGGATAAGCGGTGAAGGCCAACTTGCTGGATTGGGCCTTTTAGCTTAATTTGGGCCTGGCTGATTATTTGGACCAAGATATGAACAGTGTCCCTACTCGAACCCGATCTCTTCAATAGGAGTTGGACTTGAGTATCGATAGAGCTCGAGACTGCCTAAGTCGTTATCCTCTTCCCGAATTTGAGGAACCGACATGATTTCAAGTTGAAAAAATCGACGTGATTTCAAATCATCAATCGTCGTGTCTTATCAACCGTCGCGTCCGTTTGGCTTTTTGCATTTACACATGGGGGTAGTTACATTGGTAATGGCACGTTCTTTTAATAATTGCGTCGTTTTACTATTATGCCCCTAGTATGTTATAAATACCTTTTGTCTCTTTCTCTTTCTTCTTTTCGAATTCTTCATTCGTACTTTCTTCTTTGTTCAAAAGATCTTCGCGCTTTGGTGCTTGTTGTTTCCGTTCCTGGGATTTTCAGCGCTTTTTTGGCATCCCTTCCTTCTTGCTGCCAGTTTTCCTCCAAGAAAGGTTAGTCTTTCATTACTTTTCACTCTTTATTGGCTTCGTTGTTTTTATTGAGTGTGCTGAATAATGGACGAATAGGTTCAGAGTAGGTTTTTGTGGTGCTTTCGCTATTTGTTGTAGGAAACTTTGGGATTTTTGTATTTTTCTTTTTACCAAATTCGTTTCTTTTAATGCGATCGGTTGCTTTTTATTTGTGCAATATAGGTATATCTTCTTGTATATCTTTTTCCCATTTCTGAAAATGTCTTCTCGGATCACGGAGGCTCTATTAGACTGGGTAGATTCCTCTGTCTTGTCCGAACACCCCATCATCGATAGTGTTTTTATTACCGAACTTCGTAAACACCATAGGATTTGCAGTTCTGATGTTGATGAAGCAAAGTATGAATTAGTGGCCCTAGACCCAGAGGATCGGGTTTGCTGTGGGAGAATGAAAGATTCTGACCCCACTTCTTTTTTGCGTACGACTGTTTGTTCACCCGTTTAGGGGTTACTTTTTCCTTTTCCGACTTTGAGATGGATGTGATATCCCACTGTAGGGTAGCTCCTTCCCAGCTTCACCCTAATTCATGGGATTTTCTCAAGATTTACCAGCTTGTCAGCCATGCACTTGATTTTTCGATCTCTTTAAAGACTTTTTTCTATCTTTTTCATTTAACAAAACCTGTTAGTGCTAAAAACAAGCAGCAATGGGTTTCCTTCCGAGCTATACAAGGCCAAAAAGTTTTTTTCCATTTTTGATGAGTCTTTCCTTGACTTCAAAAATTTCTTCTTTAAAGTTCAAGCTATTGAAGGTCATCATCCCTTTTTCCTAAATAAAAATAATGAGCCCCGATTTTATTTATACTGGGTTGAGACTTCTCCCGTAGAGAAATATGGCTTGGTAAATTTGGACGAGGTAGAGGAGGTTGTGGTAGAGTTTTTTTGAGGGGCTTGGGGACGAACTCCAAACCTGGACACCAAAAAAATTTTTCTTGGATCTCCGAGCTATGTCAGGACCGAGCTAGGTAGTTTTTGTGTATGATTTTGTAGGTGACTTTTCTTACTTTCGACTTGTGCACCAATCACTTTTGCTTCCTTTTTTCATAAAAATGAAGAGTGGGTCAAGAGTTGCTTATCAAAAGCTGCAGGAAGCCAAGAGAAATGCTCGTGCCCGAGCTGCTGCACAAGAGGTCGGAACTTCTGCCACTCCTCCTTAGCTTTAAAGCTCGGATTTGGGGACTTCCTCCCAGCCAATTTTGGTAAATCCAATTCCTACTCCTCCTCTTTCTCCTCCTGCCCCAGTCCCTCCAATAATTTCTTTCTCGGAACCTGAGAAGAAAAAACGCAAGATCTCGAAAGCTGGTGCCTCTAACGTCGGAGACACCGGCTTTGACGGAGTAAAAGTTTCTAGGAAGCACATCCTTCCGTATAGCTAAATTGTTATGGATGATGCTGCTATCCGTAACCATCTTCAAATTTTAATCCAATGAAGAATTCGAACTACCGGGGTCTGTACCTCTCTTCTTGATATATTAGAAAAAACCCCTTTGAGTGCGACCCAACACTCTTTAGAAAATCTCCAGGGGCGAATTGCTATGTATCAAGAGGATGAGAAGAGGCTACAAGAGGAGAATTCTAGGCTGAAGGAAGAACTCTTCCAAGCCCGGAAAAGAGAGAAACAGTTAATGGGTTCTTGTGCCATGGCTGATGGGTTTGAAGGAGAAGGTTGAGCAGAATTACGTACGCATCTTTTTCAGCAAATCTTGACTTAAAAAGGGAGGTGGAGCAGCCTCGGGAGGGTTACCAGGACTTGGAGGACTCTATTGTCGAGAGTACTGAGGAGGTGTTTAGGGTATTGAAAGAACAGGTCGGAGTCATTGCTCCCGACCTGGACCTTTCATCTCTTCATCCTGACAAGGTTGTCATTAATGGAGAGATAGTTTTTTCTCCTTGTCCTAAAACTGACTCCGAGCTTAAGACTGCGGGGCAGCGCATAATTGAATCCCCTCCTCGGGATACCGGTCCAACCGAGGGGTCACAGCCGAGCTCTTCAACCCCTCCTTAGGCAGACCTGACTTCTGGTGCCGGAGAGATTCCTCCTAACCCCCTCTGACTTCTACAGTCGAACTGGCCTCCTCTCCTACTGATGACTCCAACCCTCTAATTGGCCCTATGTGATATTCTTATTAAGGCCTGGCTTGTGGGACCTTTTGATAAATAATTTTTTATGTTTTGTATATTTTGTGGATGGCTGCTGACTTTTGATCCTTTTTAATAAGATCTTTAAACAACAACCTTTATTTTCTAGTCCTTTTTGGATAGGACTTTTAACGAAATAATCGTTTGTGATGACGTTTATTATTCCTTTTGTTGAAGGTTTCATAAGGTCTTTTGTGACAAAACTTTTTACTGTTTTTGAGTTTCGCAAAGCTTTTGAAAAACTTTTACTACTAGATAATCTCGCTACAATCTAGTAAGGTTTTTGAGAAACTTTTTGTTAAGTAATCTCAATTTTGGTAAGGTTTTTGTGAGAACACTTCTACCGTTGATCCTTTTAAGTGATTTTCGTATTTCTCGCTTTTCTTTATTTTATTTGCCTACGTTCAACTTCGCTTTGTTTATTAAATCGTTTTCGTGAGAGAGATTATTTTTGCGATTCATTTCGTCCTGCTCGATTTTTTCGACTCATAAGTTGTTTGCTATTATATTTCCGAGCTGTCATGATCGTCTTTTACAATCTCTTTACACCAACTTGTACCTCGTCACTTTATCCTGCCGACCACGTAGGTCGGGTAGCAGATTTTCACATTTTTTCGAGTTTAAGTCGGTGTGTATCGTGGTAATAATGAAAATTCACAAAGAAATGAATACTATCATTAATGAAGAAGTAAATTTACAAAAGTGCTTTTGGCTACTAAGGGACTTAGAGTTTTAATCCCCTAGCCCTCGCTTTGATGCCTCATTAAAACCCCCTTCAAGAAAACCCTCTTCGGGAAAAAACCGTGAAGTTAGGAAAAAGAGTATATCAGGGAGTGGGGTTCACTTTTAGCTGTAATATCTCTTCATATTGCAAGTGTGCCACGAACTTGGAAGCTCGGAGCTTCCTAGGTCGGACACTTTATAGTAGCCATTTCCCAGGACCTCAACTATCTTGTATGGTCCCTTCCAGTTTTGCGGCTAGCTTTCCTTCGCCCATCTTGTTTACTCCGATGTCATTCTGAAGGAGGACTAAGTCGTTTATGGCGAAGCTTCTTCGAATGACTTTTTGGTTATACTTTGTTGCCATCCTTTGCTTTAAGTCTGCTTGTCTTATTTGCGCTTGTTCTTGGACCTCCGAAAGTAGCTCGAGTTCCTCTTTTAGGGCTTGGATGTTATCAACCTCGTCGTAGAATGTCGCTGATAAATCCATATTTCATGGTTTATCTTGTGCTCAATTGAGTGGTTTTTATCAACTCTTTACCCACTTATTCATACTATTTGCATGGTTTTACATTTGTCTTTCTAATTATGTGCTTTGATTGAATACATGCTTCTTTGGCCTTAAGTTCCCTATGTTTAATCCTCTCTTATTACCATTAGATGCCTTGATATGTGTGTTAAGTGATTTCAGGGATTATAGGGCAGGAATGGTTTAGAGGATGGAAAGGAAGCATGCAAAAGTGGAAGGAATACAAGAAGTTGAAGGAACTGCAAAGCTGTCCAGCCTGACCTCTTCGCACTCAAACGGTTATAACTTTTGCTACAGAGGTTCAAATGACGCGATTACAGTTGCGTTGGAAAGCTAACGTCCGGGGCTTCGATTTGATATATAATATGCCATAGTGGCTCTGACGCTAGGTGACGCGACTGCGTGCTCCATGCGGCCACGTCGCAGTGACGAAAAACTAGCATGGCAGATTTCTTCTCCAGCGATTTCTGGGCTGTTTTCGACCCAGTTTTCGGCCCAAAAAACTCAGATTAGAGGCTATAAAGTAGAGGGATTGCATCTATTCAAATAAGGCATTCATAATTCTCTTTTTATTAATTTTAGATGTAATTTTCAGAGAGAGAGGTTCTCTCTTCTCTCTTAGGATTAGGATTAGGATTAGAAATTAGGATTTTTAGAAACTAGAATTTAGGACTTCTCTTGGTTTTTAAGAGTGACTCTCGATTCAGGTTCAATATTCCTTTTTATTTATTTTTCCAATTAAATTTATAAACTGTTCCATGTTTAGATTGATCTCCTTAATTAATGTTATTTGAGATATTTTAGATTGATGATTGCTGTCTTTTATTTATATAAATAATTTGGATTTTCCTGTTTCCCTTTTGGCTTTGGTTGAATAATTGGTAACTCTAGAGTTATCAAACTCATTGTTGATGAAAATTGGATTACTTTATTTCATTAATTCATATTCCAATAACTTTGGCCTTTCCCAAGAAAAGACTAGGACTTGAGGAATTAGAATTAATTTATCCACTTAACTTACTTTCGTAGTTAGAGGTTAACAAGTGGGAGAAAAATCTAATTCTCATCACAATTGATAAGGATAACTAGGATATGACTTCCAGTTCTTACACCTTACCAAGAGTTTATTTTACAGTCATTCATTTACTTTTATTGCTTTGAAAATATACCTGTGCCCATTGCCTAACTAACCTTTTACCTTGATCCAAAAAACCCCAAACACACTTTTTCATAACCAATAATAAGAACATACCTCCTTGCAATTCCTTGAGAAAATGACCCGAGGTTTAAATACTCGGTTATCAATTTTAAAAAGGGGTTTGTTACTTTTGACAACCAAAACGTTTGTACGAAGGGATTTCTGTCGGTTTAGAGACTATATCTACAACGCGACTGTTTTTATGAAATTCTTTATTGGCAAAAATCCCAACGTCAAAATGGCGCCGTTGCCGGGGAATTGCAAACGTGTGCCTTATTATTGGTTATTGTAAATATTTTTTTTTTAAAAAATTTCTTTTACTTGTTTATTTGTTTCTCCTTTTTCCCCCTTATTTTTGATAGCTATTATGAATTCTCACCCCTCTCGCTTTGAGTTTAGTTCTAACTTTGTTGAAGGAAATAGAAACCACAGCAGGAATATGCATCAAGGTCAGACCAATCAAGGATGGATGGAGTCAAGAAGATCTAATCAACCCTTTAGGCAACCACACCCTCCAAGATATCATGGACAACGACCATTCTACAATGCATACCCAGCTGAAAGATATGGTGGACAACCTTGTAACTACCAACAAGCCCCACCCCGTGCCTATAGACCATCCTCTCAACATGACCTCGAACCACCACACTCACAAGCTTCTTTCCGTCATTCACCTCCATATAACCCTAACCCTCAACCACCATACCAACCACCTTATGAGCCATATCAACCATATATAGAACCACCCCAATTCCAACCCAATTACTCACAAAAACCACCACTTCAATATTCACCATCTCCATATCCATCAATCCAAAAGCACTATGATCCTATTTATGAAGGCCGAGTGTATCAAGAGACAAAGGATCGTCTCAAGAAAACAGTGGATCGATGTCAGGCAACCATTCATCAATTGGGGCAAGCAATAATGAGTCAATTAGCTTCCCGACGTTCAGACACTCAAGGAACCCCCATGGCTTCATGTGGGCAATCTAATGATGAACGTAGCATGAAGGAGACACTACAAACTCCGTTGGACAGTACGGAACATGACTTTGTACTGGAACAATTGGAGGAAGCTGTAATTATCAAAGAAGAAGAATTGGTTGAAGACTTAGGAGATGCTGAACCTCCATGGGAAAGTCAAGTTATAGAGCATCCTTCAAAGACGTTTGAAGCTGATGTTGAGGAGGGTGTACAACCTCCAAAGCATATCATGGTTGAAGACTTTGAAGGAGACGATCAAGAGATTGATTCAATCATTAATGAATTCATATCTACATTTGAATCCTCTCCCATTGGACTTGACATGGAGATTACACAAGAAGAAGCACAACCTCCCTTGCCCTTGGTGAACACTGAAGAAGAGATTAAATTGGAAGAAATCCACCAAGAGGAAGAGGTTGATATTGAAGAAGATTGCCAAAAGGTGGAAGATGTCGAAGAAGAGCACAAGGGAGTGGAGCTTGCACGTTCATTAGAAATACCTCCCCCTAAGTCGCCATCATCCTTCACAACATTCAAGTGGGTAAAATTCATATCCCTTAGCTTTCTAATTCCACTTGAATATGGGCTACTGGAGATGGATGGTCAACTTAGAGCTCTTTGTGACATTAAGAGTAAGCGGAAGATGGCTAGTGGTAAGAATTGTCCTGCAAGGTTCATTATGGTTGGAAGCTTTAAGTTTAAACGCAAAGGTTGGTATAGAGCTCAACTGAATGGGTCTAGAAAGCTGTTTGGTCGCTGCAGTGAGAATTCAGATCACCTTTCACCCGGCTGAAAAAATGCAGATCAAGACAAAAACGGGTGTAAAGGTAAGGTTTGGGATCCTGGAATCTGTTCTGACATTTGTCACCCCGGGAGCCTAAGAATCTGTTTGAAGCTTTGTAAGGGCTTTACGTGCTTAGTCTGGGACCCCGGAGGTTACTGGAGATACAAACATTGGTGGAGATTCCTGGATCAGTACAAGCATAAGCCACCATGACAGGAAGCTCATCAAATGTCCAACTTAAGGACTTTAACTAAAAGTGCTAGGTGGGAGACAACCCACCATGGTATGATCATTCCTTTTTCATTTTTATTCAGTTTTATTTGTTTTCAAGTTTTATTTTATTTTATTGTATTGAACCTGGAGTTTTGCATAACATTCATATCAGCATTGCATACTGCATACTTGCATATATATAAAAAAAAGGAAAAACACGCACACGACGCGGCAGCGTCGCTGACGCGTCCGCGTCACTAGTGCGCGAGGAAGAAAAGCATTGAACAGAGAGTCACGCGAGAGCATGGCTGGAGCCGCGCCTTTAGCATAATTTGACCCCACACGACCGCGTCGCTCACGCGACCGCGTCATATGGAAAAAATGGCCTCCCACGCGACCGCGTGCCCCACGCGGCCGCGTGCCCTGAAAATCGACGTAAAAAGGTACATGGCCGAAAGTTGTGCTGGAATTGGGCTGGACTCGTGCTAGAAGCCCAAGCCATCCCACGCGAACGCCGGCCCCACGCGGCCGCGTCATTTTTCAAAAATGGCCATCCACGCGATCGCGCCACCCACGCGATCGCGCCACCCACGCGATCGCGTCACCCAAAATTTGGCAAAATAACATTTTGAACAGAGAGTTGTGCGAGCGCGAGGCTGCCCTCGCGCCAGTAGCATAAATTGAGTCACGCGACCGCGTCGATTAACTTACAGCGCAAGTCGCGCGACCGTGTGCCCCACGCGTCCGCGTCGCTTGCGCCGCACAGCTTATCCTAATTTGCCAAATATCTTATCTTTTCTTCCCCAATCCTAATTTCTTCTATCTTTTCTTCTTTCTTCTTTCTTTCTTACTTTACTGTGCATATTGTTTTTATTTCTTTTCTGAATTTTTATTTTTCCATTGGTGTTAAAAAAAATTTCTTATTCTACTGTTGCATCTTTCTTGAATTTATTTGGTAACTTGTTTTACACTGTGGAGATATTAATTATCCAATGCCAATCTTTTATGATACTTGCACTCCATTTGCATTGGCATGAACTTGTATTGATACTTCCATTACCCACTCTCCTCCCTATGTTACAAATTTTATACCACTGGTATGCCATGACTTCTATTATTTTCTCACGTACATGTTGAAGCTTCCATGTAAATGAGACCCTTATCATTTGGCATTAACCCACCCATACTTTATTTATTTCTTATCTTTATTTCTGGTTACTTTTCTTCCCTTTTTCTTTCAGGATGGCCACGAGGGGAACCGGAAGACGTTTACATGGGGAGACAAACAAGTCCATCTGCACAATCCTTGAAGAAAGGCATCAGTTGGAACAACCCGTCCACCTGTACATCTCAGCATGCACCGAGGACGGTGCAATTTTTAAGTGTGGGGAGGTCGATACCGATCTCCATGGGTTAGTACTTTCTTGTCTCAACACCAATGTTAAATTTTCTTTGTAGATTAGTTGTTGCATTTGCATGTTTATTTGATTTTTGCATATTTTACCACTTGGTTGAAGTAATATTTTCTTTTTTAAGAAACTTTTTATAGTATTTCACTAATTTAAATTAAACACTTTTTGAATAACTTGTATGAAGAAATTTTATTTTGGAACATGGTTTAAAGCTTGAACACACAAAACCAGTGAAATTTTGAGCCTATTTGATTGGTTGCATTTTATCAACCAATATTTTAATTTTGGTGTGTGTTTTTCTCTCTAAAATTGTGATCTTTGTCTTGCTTGATTCTATATTTCCATTATTTAATGTATGCATACACTTATATGATTGATGCCTTGTTTCATTATCTATTGCAAACCAATTTTGAGCCTATTTTACCCATTTGTTCTTTATTTTAGCACATCATTAACTCTAAGCGAAAAATAATAATGTCCTTAATTTGAATCCTTGGTTAGCTTAGACTAGTGAGAATGCTTATGAATTAAGTGTGGGGAAGAGTGGGTTTGGAAACATCTGGTTTGAGAATTGAGTATGTTAGAATTTTCTGAAAATGTGAAAGAAATGTTTAGGACACATGTTCATGCATTCAATAAATTAATCATATGCATTGAGAAAAACAAAAGAAAAAAAAATATATAAAAAAAAGAGCAAAATAAGTGAAAGGGGACAAAATGCCCCAAAGTAAGTGGTGAAAGCAATGCATATGAGTTGTACTTGAAATTAGAATGCATGAATATGTGAAAAACATAGTTAATGGGAAGTCAAATTTTATATTATGATTACATGGATTGTCCTAAGTTAGGTGGAAAGTTTATGTTAATTAAGGATTCAAATTTTAGTCCACTTGGCCAAATACAATCCTACCTTGACCCTAACCCCATTACAACCCTTAAAAGACCTCTTGATTTGTGTATTGGTGCATTAAATTTTTGTTGATTGTTAGATGAAGAGCAAGCTATAGAAAGCAAGATTAGTAGAGAATTGAGAGAATTGACCCTAGACACTTGAGAGTTAGAATGATATACACTACCAGTAAGGGTTCAATGCTCAATTCTATGTTCTCTGCTTTCATGAGCTATCTTCTTCTTGCAAGTTATTTGTATTGTATTTTGTGATTTGAATTAGTGAAATTCAGTTCATATTTGTCTTGAAGAACTTATTTATTTTTAACCAAGTAGGTAGAAATATTTTTCATTTAGTTGCATTCATAGGTTGCATCTCATACATTCTATCATTCCTCTTCATTCCTTTATAGCTTCTCTTGAGCTTAGCATGAGGACATGCTAATGTTTAAGTGTGGAGAGGTTGATAAACCCATATTTCATGGTTTATCTTGTGCTCAATTGAGTGGTTTTTATCAACTCTTTACCCATTTATTCATACTATTTGCTTGGTTTTACATTTGCCTTCCTAATTATGTGCTTTGATTGAATACATGCTTCTTTGGCCTTAAGTTCCCTATGTTTAATCCTCTCTTATTACCATTAGATGCCTTGATATGTGTGTTAAGTGATTTCAGGGATTAGAGGGCAGGAATGATTTAGAGGATGGAAAGGAAGCATGCAAAAGTGGAAGGAATACAAGAAGTTGAAGGAACTGCAAAGCTGTCCAGCCTGACCTCTTTGCACTCAAACGGTTATAACTTTGCTACAAAGGTCCAAATGATGCGGTTCCAGTTGTGTTGGAAAGCTAACGTCCGGGGCTTCGATTTGATATATAATATGCCATAGTGGCTCTGACGCTAGGCGACGCGACCGCGTGCTCCATGCGGCCGCGTCGCAGTGACGAAAAACCAGCGTGGCAGATTTCTTCTCCAGCGATTTCTGGGCTATTTTTGACCCAGTTTTCGGCCCAGAAAACTCAGATTAGAGGCTATAAAGTAGAGGGATTGCATCCATTCAAATAAGGCATTCATAATTCTCTTTTTATTAATTTTAGATGTAGTTTTCAGAGAGAGAGGTGTTCTCCTCTCTCTTAGGATTAGGATTAGGATTAGAAATTAGGATTTTTAGAAACTAGGATTTAGGACTTCTCTTGGTTTTTAAGAGTGACTCTCGATTCAGGTTCAATGTTCCTTTTTATTTATTTTTCCAATTAAATTTATAAATTGTTCCATGTTTAGATTGATCTCCTTAATTAATGTTATTTGAGATATTTCAGATTGATGATTGCTGTCTTTTATTTATATAAATAATTTGGATTTTCCTGTTTCCCTTTTGGCTTTGGTTGAATAATTGGTGACTCTAGAGTTATCAAACTCATTGTTGATGAAAATTGGATTACTTCATTTCATTAATTCATATTCCAATAACTCTGGCCTTTCCCAAGGAAAGACTAGGACTTGAGGAATCAGAATTAATTTATCCACTTAACTTACCTTCGTAGTTAGAGGTTAACAAGTGGGAGAAAAATCCAATTCTAATCACAATTGATAAGGATAACTAGGATAGGACTTCCAGTTCTTACACCTTGCCAAGAGTTTATTTTACAATTATTCATTTACTTTTATTGCTTTGAAAATATACCTGTGCCCATTGCCCAACTAACCTTTTACCTTGATCCAAAAAAACCCAAACACACTTTTTCATAACCAATAATAAGAACATACCTCCCTGCAATTTCTTGAGAAGACGACCCGAGGTTTAAATACTCGGTTATCAATTTCAAAAAGGGGTTTGTTACTTGTGACAACCAAAACGTTTGTACGAAGGGATTTCTGTCGGTTTAGAGACTATATCTACAACGCGACTGTTTTTATGAAATTATTTACTGGCAAAAATCCCAACGTCAGTCGCCCTTAGATTCTGCTCATTAATCTCTATTGGGATCATGGCTTCTACTCCATATGCAAGTCGGAAAGGTGTTTCACCCGAGGTTAAGTGAGGTGTAGTTCTGTAAGCCCATAATACTTGAGGGAGTTCTTCAGTCCATGCCCCCTTTGCTTCTTGGTGCCTTTTCTTTAACCCTGCTAATATAACCCTATTAGTTGCCTTAGCTTGTCTGTTTGTTTGGGGATGCTCAACCAAAGTGAACTGATGTTTTATCTTCATGCTAGCCACTAAGCTTCTGAATGTAGAATCAGTAAATAGTGTGCCATTATCAGTAGTTATAGAGTGAGGGACTCCAAACTGGGTGATGATATTTCTGTATAAAAACCTCTGACTTCTTTGTGCCGTTATGGTAGCTAGTGGCTCCACTTATATCCACTTAGTAAAGTAGTCCACTCCTACAATAAAGAACTTTACTTGTCCAAGTGCTTGAGGAAAAGATCCGAGTAGATCCAATCACCATTTTGCAAATGGCCATGGAGAAGTTATACTAATAAGTTCTTCTGAGGGGGCGACATGGAAGTTTGTGTGCATCTAGCAAGGTTGGCACTTTTTATGAAGTCGGTGGCGTCTTTTTGCAGGGTTGACCAAAAGAACCAACTCGTCTCACCTTTCTAGCTAGAGACCTCGCTCCAAGGTGATTTTCACAAATCCCATTATGTACTTCTTCCAGGACTTCTTCTTTCTTAGAGGTTGGGACACACTTCAACAATGGTGTAGATATCTCTCTTCTATAAAGGACATTTCGTATTAACTTGTAGTTCTGTGCTTCCCTTTTTAGTTTTCGGGCCTCCTTTTGCTCCTCGGGAAGGATGTCGAATTTCAGATATTCGACCAAGGGTGCCATCCATCAGAGGTCTAAGCTATAGATAGTCGAGACGTCTGGCTTGCTATCCGCTTTGACGACTGAAGGTTCCTGGAGAGTTTCTTGCATCAGGCTCCTATTGTTTTCCCCCAGTTTGGTACTTGCTAGTTTGGAAAGAGCATCGGCTCTACTGTTGAGCTTCTTTATTATATGTCTTACTTTAGTTTTACGAAACTGCCTGAGATGCTCCAGCGATTTTTCCAAATACCTTTTCATGTTAGGGTCTTTTGCTTGGTACTCTCCATTAATTTGGGAAGTAATTACTTGAGAGTCGCTGAAAATTATCACCTTGGTAGCGCCATCTTCTTTGGCGTCTTTTAACCCTGCGATTAGAGCTTTATATTCAGCAGGTTATTGGAAGTAGGGAACTCAAATTTTAAGTATACTTCTATTTGTATTTCCTCTTGATTGATCAGTATTATACCAGCTCCGCTTCCAACCATATTGGATGATCCATCCACATATATTTCCCAGGTTGTGGAGGCATCTTCTAGGTCACCTGCATATTCTGCTACGGAGTCGGTGAGGCATAGAGTTTTGATTGCAGTCTGAGTTTCGTAATTCAAATCGAACTCGGATAGCTCTATAGTTCATTGAACCATTCTACCCACAATATCTATTTTCTGAAGGATTTACTTAATGGGTTGGTTCGTTCGAACTCTTATGGTGTGGGCTTGGAAATAAGACCGTAGCCTTCTAGACACTACAATTAAGGCATATGCAAATTTTTCAAGTTTTTGGTACCTCAATTTAGGGCCTTCTAGCGCCTTACTAGCAAACTAGATAAGATGCTATCTGACCTCATCTTCCTGTATTAAGGGTGATGCCACAGCTTTCTCAGCGATAGCTAAATACAATATGAGCTCTTCCCCTTTTTTCGGCTGAGCTCTTCACATTCAGAGGCCCATTCGAATTGATATTCTTTTCTAAGTAGCAAAAAAAGTGGTAAGGATCTTAATGCTGATCCTGCCAAGAATCTTGATAGAGCTGCAAGTCTTCCGTTTAATTGCTGAACTTCTTTTAAACAAGTTGGGCTCTGAATTTCTAGGATTGCCCTACACTTATTGAGGTTTGCTTCAATTCTCCATTGTGTTATCATAAATCCTAAAATCTTTTCTGCTTCCACTATGAAGGCGCACTTAGTGGGATTTAATCTCATCCTGTACCTTCTTATGGTGTTGAAGTCTTGTGAGAGGTGCAAACACCTTATTCATCAAACTTTGATAGGTGGCTCCTGCATTTTTTATTCCAAATGGCATGACCACGTAGCATTAGTTTGCTCTATGCGTGATGAAGAATGTATTATTGCTTGGTCGTTATTGACCGCGTCCTGATGCTCTTGGTCGGACTCAGATGCAGTGTGTCCGTCTTCATGCTGGTTGTCCGCCATTGTGCATTGATCTTCGAGTCCTTGGAAACGGCGCTAATGTTTCGGGGGTTACTTGAAACTGGACTGATTGGGCTCGAATGTGTGGCCCAAACGTTAGAAAGAGGGGGCCCTAGACTGGTTCGCGTCCGTGAGCCACCTTTTGAGTTGTTTGTATGGTTGAATAAGAGGGGGGGTACCTGCAAGACATTCCGATGCCTAAGTCAGTAAGAGGTTAAGCAGGTTTAGAATATTTAAACTTTTATATACCTGAGAGGTGTTAATGTTTTTATATGTGACGTGCCAATAACCACCATTGGAGTAGTTCCACTTTTGATGATGGATAACCGTCCCTTTATATTAGGGTTGTTGAGATTTTCTTTTTAGAAGTGGGAGAGAGATTTATAGAGGCAATTATTCACTTAGATAAGTGATGTCGAGCCCGACCTCATGAAGGAAGTCGGATAAGCGGTGAATGCCAACCTGCTAGATTGGACCTTTTACCTTAATTTAGGCTTGATTGATTAGTTAAGGTACAATATGAACAACAATATATATAATAATTATTAATTTAAATAAAATATAAAAAAATATTTATTTATTAATTTTTGTGAATTTATAAATATACAAATACTTATTAAAAATTTGTAATCCAACTTTATTAATATGCGGATTAAATTGGATTCGATTCGATAATTTTACTAATTAGATTAATATTCGTAATCTTTGAGTCGGATTAAACATCGTGAAAAGATAAGAAACAACAATCAAAGTAACGTTTCACTTGCTTGGTTAACAATGTTATGATTATATATATATATATATATATATATATATATATATATATATATATATATATATAGAAGTAGGGACATAGGGGTGAGTGGAGGTCTCGGTTCCTCAATTTTTTTTAAAAATTAATAGTAGTAAGTTATTAAATATGATTTAATTTTTTTTAAAAATTTATTTAATATTTAGTCTAGTATAAATAAAAGTAAAATATACTTTTTATTTTTAAAGTTTGATAAAAAATTTTAAAATACCTTTAAGTTTTATTTTATTTTAATGTTGTTTTATAAATTTTTTATTTGCATAAAAAATATCTCTCTAACAACTAATTTTTCAAAAAATTTAAGACCGGTTCAACAACAATTTTATAAAAACAATCACTCAACACAAGCAAATCAAACATAATTTTCATGCATTATTGTTAGATTGGTCTTAAATTTTTTGAAAATTTAGCCGTCGAGAATATATATGATGCAAATTGAAAACTTTTGGACAAAATTGAAATAAAATAAAACTTATGGATATTTTTGAAACTTTTGTCAAACTTCAAGAATAAAAGTATACTTTATCTTATAAATAATAGTCTTGTCCAACTTAAATATTAATGATTTCTAATATCTACAAAGTAAGTAACAGTATTAAAAAAATATGAAAAATATATTATTACTAATATTTTTTATTTAAATAAAATATTTTAAATCTCATAAAGTAGATTCTTTTTTTTCTTGTAATCGCCTTTTTTTATTTATTTGGTATTAATTCTCTCTATTTCAACTACTACAACTAAAAAATCTTTTTTAGCTATGAATAGTGTGAAGAATGACTCTAAAACAAAATAAAAGATGAATTTCTTATTAATTGTCTTTTAATTATATTGAAAAAAGAATTACTGAAAAATTTGACACAGATTCTATTATCGATAAATTTTATAATGTCAAGAATCGACTACCTTGTTAGTAAAAAATATACACATATTTTTTATATTTTAAAATATATTCTTTATCAGTATATTTTTGTAATACATCTTACATTATATAATTTTTTGCATAATTTTTTAATATTATATATATCATTGACCTCCCATAATTGTTGTAAAATAACTAAATAAATAAATAAGGAAGAGGTAACAAATATAAAATAAAGAAATATAATTAGATAATAATATTAACCATAATTACAATCTCAATATAAAAGAGATTATTCATATATACTTATATATATATATGTATTATCATATGAAAGGAAGAAAGAGATGAAGAGATTTGTATATAGACCATATAAATTGAGAGAGAATTGTTATTGATTGTTTATTATTGCTGTGTCTTTCATTTGCCTCGTACATGTATTTATAGGCAAACAAAATTTACTTTTTCAAACCTCATTAATTTCCTTCAACATAAAGACTTGTTCCTTTCAACATAGGAAAATTGAATTACCCATTTAATAGACATCCATTCTTATCTATAGCATCCTCGTCATAACACTCCCCCTTGGATGTCTATTTAGGATTATTGCCTCGTTAAAACCTTACTAAAGAAAAACCCAGTGGGAAAAAACCTTAATGAAGGAAAAAGAGTACAATATCCTTTGTGATGGGACTGCCTCATTAAAAACCTTGTCAAGAAAAACCCAATGGAAAAAAACCTGACCAAAGAAAAAAGAGTACAGTTTCCCCCTCTTGCCGACATCATTTAATGACTCGAAATCGGCGTATCCCAATCTCATGTACCAATCTTTCAAAGGAGGATTTTGGGAGTGACTTTGTGAATAAATCTGCTAGATTGTCACTTGAACGGATCTGTTGGACATCAATTGTCTCTTGATTTTGAAGATCATGAGTGAAGAAGAATTTGGGAGAAATATGTTTTGTTCTATCACCTTTGATGTATCCACCCTTAAGTTGAGCAATGCATGCTGTATTATCTTCAAACAGGACAGTTGGAGCTATCTTATGATCAATCAGTCCACATGATGACAGAATATATTGAATCAGACTCCTCAGCCAAAAACACTCACGACTAGCTTCATGAATCGCCAGTATTTCAGCATGATTAGAGGAGGTTGCTGCTATTGTCTATTTCGTGGACCTCCATGATATAGCTGTACCACCATATGTGAAC
Source organism: Arachis stenosperma (assembly GCF_014773155.1). NCBI lineage: Eukaryota > Viridiplantae > Streptophyta > Magnoliopsida > Fabales > Fabaceae > Arachis > Arachis stenosperma. Next base: position 152,571,543 of record NC_080379.1, read on the forward strand.
ATGTATCCTGTTTGAGATCTCCCTTTATGTGGATCAGACAAATATCCAGCATCTGCATAGCCAACTAATTGTGACTTGGATCCATAGGGATAAAACAATCCCATATCAACTGTCCCATGAAGATATCGAAAGATTTGTTTGATTCATTCCAATGTCTTCTGGTTGGAGAGGAACTATATCTTGCTAATAAATTCACAGCAAATGATATATCGGGTCTTGTATTATTAGCAAGATACATTAGTGCTCCAATGGCACTAAGATATGATACTTCAGGACCAAGGATATCTTCATTTTCTTCTTTAGGACGGAATTGATCCTTTTTCACATCCAAAGATCTTACGATCATTAGGGTACTTAATGGATGTAATTTATCCATATAAAATCTTTTCAAGATCTTCTCTGTGTATGCTGTTTGATGAATAAAGATCCCATTTTTTATATGCTCGATCTGCAGGCCGAGACAAAATTTAGTTCTTCCAAGATCTTTCATCTCAAACTCTTCTTTTAGAGTTTTTATAATTGTTGGAATCTCTTCAAAAGTTCCAATGATATTTAAATCATCAACGTACACAACAATAATAATGAATCCAGATGCAGTTTTCTTTATGAAAACACAAGGGCAGATATCATCATTCTTGAATCCGTTTTTGGCCAGATACTCAGTAAGACGATTATACCACATTCGTCCAGATTGCTTCAGACCATATAAAGATCTTTGCAATTTGACTGAGTATAACCCTTGTGAATATTCATTGGATGGTTTAGATGTCTTTAGTCCTTCAGGGACTTTTGATGGTTTCAGTGGCTAAGAGAAGGGAGGGTTGAATCTTAGCCCCCTTTTTGCTTGATAACACTTGCTGGACTTAGAGGAAACTTTTCTGTTTTTAGCTCGTCCCTAGCCACGAGACATTTTCATTTTGTCTCATCACTTGACACGACACATTTTTTATTTTTCATCTGAACAGTAAAAACAGAATTGAAGTTGGAAGAGAGAGAGAAGATTACACCCAGATATATCATGGTTCAGCTGCTAAGTGCAGTGCAGCCTACATCCAGTCTCCATCACAACAATGATGGAATTTCACTATAATCATCCAGATTACAAATTGTAAAGTGCTAACCCAACTTACAAGGGGATTCCCACAGAATCATGAAACACAACACAGATGTACAAAGGAACTCTAAGACATCTATGGCTTTTTCTTTTAATTTTGCACTCTCTGCCTTTTTCTGCTCTATGGTTTTTTTTATACAAACCTCACTGTTTGCCTTTTTCCATGAGACTCAAGACATGACAAAATTAAACAGAAAAATACTAAACAGAATACATTGAAGGAGAAGAGAAATCTGTTAGCTCAGGTAACTCTAAGAATACTGTGCCTTGCACTCTCACACTTTCTCCTTGCTCCAAACAGTGGTTGTTCTCTCTTTTTTAAAGAAGAGGGAAGCCTCCACACTTGAAGCCAACACCCGAACCAACTTCTTCCTCCTTCAAGAAACAGAACCGGTTCGGCCACATAGAGAGAGAAGAGATAACCATGCAAAACCCAACATGCAATTACCTCTAGTTCTTTCTTGATCATCACTCTTCATCAATCCGAGCTCTCCATCCTTGGCTTGCTCTCCAAGATGGATTTCTGGCCCTTGATGCTTCATGATGATGATGACTTCATCTGCTTCAATCTCTGCCTCTTCCATCACTTCGCCACTCTAGCTACTTCCTGTGGTGGTTAAGCAGAATCAAAGACAAGCCATGCTTCAAGAATCTCCCTTGCTGGCCGAATCTTTATCTTCCTTTTTGAGCATGAAGAGCTCGAGATTACCTCACCAAATCTGACCATATTTGGTGAAAATCTCAGCCACTACATACTTTTCTTTTTCGTGCCATCATTGTGATGGTCCTGTAGAGTGTTCTCCCTCTACTTCGGTAGCTCCATTTTGCTTTCATGGACACCATTGTTTCCTGTGTAATGACCGAAGAGAAGAAGGAAAAGAGATGAGAGAGAATAAACTTAGAAGGAAAGTAATTAAATGATTTAATCAATTCAAGTAAAAAAGTGCTTTTACTTCCCTAGTGGTTTAGCGTGCAGCATTGATGTTTTCAATCAAATCAATGACACAATCTCTCTCATAGTTCCCATGCTTTAACTTCTCTTAATAAATTTTGAAATCCATCATGATGAGCAAAGGAGTTCTGTTGGAAGCATTTTTGCTTTCTCTTTTCATCTTGGTTTCGGACCAAGTTTGGAAACATTCATCAACAACAAGATTGGGCTTTGTAGCATTGGAAATTAATTTGGCCCAAATTAGTAACATTTGCTTTCCTGATGAATATTTTTTCGAATCATACATTGAGCACATAAGAAAGCATTCATTTGGGCTTGCATCAATAACATTCATTCTGGCCCAATTAATAATTCAGCTTCATAGCATGAGAAGCATGTAGCAAGGTTTATTATTTGACACAATTGGGCTTAAACCAGAATTTCATTTTCGGCCCAACACAAAATCTGCACAACAAAAATTATTAATTAAGCAAATATGAATTAAGATTAAATTAATAATTTTGTAATTAAATATTTAATAATGTTTGTTCATCATCAAAATTAAATAAGAGTTTTCCAAACTCATCAATCTCCCCCTTGATGACAAACATTATTAAAATTGAAATGGAAAGAAATTTAAAGATTGAGTAAAGAATACTCCCTTTGAATTTGAATTTCTCCCCCTTTCTAAGTGTCACATGGCTCCCCCTTGATGTATGCTAATTTTACCAAGGGAAGCACTAACCTGTAACATTTTAATCAAGCTTCAGGAACAATGTTATTTAGCATGTTATATGATGCTAAATGTTTGATTTATGAGCAGTTTTGAATTGATAATCAAAACTCATTTGATATCATAAACTGATTTTCTGCTCAATAATTACATACATCAACCAATCACAAAACAATGTTGTTCAAAAATATTTCAATTATTTTCCAATCAAGATATCAGAGCCATATTATTTAAGAAGGAAAATAATTTTTGAATCACACATGATTACATCAAAGCATGGCAGTTTGTTAGACATCACAGTTTAAAGGAACTGCCGAAAATACATTTTCCAACCAACATGTTTATCAAGATGAATAAGAATATTCCAATTTTAATAAAAACATGTTCCTCAAGATAAATCAACAACCAGGCATTCAATAAATCAAACATCATTATAAACTAGATGCCAAGTATAATAAGCAGCAGTAATCATAGTGAAATAAATATGATAACATGCGTTCCTTAAACAAGGGTGATCATGAATTTTCATCAATTGAAAATTTCATCCCCTGTTTTCAGCAAATCAATCCCAAATCAATCCTTCCCTGTTTCAATTTCAATTTTGGAAAACTAATGTTCCTCCCCCTTTTGTCATCAAGGGAAACCTGCACCAAATATGAAAAACACAACAAAATATCCATAACAAAGTAACAAGAGTGTATCAAAGTATCACAGAGCAGTGAGTATCAAATCATGCTCATACAAAAAATAGATTGAGCCTAATAGAGCCAATATCAAATAAAATAAACAAACAGTCATCAATCATTAGAAAGATTGAATTCTGAACCGGAATCAGCTTCGTAATCCCCTGTTCCCATTTCATCATCAAAGCTCTTAATCATGAAGCCAACTCTATCATGACATTTCTTCCAAGCCCTTTCCTGTTCATATTCCAATTTTCTGGCAATCTTGTGGGATTTGAACATCAACTTGGACATATTGCGCATCTCATTGAGAACCTCCCGGATTGATGCAGTAACATTTGAGGGTTCAGGATGGCTCTCCAGATCACTGAGAGATGGTTCAGAAGTGACAGATTTTTTGCCTTTCTTGCCCGAAACTCCTCCTCCTTTAATCATTGAAACCTTGTTCTCAACAGATTCATTAGTCAAATCAATCTTAAAATACTCAAATATACATGTGAGGAACATGCCATAAGGAAGATTAGCCTTTTTGGTACTTTTCACTGCTTCCCACATATGACGTATCATAATATAAGCAAATGAAATTTGGGAAGAAGTAAGAAGAGCAAATAAAATGATAGAATCAGAAACTGTTACTCTGTGGTGAGAACCGCCTTGTGGAGTGAGAATGTGAGTGATGATACGGTGCAACAGAGAGTTCTCAGGGCCGAGTGCTCGATGAGTTGGGATTAGTCCATCCAAACCAGAGAGATTTGCACAGATGTGTTGCAAGACTGTTTGCTGTGCAATGCCAACTTGATCATCCCACTTATCAACCATGTAAACTTTTGGCCCTTCATCTTCATATCCAAGAGCAGCGCCTATGGTTTGAGGATTGAGGGTCATGTAAACACGTTTGACGTAAGAGTGAATTGAGCCATCAATCAAACACATGTTTGCATAGAATTCCCAGACCAGCTCCGGGTAAACAAATTTCTGAATGTGAATCAGTGGAGTCCACTTCAGAGCATCAAACATGGAAGTAAAGTTGATTCCTTTGGTGGCCAGTTTCTCAAGATTTACCAAGTAAGAAAGGCAGAGTGGACGTTTCAGCAAAAATTCCTTGTGAAATTCATAGAAAGCACATGAGTAGAACCGAGAGGATCAAAGTGGGAGTGAGTTTTGTGAAATTTGTTCTTGAAATCGAGCGACTCCAAATTTGCAGGTTCTCTTGTATCATGCAGAACAAAGCTTTTCGGCTTTTTCTGAGAGCTTTTTGTGTGTGGAGTAGGTCTTTTCGGCGGTGATGGTGGTGGTGAGGTATGTGATTCCTCTTCTTCTTCTTGAACACTAGGTTGCTTGTTCTTTCCTCTCCCTGAAGATTTGTGAGCGATAACCTTGCGGTGCATGGTTTCGGTCCTTTTGGAAGGAGGTGATTGAGTAGAAGAGGAGGTAGAATGAAGATGGATATGTGTATGAGTTTGAGGTGATGAAAACGGTGGGCTTTTTAGAATGGGGGTTCGGCCACTTCTCTTGTGTGCCGTTTTCTTTTTCATGGTAGGATGAATGAAGAAGTTGAATATGAAAGGGTGGGAGTGCCGAAAGAGAGTGAGGAGAGAAGGAGGTTAGTGGTGCAATAAATGTGGATTGGAGAGAGATGATGGGGAAGTTAATAACCATAATGGCGCGGTTATTAACCAAGGGTTTTGAAAAAGGTGGTTTCCTAGAATCAAGGGATTAGATGGAGAGAGGGATTTGATTTGACAATAACCACTTCCAATAAGATTTGAAATGACAATCAAAAAGATTTTGATCATCATAAAATGAGGGATCAATAAAAGGTCAATGAGGGGTCAAACAATATTTTGTGGGGCCCATCAGAAGCAAAGTCTGCGCAGCCTCCCCCTTAATCATATCTCCTCCTGCATGCCTTATTTTTATCTTGTCTATTCCTACGAGATAAAACCGGACCAAATCAGAAATTCACAAATTTTTAACATGATTTAAATCAAACATTCCCAAGCTTTTCCTTAACAAACAGAATCTATCTTCACATAGGGGTTTTGTAAAAATATCAGCAAGTTGTTCTTCAGATTTTACAAATTGAATATCAATAGTACCCTTTTGCACATGTTCTCTAATAAAATGATATTTAATTTCAATGTGCTTTGTTCTTGAGTGCAGAACAGAATTTTTGGAAATGTTTATTGCACTCATGTTATCACAAAATAAGGGTATGCTATTGATTTTTAATTTGTAATCTTCCAATTGAGTTTTTAACCAAATTAATTGTGAACAACAAGCAGATGCAGAAATATATTCAGCTTCAGCTGTGGATAGAGCCACTGTGGCTTGTTTCTTGCTTGACCACATGTTGAGTGAGCTTCCAAGGAAGCAACACATGCCGGAGGTGCTCCTTCTATCCACTCTATCTCCCGCATAATCTGCATCACAAAACCCTACTGCACAAAAATCATCAGATTTTGGATACCATAAACCATAATCAGATGTTCCCTTAATATATCTAATGATGCATTTAACGGCCGATAAATGAGATTCTTTTGGGTGAGATTGAAATCTTGAACATACACCCACACTTTGAACAATATCCGGTCTAGAGGATGTAAGATACATTAGTGAACCAATCATTCCCCTATACTGTGTCTCATCCACATCTAGGCCATCATCATCTTTTTCAAGTTTAGTGTTAGGATGCATTGGTGTTCCCATTGGTTTGGAATTCTCTAAGCTAAATTTCTTTATCAATTCTTTTGCATACTTGCCTTGGTGAATAAAAGTACCACTAGGAGTTTGTTTAATTTGGAGGCTAAGAAAGAAAGATAGCTCTCCCATTAAACTCATTTCAAACTCACTAGTCATGAGTTTTCCAAACTCTTCACACAAGGACTCATTGGCTGATCCAAACACAATATCATCCACATAAACTTGAACAAGAAGGATGTCATCATTAGAAACTTTAATGAACAAAGTAGTATCGGTGGTTCCCCTTTGAAAATGATTTTCTAATAGGAAGGCACTAAGCCTTTCATACCAAGCTCTTGGAGCTTGTCTAAGGCCATAAAGAGCCTTTGAAAGTTTAAAGACATGATTAGAAAACTCTTTATGTTCAAAATCGGGGGGTTGAGCCACATACACTTCTCTATCAATAAAGCCATTAAGGAAAGCACATTTAACATCCATTTGAAACATTTTGAAACCTTTATGGGCAGCATAGGCAAGAAGAAACCTAATTGCTTCCATTCTAGCTACCGGAGCAAAAGACTCATCAAAATCTATTCCCTCTTCTTGATCGTAACCTTGGGCCACTAATCTAGCCTTGTTACGAACAACTTGTCCATCCTCACCAAGTTTATTTTTGAATACCCACTTAGTACCCGTTACCTTCTTACCATCCGGATGAGGTACTAATGTCCAAACCTTATTCTTGTCAAATTGAGCAAGCTCCTCTTGCATGGCCTTGACCCATGATGGATCTTCAAGAGCTTGCTTGACATTGTTGGGCTTCATTTGTGACAAGAGAGCAAGGTTGCTAGGTTCGGTTTGCCTTTTGGTGGAGGATCTTGTCGTTACACCTTGAGAGGGATCACCAATGATGAAGTCATGAGGATAACCCCTCATAGACTTCCATTCTCTAGGCTTTCGGACAGGTGTAGAACTTTGATGAGCTTCTGGTGGTCTCACTGTTTCAGTTGCTCGTGCCTGCTCAGGAGACAAAATGGAAATGTCTCCTCCAACCTGACGAGATAAAACCGGGCTGACAGATTCTTCATTTTGCACAGATTTGGGATTTTTTTTACATGTTCCATCCTCTTCACAATCTGAATCATTATCCTTTACAACACTGGGAATTAAGTTAGAATCGCAAAAAGTGACATGTATGGATTCCTCTATGATTTTATATTCTTTGAGATAAACTCTATAGGCCTTGCTTATGGTGGAATTTCCAACAAACATTCCTTCATAGGATTTTGGATCAAATTTTCCAAGGTTTTCCTTAATGTTAAGTACAAAGCATTTGCATCCAAAAATATGAAAGTACTTAAGATTTGGAGGGGTTCCTTTCCATAGCTCATAAGGTGTTTTCTTTAACCCTTTTCTAATGATTGTTCTATTCAAAAAATAACATGCTGTGTTCACAGCTTCAGCCCATAAAAATTTAGAAATTTCATTCTCACATAGCATGGCCCTAGTCATTTCTTGAAGGCTTCGATTCCTTCTTTCAACCACCCCATTTTGTTGGGGGGTTCTAGGGCATGAAAAATTATGAGAAATTCCTAAGTTATCACAGAATTTTTCAAAGTCTTGATTTTCAAATTCTCTTCCGTGATCACTTCTCAAATGGGCAATTTTCAAATCCTTTTCATTTTGAATTTTCTTGCAAAGGGTGGAGAAGGCATAAAATGCATCATTCTTATGAGCAAGGAAAAGTACTCAACCAAATCTAGAGTAATCATCTACCACCACAAGACCATAGTGTTTATCTCCTAAACTTTGAGTTCTAGTAGGACCAAAAAGATCAATATGTAACATCTCCAATGGCCTTTTGGTTGAGATTCCATCTTTTGATTTAAAAGAGGATTTTACTTGTTTGCCCAATTGGCAAGCATCACAAGTAAGATCCTTATCAAACTTGATGTTTGGAACTCCTCTAACCAAATTCTTTTTGACCAGCTTAGAAATTTGGTACATGCTAGCATGACCCAACTTTCTATGCCAAAGCCATTTTTCAAATTCAAGAGAGGTAAAGCATGTTACATTTTGTTCCTTTAAATCCTCAAGAGTTAATCCATACACATTGTTGCATCTTTTAGCTTCAAATAGAACATCCCCAGTTTTCTCACAAACAACTAAGCAAACAAACTTCTTAAAAATGACTTCAAAGCCCAAATCACACAATTGACTAACACTAAGTAAGTTATGTTTCAAGCCATGTACAAGAAGGACATCATTTATACAAGATGAGAGATTTTTACCCACTTTCCCAACAGCCACTATTTTTCCTTTTGCATCATCACCGAAAGTGACAAGTCCTCCATCATATTCATCAAGCTTTATGAAGAAGGTTGTCTTTCCGGTCATATGCCTAGAGCATCCGCTATCCATGTACCACATATTTTCTTTCTTCTTGGATGCTAGGCATACCTACAAAATAAGCTCAAGTGACCTTATGTATCCAAATTTTCTTGGATCCTTTCACGTTAAACCATCTCCTATGTCCCAAATCATTGTAATCAAAAACAACTTTGTAGACTTTATCACCAATCATTCTTTCACCAAAGAAACATTGAACTAGAAAATGACCACTTCGGTTACATAATCTACAAAATCTTGGAGTTGCTGTTTTGTTAAAGTAGGTGGGATCTTAAAACCTTGTGTCATTGGATGAAGAAGGTTTATCTTTAAAAGAGGGTTTTTCATCAGATTTATAAAATCCCAATCCAGCTTTATCAAAAAGTGGTTTTTGACTAGCCAATATTTGATTTAAATTTTCAGAACTGAGAGTAAATTTGGCTAAGTCATTTTCAAGATTTTTAACCTTTTCCCGCAACTCTTCATTTTCCTTAAAACAGTTTACATATGCCACTACCGAGTGATCACTTTCACAGCTTCTAAATTGGGCTTTCAACTGCTTATTTTCTTCCACAAGATCACAAGCAGTTTCAGCCTCCCTTAGTTTTTCTTTAAGAAAATCATTTTCAGCTTTAAGAATGAAAATTTGTTGTTCAAGATCTTGATTATCAGTCAGAAAACATCTTATTTTTTCAGAGAGGTGATCTATCATGAGATGAAGGTCTTCGGTGTCAGGGTTTTGAAAAAATACCTGATCTACATGATCTGCCATGAGACAAGGCTGTGACTTAGTTTCAGATTCTTCGTCACTGTTCGAGTCATTTTTTATGTCTTCCCATGAAGCCATCAGACCTTTCTTCTTTCCTCCTTTTCTCTTCTCCTCCCTTTTTAACTTGGGACAATCAGATTTGTAATGCCCCATCTCCTTGCAGTTGAAACAAGTAACTTTACTAAGGTCTTTCCTCATTTTTCTTGAGCTGCCGCCTTTGTTTTTGTGCTTCATCATTTTCCTGAATTTTTTTGCAAATAACACAAATTCACTTTCAGATAAGTTATCACTGGATTCATCATCCAGGGGGTTAGTAACAGAAAAAAATGCAATTCCTTTCTTTTTTGATTCTTTTTTCAAATAAGTATTTTCAAAAGCAAGAAGATTTTCTCTCAAATCATCAAGTGTCATGGAATCAAGATTACTACTTTCAGAAATAATTAAAGCTTTTGTTTCCCACTCTTTAGTGAGACATCTCAGCACTCTTCTCACAAGCACAGAATCAGAATGTGTAATTCCCAGAGCATCTAAGCCAACAATGATAGTGTTGAACCGTTCAAACAGTTCATCAATGGACTCTCCTTCCTTCATTGCAAACATTTCATATTCTCTGTTCAACATGTCTGTCCGAGTCTTCTTTACAATGGTGGTTCCTTCATGAGTGATTTATAGCTTGTCCTAGATTTTCTTTGCCATTGTGCATCGTGATACCCGTCGGTACTCCTCAAAGCTGATAGCACAGTTGAGCAGGTTTACTGCCTTGGCATTTAACTCTACCTTCTTCCTATCTTCCTCGGTCCATCTTGCTTCTGGTTTGAGGGTGACTACTCCTTCAGCACTTGTGGTAGTTGGAAATTGAGGCCCTTCCAGGATAATCTTCCAAAGTCTGTAATCCACAGCTTGTACAAATATCTTCATCCTCTCCTTCCAATAGGTATAATTTTTCCCATTGAAAAGAGGAGGTCTATTGCTTGATTGTCCTTCGGTCAGATTATAGGACACCACATTTGCGCCACTATTTTCCGCCATGAGGATCTTTACTCCAAGCTGCAAAGCTTGATCTCTTTGAGACCAAGCTCTGATACCAATTGATGGTTTTAGTGGCTAACAGAAGGGGGGGTTGAATCTTAGCCCCCTTTTTGCTTGATAACACTTGCTAGACTTAGAGGAAACTTTTCTGTTTTTAGCTCTTCCCTAGCCACGAGACATTTTCATTTTGTCTCATCACTTGACACGAGACATTTTTGATTTTTCATCTGAACAGTAAAAACATAATTGAAGTAGGAAGAGAGAGAGAAGATTACACCCAGATATATCCTGGTTCAGCTGCTAAGTGCAGTGCAGCCTACATCCAGTCTCCATCACAACAATGATGGAATTTTACTATAATCATCCAGATTACAAATTGTAAAGTGCTAACCCAACTTACAAGGGGATTCCCACAGAATCATGAAACACAACACAGATGTACAAAGGAACTTTAAGACATCTATGGCTTTTTCTTTTAATTTTGCACTCTCTGCCTTTTTTCGCTCTATGACTTTTTTTATACAAACCTCACTGTTTGCCTTTTTCCATGAGACTCAAGACATGACAAAATTAAACAGAAAAATACTAAACAGAATACATTGAAGGAGAAGAGAAATCTGTTAGCTCAGGTAGCTCTGAGAACACTGTGCCTTGCACTCTCACACTTTCTCCTTGCTCCAAACAGTGGTTGTTCTCTCTTTTTTAAAGAAGAGGGAAGCCTCCACACTTGAAGCCAACACCCGAACCAACTTCTTCCTCCTTCGAGAAACAAAACCGGTTCGACCACATAGAGAGAGAAGAGATAACCATGCAAAACCCAACATGCAATTACCTCTAGTCCTTTCTTGATCATCACTCTTCATCAATCCGAGCTCTCCATCCTTGGCTTGCTCTCCAAGATGGATTTCCGGCCCTTGATGCTTCATGATGATGATGACTTCATCTGCTTCAATCTCTGCCTCTTCCATCACTTCGCCACTCTAGCTACTTCCTGTGGTGGTTGAGCAGAATCAAAGACAAGCCATGCTTCAAGAATCTCCCTTGCTGGCCGAATCTTTATCTTCCTTTTTGAGCATGAAGAGCTCGAGATTACCTGATGAGCGGATAATTTGTACGCGTTTTGGCATTGTTTTTAGTATGTTTCTAGTAGGATTTAGTTAGTTTTTAGTATATTTTTATTAGTTTTTAGTTAAAATTCACTTTTCTGGACTTTATTATGAGTTTGTGTGTTTTTCTGTGATTTCAGGTATTTTCTGGCTGAAATTGAGGGACCTGAGCAAAAATCTGATTCAGAGACCGAAAAGGACTGCAGATGCTGTTGGATTCTGACCTCCCTGCACTCGAAGTGGATTTTCTGGAGCTACAGAAGCCCAATTGGCGCGCTCTCAACGGCGTTGGAAAGTAGACATCCTGGGCTTTCCAGCAATATATGATAGTCCATACTTTGCTCAAGATTTGATGGCCCAAACCGGCGTTCAAAGTCACCTTCAGAATTCCCAGCGTTAAACGCCGGAACTGGCACCAAAGTGGGAGTTAAACGCCCAAACTAGCACAAAAGCTGGCGTTTAACTCCAAGAAGAGTCTCTACACGAAAATGCTTCATTGCTCAGCCCAAGCACACACCAAGTGGGCCCGGAAGTGGATTTTTATGTCATTCACTCATCTTTGTAATTCTTAAGCTACTAGTTCCCTATAAATAGGACCTTTTACTATTGTATTTTCATCTTCGGACAGCTAGTTCTTAGATCATTGGGAGGCTGGCCATGCCTAGACCTTGTTCTTATGTATTTTCAACGGTGGAGTTTCTACACACCATAGATTAAGGTGTGGAGCTCTGCTGTACCTCGAGTATTAATGCAAATACTATTGTTCTTCTATTCAATTCAGCTTGTTCTTGTTCCAAGATATCACTTGTTCTTCAACTTGATGAATGTGATGATCCGTGACACTCATCATCATTCTCACCTATGAACGTGTGACTGACAACCACCTCCGTTCTACCTTAGATTGGGTGGATATCTCTTGGATTCCTGATACACGACGCATGGTTGTTGCTCGCCTGACAAACGAGCGCTCGCCTGACAACCGAGCCATCCATTCCGTGAGATCAGAGTCTTCGTGGTATAAGCTAGAACTGATGGTGGCATTCAAGAGAATCCGGAAGGTCTAAACCTTGTCTGCGGTATTCTGAGTAGGATTCAATGATTGAATGACTGTGACGAGCTTCAAACTCGCGATTGTGGGGCGTTAGTGACAGACGCAAAAGAATCACTGGATTCTATTCCGACATGATCGAGAACCGACAGCTGGATAGCCGTGCCATGACAGGGTGCGTTGAACATTTCCACTGAGAGGATGGGAGGTAGCCACTGACAACGGTGAAACCCTTGCATACAGCTTGCCATGGAAAGGAGTAAGAAGGATTGGATGAAGACAGTAGGAAAGCAGAGAGACGGAAGGGACAAAGCATCTCCATTCGCTTATCTGAAATTCTCACCAACGAATTGTATAAGTATCTCTATCTTTATCTTTATGTTTTATTCATCATCTATACCCATTTGAGTCTGCCTGACTGAGATTTACAAGGTGACCATAGCTTGCTTCATACCAACAATCTCTGTGGGATCGACTCTTACTCACGTAAGGTTTATTACTTGGATGACCCAGTACACTTGCTGGTTAGTTGTGCGAAGTTGTGATAAAGAGTTGAGATTGCAATGAGCGTACCATGTTGATGGCGCCATTGATGATCACAATTTCGTGCACCAAGTTTTTGGCGCCGTTGCCAGGGATTGTTGAGTTTGGACAACTGACGGTTCATCTTGTTGCTTAGATTAGGTATTTTTTTCAGAATTTCTTTAAGAATGAATTCTAGAGTTTCATGATGATCTGTTGAAATCTGGCTGGCTGTGAAGCCATGTCTAATCTTATTGGACCGAGGTTTCAACTTATCATCACAAGAGCTTGTTGATTTCTATCAATCTTGCTGTTGAAGCAATGATCTGCTGAGGCTTGGCTGGCCATTGGCCATGTCTAGTGTTTTGGACCGGAGCTTTCCTTGAAAGCTTGGCTAGCTGTGAAGCCATGTCTAATTCCTGGACCGGAGTCTTAGACTAGCATTGCAATGATTCCTGGAGTTCTAATTAAGAATTCTGAAACCTTTATTTTCTTTTTTTTTTCAAAAAAGCACAAAAAAATTACAAAATCATAAAAACAAAAAAAATTATTTTATGTTTCTTGTTTGAGTCTAGTGTCTCATTTTAAGTTTGGTGTCTTGCATGCATTGTTTATTTGATCTTGGTTCTATTTTCAAGTCAATAATACAGAGAACTGAAGATTCAGTACATGCAGTAGAGGAATTACACAGAAAAAGCCGGGCGTTCAAAACGCCCAGTGAAGAAAGGAAAACTGGCGTTTAAACGCCAGCCAGGATACCTGGTTGGGCGTTTAACACCCAAAAAGGTAGTGCATTGGGCGTTAAACGCCAGAATGTGCACCATTCTGGGCGTTTAACGCCAGGATGGCACAAGAGGGAAGATTTTGTTTTTAATGCAATTTTTTTTTTCAAGTTTTCAAAGTTTTTCAAAATCAAATCTTTTTCAAATCAAAACTTTTCAATCAAATCTTTTTCAAAATCAATTTCTTTCCATTTTCAAAAATACTTGCTATCAATTAATGATTTGATTCAACATTTCAAGTATGTTGCCTTTTCTGTTGAGAAAGGTTTAATGTTTGAATCATATCTTTTCTTGTTAGCCAAGTCATTATTTTTTTAAAAATCAAATCTTTTTAAATTGTTTTTCAAATCATATCTTCTTAAAACCATAACTTTTTCAATCATATCTTTTTAATCACATCTTTTTCAAAAAAGTGTTCAATCATATCTTCTTCAAAATCTTTTTCAAAATGATTTTAAAATCTTTCTAATTAATTTTCGAAAAAAACTCTCCCTCTCTTCTCACATCCTTCTATTTATGGAGTACCACTCCTCCTCAATGCACAATTCGAACTCTATCTCACTAAGTTCGAATTCTTCTACCTCTTCCTTCTATTTTTCTGTTTCTCTGACACCTCAAGGAATCTCTATACTGTGACATAGAGGATTCCATATTTTCTTGTTCTCTTCTCTTTTATATGAGCAGGAACAAAGACAAAGGCATTCTTGTTGAGGCTGATCCTGAACCTGAAAGGACCTTAAAGCGAAAGCTAAGAGAAGCTAAGGCACAACTCTCTGTAGAGGACCTAACAGAAATCTTCAAAGAAGAAGAACCCATGGCAGCCGAAAACAACAACAATGCCAACAATGCAAGGAAGGTGCTGGGTGACTTTACTGCACCTACTCCCAACTTCTATGGGAGAAGCATCTCTATCCCTGCCATTGGAGCAAACAACTTTGAGCTTAAGCCTCAATTAGTTTCTCTAATGCAACAGAATTGCAAGTTCCATGAACTTCCACTGGAAGATCCTCATCAGTTTTTAGCTGAATTCTTGCAAATCTGTGACACTGTCAAGACCAATGGGGTTGACCCTGAGGTCTACAGACTTATGCTATTCCCTTTCGCTGTAAGAGACAGAGCTAGGATATGGTTGGACTCACAACCTAAAGAAAGCCTGAACTCTTGGGAAAAGCTAGTCAATGCCTTCTTGGCAAAGTTCTTTCCATCTCAAAAATTGAGTAAGCTTAGAGTGGAAGTCCAAACCTTCAGACAGAAGGAAGGTGAATCCCTCTATGAAGCTTGGGAAAGATACAAACAATTAATCAGAAAGTGTTCCTCTGACATGCTTTCTGAATGGAGCATCATATGTATTTTCTATGATGGTCTCTCCGAACTATCCAAGATGTCATTGGATAGCTCTGCTGGAGGATCTCTTCATCTGAAGAAGACGCCTATAGAAGCTCAAGAACTAATTGAAATGGTTGCAAATAACCAATTCATATACACTTCTGAAAGGAATCCTGTGAACAATGGGACAAATCAGAAGAAAGGAGTTCTTGAGATTGATACTCTGAATGCCATATTGGCTCAGAACAAGATATTGACTCAGCAAGTCAATTTGATTTTTCAAAGTCTGTCTGGAATGCAAAATGCACCAGGCAGTACTAAGGATGCTTCATCTGAAGAAGAAGCTTATGATCCTGAGAACCCTTCAATAGAAGAGGTGAATTACATGGGAGAACCCTATGGAAACACCTATAATTCTTCATGGAGAAATCATCCAAATCTTTCATGGAAGGATCAAGAGAGACCTCAACAAGGTTTCAATAACAATAATGGTGGAAGAAACAGGTTTAGCAATGGCAAGCCTTTTCCATCATCTTCTCAGCAACAGACAGAGAGTTCTAAGCAGAGCTACTTTGACTTAGCAACCATGGTCTCTGATCTGATCAAAACCACTCAAAGTTTCATGACTGAAACAAGGTCCTCCATTAGAAATTTGGAGGCACAAGTGGGACAGCTGAGCAAGAAAATTACTGAACTCCCTCCTAGTACTCTTCCAAGCAATACAGAAGAAAATCCAAAAGGAGAATGCAAGGCCATCAACATGGCCGAATTTGGAGAAGAGGAAGAGGCAGTGAACGCCACTGAGGAAGACCTCAATGGACGTCCACTGGCCTCCAATGAGTTCCCTAATGAAGAACCATGGGAATCTGAGGCTCACACTGAGACCATAGAGGTTCCATTGGATTTACTTCTGCCATTCATGAGCTCTGATGAGTATTCCTCCTCTGAAGAGGATGAGTATGTCACTGAAGAGCAAGTTGCTAAATACCTTGGAGCAATCATGAAGCTAAATGACAAGTTATTTGGTAATGAGACTTGGGAGAACGAACCTCCTTTGCTCACCAAAGAACTGGATGACTTGTCTAGGCAGAAATTACCTCAAAAGAGACAAGATCCTGGGAAGTTTTTAATACCTTGTACCATAGGCACCATGACCTTCAAGAAGGCCTTGTGTGACCTAGGGTCAAGTGTAAACCTCATGCCTCTCTCTGTAATGGAGAAGCTAGGAATCTTTGAGGTACAAGCTGCAAGAATCTCACTAGAGATGGCAGACAATTCAAGAAAACAAGCTTATGGGCTAGTAGAGGATGTTCTGGTAAATATTGAAGACCATTACATCCCTGCTGATTTCATAGTCCTAGAGACTGGGAGGAGCATGGATGAATCTATCATTCTTGGCAGACCCTTCCTAGCCACAGCAAAGGCTGTGATTGATGTTGACAGAGGGGAATTGATCATTCAAGTGAATGAAGAATCCTTTGTGTTTAAGGCTCAAGGATATCCCTCTGTCACCATGGAGAGGAAGCATTAAGAGCTTCTCTCAAAACAGAGTCAAACAGAGCCCCCACAGTCAAACTCTAAGTTTGGTGTTGGGAGGCCACAACCAAATTCTAAGTTTGGTGATGAACCCCCACACTCAAACTCTAAGTTTGGTGTTGGGAGGTTCCAACATTGCTCTGAGTATCTGTGAGGCTCATTGATGAGCGGATAATTTGTACGCTTTTTGGCATTGTTTTTAGTATGTTTTTAGTATGATCTAGTTAGTTTTTAGTATATTTCTATTAGTTTTTAGTTAAAATTCACTTTTCTAGACTTTACTATGAGTTTGTGTGTTTTTCTGTGATTTCAGGTATTTTCTGGCTAAAATTGAGGGATCTGAGCAAAAATCTGATCCAGAGACTCAAAAGGACTGCAGATGCTGTTGGATTCTGACCTCCCTACACTCGAAGTGAATTTTCTGGAGCTACAGAAGCCCAATTGGCGCGCTCTCAACGGCGTTGGAAAGTAGACATCTTGGGCTTTCCAGCAATATATGATAGTC
Organism: Arachis stenosperma; assembly: GCF_014773155.1. Lineage (NCBI taxonomy): Eukaryota > Viridiplantae > Streptophyta > Magnoliopsida > Fabales > Fabaceae > Arachis > Arachis stenosperma. The sequence continues at coordinate 152,588,697 of NC_080379.1, forward strand.
CATACTTTGCTCAAGATTTGATGGCCCAAACCGGCGTTCAAAGTCACCTCAAGAAATTCCAGCGTTAAACGCCGGAACTGGCACCTAAATGGGAGTTAAACGCCCAAACTGGCACCAAAGCTGGCGTTTAACTCCAAGAGGAGTCTCTACATGAAAATGCTTCATTTGCTCGGCCCAAGCACACACCAAGTGGGCCCGGAAGTGGATTTTTATATCATTTACTCATCTTTGTACACCCTAGGCTACTAGTTTTCTATAAGTAGGACCTTTTACTATTGTATTTTAATCTGGGTAGCTATCTTTGAGTTTTATGCTATCTTAGATCATTGGGAGGCTGGCCTCACGGCCATGCCTAGACCTTGTTCTTATGTATTTTTAACGGTGGAGTTTCTACACACCATAGATTAAGGTGTGGAGCTCTGCTGTACCTCGAGTATTAATGCAATTACTATTGTTCTTCTATTCAAGTCCGCTTATTCTTTGTCCAAGATATCACTTGTTCTTCAACTTGATGAATGTGATGATCCGTGACACTCATCACTATTCTCACCTATGAACAAGGTGACTGACAACCATTCTTGTTCTACAAGCATACGAGGCTTAGTGAATATCTCTTGGATTCTTTAACCGGAATCTTCGTGGTATAAGCGAGAACTGATGGCGGCATTCAAGAGAATCCGGAAGGTCTAACCTTGTCTGTGGTATTCTGAGTAGGATTCAATGACTGAATGACTGTGACGTGCTTCGAACTCCTAGCAGGCGGGGCGTTAGTGACAGACGCAAAAGAATCAATGGATTTTATTCCGGCCTGACCGAGAACCGACAGCTGATTAGCCATATGCTGTGACAGAGCATGGGAACATTTTCACTGAGAGGATGGGAGGTAGCCACTGACAACGGTGAAACCCTACATGAGCTTGCCATGGAAAGGAGTAAGAAGGATTGGATGAAGACTGTAGGAAAGCAGAGAGACGGAAGGGAAGGTATCTTCATACGCTTATCTGAAGCTCTCACCAATGATATACATAAGTACCTCTATCTTTAGCTTTATGCTTTATTCGTTTATCACTATACCCATTTGAGTCTGCCTGACTGAGATTTACAAGGTGACCATAGCTTGCTTCATACCAACAATCTCCGTGGGATCGACCCTTACTCACGTAAGGTATTACTTGGACGACCCAGTGCACTTGCTGGTTAGTTGTGCGAAGTTGTGTTTATGCCATGGTATTGAGCACCAAGTTCTTGGGGCCATTACTAGGGATTAATTGAGTTGTGAAAAGTAATGATCATAATTTCGTGCACCACTCATGAGAGCCCTCTGTCAAGCTACTGACATTAAAGAAGCGCTTGTTGGGAGGCAACCCAATGTTATATTTTATCTATTTTCCTTTGTTATTTTATGTTTTCTGTAGGTTGATGATCATGAGAAGTCACAAAATCAATTGAAAAAGCAAAAACAGAATGAAAAATAGAAAGAAAAATAGCACACCCTGGAGGAAGATCCTGCTAGCGTTTAAACGCCAGTAAGGGTAGTAGTTGGGCGTTTAACGCCCAGTCTGGCACCATTCTGGGCGTTTAACGCCAGAAAGGGGCACCAGACTGGCATTAAACGCCAGAAAAGGGCAAGCACTTGGCGTTAAACGCCAGAAATGGGCACCAGCCCGGCGTTTAACGCCAGAATTGGCTCAGAATGCATTTTTGCACGCCATTTGGTGCAGGGATGACTTTTCCTTGACACCTCAGGATCTGTGGACCCCACAGGATCCCCACAACCCCACCAACCATCTTTCTCTTCACCATTCACATCCATCCTTCATAAAACCCCACCTACCTCACCATTCAAATTCAAACCACTTTCCCTCCCAAACCCACCCATAATGGCCGAACCCTACCCCTCTCTCCACCCCTATATAAACCCATCTTCACTCCCTCATTTTCACACACCCTAAACACCACTTCTTCCCCTTTGGCCGAACCACAAAGCCACCTCCATCTCCTCTATTTCTTCTTCTTCTACTCTCTTCTTTCTTCTTTTGCTCGAGGACGAGCAAACCTTTTAAGTTTGTTGTGGTAAAAGCATTGCTTTTTGTTTTTCCATAACCATTTATGGCATCCAAGGCCGGAGAAACCTCTAGAAAGAGAAAAGGGAAGGCAAAAGCTTCCACCTCCGAGTCATGGGAGATGGAGAGATTCATCTCAAGGGTGCATCAAGACCACTTCTATGAAGTTGTGGCCTTGAAGAAGGTGATCCCCGAGGTCCCTTTCAAACTCAAAAAGAGTGAATATCCGGAGATCCGACATGAGATCCGAAGAAGAGGTTGGGAAGTTCTTACTAACCCCATTCAACAAGTCGGAATCTTAATGGTTCAAGAGTTCTATGCCAATGCATGGATCACCAAGATCCATGATCAAAGTGTGAACCCGGACCCAAAGAATTGGCTTACAATGGTTCGGGAGAAATACTTAGATTTTAGTCTGGAAAATGTGAGGTTGGCATTCAACTTGCCCATGATGCAAGGAGATGAACATCCTTACACTAGAAGGGTCAACTTTGATCAAAGGTTGGACCAAGTCCTCACTGACATTTGTGAAGAGGGCACCCAATGGAAGAGAGATTCAAGAGGGAAGCCGGTTCAATTGAGAAGGCATGACCTCAAGCCTGTGGCTAGGGGATGGTTGGAGTTTATCCAACGCTCAATCATTCCCACTAGTAACCGGTCTGAAGTTACTCTAGACCGGGCCATCATGATTCATAGCATCATGATTGGAGAAGAAGTAGAAGTTCATGAGGTTATAGCCCAAGAACTCTATAAGGTGGCAGACAAGTCCTCTACCTTGGCAAGGTTAGCCTTTCCTCATCTCATTTATCACCTCTGTTACTCAGTTGGAGTGGACATAGAAGGAGACATCCTCATTGATGAGGACAAGCCCATCACTAAGAAAAGGATGGAGCAAACAAGAGACCCCTCTCATCATGAAATCCCTGAGATGTCTGGTGCACGAAATTGTGAACACTACTTTGTCCATATTCAAATAATCCCCGGTAATGGCTCCAAAGACTTGGTGCTCAATACCATGGCATAAAACACAACTTCGCACAACTAACCAGCAAGTGCACTGGGTCATCCAAGTAATACCTTACGTGAGTAAGGGTCGATCCCACGGAGATTGTTGCTATGAAGCAAGCTATGGTCACCTTGTAAATCTCAGTCAGGCAAACTCAATTGGGTATAGATGATGAATAAAGCAGAAAAATAAAGATAGAGATACTTATGTATATCATTGGTGAGAGCTTCAGATAAGCGTATGAAGATGCCTTCCCTTCCGTCTCTCTGCTTTCCTACAGTCTTCATCCAATCCTTCTTATTCCTTTCCATGGCAAGCTCGTGTAAGGGTTTCACCGTTGTCAATGGCTACCTCCCATCCTCTCAGTGAAAACGATTGCATATGCTCTGTCACAGCATAGCGGAATTCAGCTGTCGGTTCTCGGTCAGGCCGGAATAAAATCCATTGATTCTTTTGCGTCTGTCACTAACGCCCCGCCTGCTAGGAGTTTGAAGCACGTCACAGTCATTCAATCATTGAATCCTACTCAGAATACCACAGACAAGGTTAGACCTTCCGGATTCTCTTGAATGCCGCCATCAGTTCTTGCCTATACCACGAAGATTCCAGTTAAAGAATCCAAGAGATATTCACTAAGCCTCAGATGCTTGTAGAACAAGAATGGTTGTCAGTCACCTTGTTCATAGGTGAGAATGGTGATGAGTGTCAATCATCACCTTCATCAAGTTGAAGAACAAGTGATATCTTGGACAAAGAACAAGCGGAATTGAATAGAAGAACAATAGTAATTGCATTAATACTCGAGGTACAGCAGAGCTCCACACCTTAATCTATGGTGTGTAGAAACTCCACCGTTGAAATACATAAGAACAAGGTCTAGGCATGGCCGAATGGTCAGCCTCCCAAATGATCTAAGATAGCATAAAACTCAAAGATAGCTACCAAGATGTATCAAATACAATAGAAAAAGGTCCTACTTATAGAAAACTAGTAGCCTAGGGTGTACAGAGGTGAGTAAATGACATAAAAATCCACTTCCGGGCCCACTTGGTGTGTGCTTGGGCTGAGCAAATGAAGCATTTTCGTGTAGAGACTCTTCTTGGAGTTAAACGCCAGCTTTTATGCCAGTTTGGGCGTTTAACTCCCAATTAGGTGCCAGTTCCGGCGTTTAACGCTGGAATTTCTTGAGGTGACTTTGAACGCCGGTTTGGGCCATCAACTCTTGGACAAAGTATGGACTATCATATATTGCTGGAAAGCCCAAGATGTATACTTTCCAACGCCGTTGAGAGCGCGCCAATTGGGCTTCTGTAGCTCCAGAAAATCCATTTTGAGTGCAGGGAGGTCAGAATCCAACAGCATCTGCAGTCCTTTTCAGTCTCTGGATCAAATTTTTGCTCAGATCCCTCAATTTCAGCCAGATAATACCTGAAATCACAGAAAAACACACAAACTCATAGTAAAGTCCAGAAAAGTGAATTTTAACTAAAAACTAATAAAAATATACTAAAAACTAACTAATCATACTAAAAATACTAAAACAATGCCAAAAAGTGTATAAATTATCCGCTCATCAATGCCTCAAGGGATGCACTTTCCTCCACAAAACTATTGGGAGAAACTGAACACCTCCCTAAGAGAATTGAGTTCCAACATAGGACAACTAAGGGTGGAGCACCAAGAACATTCCATCCTCCTCCATGAAATTAGAGAAGATCAAAGAACCATGAGAGAGGAGCAACAAAGGCAAGGAAGAGACATTGAGGAGCTCAAGCACTCCATAAGACCTTCAAGAGAAGAACAAGCCACCATCACTAAGGTGGACCCGTTCTTTAATCTCCTTGTTCTTTATTTTCCTGTTTTTCGAATTTTTATGCTTATGTTTATCTATGTTTGTGTCTTATGATCATTAGTGTCTATGCCTTAAAGTTATGAATGTCCTATGAATCCATCACCTTTCTTAAATAAATGAAAAATGTTCTTAATTGAAAAGGGGAAGAATTGCATGAATTTCAGATTTTATAACAGATTAATTATTTTGATGTGGTGGCAATACTTTTGTCTTCTGAATGTATGCTTAAACAGTGCATATGTCTTTTGAATTTGTGGTTCATGAATGTTAAAATTGTTGGCTCTTGAAAGAATGATGAAAAAGGATACATGTTACTGAGGATCTGAAAAATCATAAAAATGATTCTTGAAGCAAGAAAAAGCAGTGAATACAAAAAAAAAACGAAAAAAAGAAGGGAGAAAAAGAAAAAGAAAGAAAAAAAGAGAAATAAAGTTGTGATCCAAGGCAAAAAGAGTGTGCTTAAGAACCCTGGACACCTCTAATTGGGGACTCTAGCAAAACTGAGTCACAATCTGAAAAGGTTCACCCAATTATGTGTCTGTGGCATGTATGTATCCGGTGGTAATACTGGAAGACAGAGTGCTTTGGGCCACGGCCAAGACTCATAAAGTAGCTGTGTTCAAGAATCATCATACTTAACTAGGAGAATCAATAACACTATCTGGATTCTGAGTTCCTAAAGAAGCCAATCATTCTGAATTTCAAAGGATAAAGTGAGATGCCAAAACTGTTCAGAGGCAAAAAGCTAAAAGCCCCGCTCATCTAATTAATACTGATCTTCATAGATGTTTTTGGAGTTCATTGTATATTCTCTTCTTTTTATCTTATTTGATTTTTAGTTGCTTGGGGACAAGCAACAATTTAAGTTTGGTGTTGTGATGAGCGGATAATTTGTACGCTTTTTGGCATTGTTTTTAGTATGTTTCTAGTAGGATTTAGTTAGTTTTTAGTATATTTTTATTAGTTTTTAGTTAAAATTCACTTTTCTGGACTTTACTATGAGTTTGTGTGTTTTTCTATGATTTCAGGTATTTTCTGGCTGAAATTGAGGGACCTGAGCAAAAATCTGATTCAGAGACTGAAAAGGACTGCAGATGCTGTTGGATTCTGACCTTCCTTCACTCGAAGTGGATTTTCTGGAGCTACAGAAGCCCAATTGGCGCGCTCTCAACGACGTTGGAAAGTAGACATCCTGGGCTTTCCAGAAATATATGATAGTCCATACTTTGCCCAAGATTTGATGGCCCAAACCGGCGTTCAAAGTCACCTTCAGAATTTCCAGCGTTAACCGCCGGAACTGGCACCAAAGTGGGAGTTAAACGCCCAAACTGGTACAAAAGCTGGCGTTTAACTCCAAGAAGAGTCTCTACATAAAAATGCTTCATTGCTCAGCCCAAGCACACACCAAGTGGACCCGGAAGTGGATTTTTATGTCATTTACTCATCTTTGTAATTCTTAAGCTACTAGTTCCCTATAAATAGGACCTTTTACTATTGTATTTTCATCTTCGGACAGCTAGTTCTTAGATCATTGGGAGGCTGGCCTCCCGGCCATGCCTAGACCTTGTTCTTATGTATTTTCAACGGTGGAGTTTCTACACACCATAGATTAAGGTGTGGAGCTCTGCGGTTGACAAACCCCAATTTGACGGTTTGTTTTGCATTGAATTTAGAGTATTTTGATAACCTTTTGTCACATTTAGCCTAGGAATTAGCATGGTTTTGTTATCTCTCCCATATTTGTGCTTAAGTGTAAAAACATGCTTTTTAAGCCTTATTTTGATGAATTCTAGTTCCTCTTTGATTCCATAAGATGCCTTGATGTGTTGCTAGTAATTCCAGGATTGAAATAGGCTAGGCATAGATCAAAGAAAGCAAGGAAGGAAGCATGCAAGTGGAGAGAAGCACGAAAAGCCAAAGAATTGATTTCGACCAAGCACGCGTACGCGCACAAGGCGCTCGCGCGCACATTGCGATACAGGCCAAGGACGCGCAAGCGTACCGTGCGCGCACGCGTCGTAGCCCGCACGTGATTCTTTTATTGCAACACGTGCCTGGCGATTTTGGAAGGTTTTAGCAACCAACTTTGGCGCCAAAATGCATATAAGAGCCAAGGATTGAAGGGGATTAACACACATTCACATCCATAGACTAATTAGAGATCCTTAGGTAGATATTTTTTAGTTAGTTACATTTGTAGAGAGAGAAACTCCAACTTCTCTCTAGGATTCATCTTCATTTTCTCAATTCTCAACCATTCCTTGGTGAGATCTATTGCCACTCTCAATTTACTTTGTTCATGTTGTAGATCCTCATCTCTAATCTCAATTAGTGTTTGTAACTGTTCAATTCTTGTAGATCTTAGGTTTAACTTTGTTGTTTTGGATTCTATTGATTCATTGAAGATCTCATTTTCATTGTTGTTCATTGTGATTGTTGTTAATCTCTTGTGTTGAACTGCTTTAATTCTAAATCTCTTCTCAATTTTACTATGTCTTTCATTCTTGCTCTCCAAGTGTTTGAGAAAATGCCAACTTTAGATATGGAGTAGCATTCCCTCACTTGGCCTAGTGGTTGAGTCATTGGAGACACTTGAATAATGGATGTCAATTGTTGATTAAGAATTGAGGATTGCTAATTGACTTAGAGTGCACTAAAGCTAGACTTCCCTAGGGTAAGACTAGGACTTGTGACTTGAGTTAATTACTTTTACTTGACTTCCCTCTATAATTAGGGGTTAACTAAGTGAAGCAACACTCCTTTGTTATCACAATTGACGGAAGCTATAGTGATGGAACGACTTAACCAATAACATGCATCCTTGTAGCATTCCTAGGGAAGAATGACTCGGGACTAATACTCTCGGTTATAGATTGTAGATTTGTTTGATGATGGATTTTGCGTCGGTTTAGGCTATACTACGATTGATTACTTGATAATTTCTATACCGGCAAAAATCCATTCGTCAGCTGTACCTCGAGTATTAATGCAATTACTATTGTTCTTCTATTCAATTCAGCTTGTTCTTGTTCCAAGATATCACTTGTTCTTCAACTTGATGAATGTGATGATCCGTGACACTCATCATCATTCTCACCTATGAACGTGTGACTGACAACCACCTCCGTTCTACCTTAGATTGGGTGGATATCTCTTGGATTCCTGATACACGACGCATGGTTGTTGCTCGCCTGACAAACGAGCGCTCGCCTAACAAACGAGTGCTCGCCTGACAACCGAGCCATCCATTCCGTGAGATCAGAGTCTTCGTGGTATAAGCTAGAACTGATGGCGGCATTCAAGAGAATCCGGAAGGTCTAAACCTTGTCTGTGGTATTCTGAGTAGGATTCAATGATTGAATGACTGTGACGAGCTTCAAACTCGCGATTGTGGGGCGTTAGTGACAGACGCAAAAGAATCACTGGATTCTATTCCGACATGATCGAGAACCAACAGCTGGATAGCCGTGCTGTGACAGGGTTCGTTGAACATTTCCACTGAGAGGATGGGAGGTAGCCACTGACAACGGTGAAACCCTTGCATACAGCTTGCCATGGAAAGGAGTAAGAAGGATTGGATGAAGACAGTAGGAAAGCAGAGAGACGGAAGGGACAAAGCATCTCCATTCGCTTATCTGAAATTCTCACCAATGAATTGTATAAGTATCTCTATCTTTATCTTTATGTTTTATTCATCATCTATACCCATTTGAGTCTGCCTGACTGAGATTTACAAGGTGACCATAGCTTGCTTCATACCAACAATCTCTGTGGGATCGACTCTTACTCGCGTAAGGTTTATTACTTGGACGACCCAGTACACTTGCTGGTTAGTTGTACGAAGTTGTGATAAAGAGTTGAGATTGCAATGAGCGTACCATGTTGATGGCGCCATTGATGATCACAATTTCGTGCACCATTACCTCACCAAATCTGACCATATTTGGTGAAAATCTCAGCCACTACATACTTTTCTTTTTCGTGCCATCATTGTGATGGTCCTGTAGAGTGTTCTCCCTCTACTTCGGTAGCTCCATTTTGCTTTCATGGACACCATTGTTTCCTGTGTAATGACCGAAGAGAAGAAGAAAAGAGATGAGAGAGAATAAACTTAGAAGGAAAGTAATTAAATGATTTAATCAATTCAAGTAAAAAGGTGCTTTTACTTCCCTAGTGGTTTAGCGTGCAGCATTGATATTTTCAATCAAATCAATGACACAATCTCTCTCATAGTTCCCATGCTTTAACTTCTCTTAATAAATTTTGAAATCCATCATGATGAGCAAAGGAGTTCCGTTGGAAGCATTTTTGCTTTCTCTTTTCATCTTGGTTTCGGACCAAGTTTGGAAACATTCATCAACAACAAGATTGGGCTTTGTAGCATTGGAAATTAATTTGGCCCAAATTAGTAACATTTGCTTTCCTGATGAATATTTTTTCGGATCATACATTGAGCACATAAGAAAGCATTCATTTGGGCTTGCATCAATAACATTCATTCTGGCCCAATTAATAATTCAGCTTCATAGCATGAGAAGCATGTAGCAATGTTTATTATTTGACACAATTGGGCTTAAACCAGAATTTCATTTTCGGCCCAACACAAAATCTGCACAACAAAAATTATTAATTAAGAAAATATGAATTAAGATTAAATTAATAATTTTGTAATTAAATATTTAATAATGTTTGTTCATCATCAAAATTAAATAAGAGTTTTTCAAACTCATCAACTTTCATATAGATATCCTGATCTAATGAGCCGTATAAATAGGCTGTTACCACATCCATTAAATGCATATGTAGTTTATGATATGCAGATAAACTGACCAAATAACGCAATGTTATCGCATCCACTACAAGGGAATACGTTTCTTCATAATCTATACCGGACCTTTGTAAAAAATCTTGTGCCACAAGTCGGGCTTTATAGCGCACAACTTCATTTTTCTCATTTCGTTTTCTCACAAATACCCATCGGTATCCAATAGGTTTTACATCTTCAGGTTTGATTGAAAACTTATTTTGAAAAAGATGTGATTAAAAAGCTATGATTGAAAAGATTTGATTTGAAAACAATTTTAAAAGATATGTTTTGAAGACAATTTTTTAAAAGATTTGATTTTGAAAATTAATGACTTGCCTAACAAGAAAAGATATGATTCAAACATTAAACCTTTCTCAACAAAAAAGGCAACAAATTTGAGATGTTCAATCAAATCATTAATTGTTAGTAAGTATCTTTGAAAAAGGAAAGAAATTGATTTTGAAAACATTTGATTGAAAAGATATGATTTGGAAAAGATTTGATTTTGAAAAACTAAAAAAAAATTGATTTGAAAACAAAATCTTCCCCCTAGCACCATCCTGGCGTTAAACGCCCAGAATGGTATACATTCTGGCGTTTAACGCCCAAAATGCACCCCTTTTGGGCGTTAAACGCCCAACCAGGTACCCTGGCTGGCGTTTAAACGCCAGTCTGTCCTTCTTCACTGGGCATTTTGAACGCCCAGCTTTTTCTGTATAATTCCTCTGCAGTATGTTCTGAATCTTCAATTCTTTGTATTATTGACTTGAAAAGACACAAATTAAAAATATTTTTGGATTTTTTAATAATCAAAATGCAACAAGAATCAAATAACAATGCATGCAAGACACCAAACTTAGCAGTTTGTATACAACTGACACTATATGAGACACATAAACATTCAAGTCAAAAGAATTCAAAGATCAGAGTAAGAAATCGTCAAGAATTACTTGAAGATCCTTAAGACACATGAATGAATGCATGCAATTGACACCAAACTTAAGATGAGACACTAGACTCAAGCAAGAAACATCAAATATTTTGGTTTTTTATGATTTTGTGAAAATTTTTTTTGTGATTTTCGAAAATTAAGTGGAAAAAGATATCAAAATTCTTAATGAGAATTCCAGGAATCAGTGCAATGCTAGTCTAAGACTCCGGTCCAGGAATTAGACATGGCTTCACAGCCAGCCAAGCTTTCAAAGAAAGCTTCGGTCCAAAACACTAGACATGGCCAAAAGCCAGCCAAGCCTTAGCAGATCACTGCTCCAAAAGCAAGATTGATAAATATCAACAAGCTCTTGTGATGACAAGTTGAAACCTCGGTCCAATGAGATTAGACATGGCTTCTCAGCCAGCCAGACTTCAACAAATCATCATGAAACTCTAGAATTCATCTTCAAGAATTTCGAAAAAAATAAATACCTAATCTAAGCAACAAGATGAACCGTCAGTTGTCCATACACAAACAATCCCCGGCAACGGCGCCAAAAACTTGGTGCACGAAATTGTGAACACTATTTGTCCATATTCAAATAATCCCCGGTAATGGCTCCAAAGACTTGGTGCTCAATACCATGGCATAAAACACAACTTCGCACAACTAACCAGCAAGTGCACTGGGTCATCCAAGTAATACCTTACGTGAGTAAGGGTTGATCCCACGGAGATTGTTGCTATGAAGCAAGCTATGGTCACCTTGTAAATCTCAGTCAGGCAAACTCAATTGGGTATAGATGATGAATAAAGCATAAAGATAAAGATAGAGATACTTATGTATATCATTGGTGAGAGCTTCAGATAAGCGTATGAAGATGCCTTCCCTTCCGTCTCTCTGCTTTCCTACAGTCTTCATCCAATCCTTCTTATTCCTTTCCATGGCAAGCTCGTGTAAGGGTTTCACCGTTGTCAATGGCTACCTCCCATCCTCTCAGTGAAAACGATTGCATATGCTCTGTCACAGCATAGCGGAATTCAGCTGTCGGTTCTCGGTCAGGCCGGAATAAAATCCATTGATTCTTTTGCGTCTGTCACTAACGCCCCGCCTGCTAGGAGTTTGAAGCACGTCACAGTCATTCAATCATTGAATCCTACTCAGAATACCACAGACAAGGTTAGACCTTCCGGATTCTCTTGAATGCCGCCATCAGTTCTTGCCTATACCACGAAGATTCCGGTTAAAGAATCCAAGAGATATTCACTAAGCCTCAGATGCTTGTAGAACAAGAATGGTTGTCAGTCACCTTGTTCATAGGTGAGAATGGTGATGAGTGTCAATCATCACCTTCATCAAATTGAAGAACAAGTGATATCTTGGACAAAGAACAAGCGGAATTGAATAGAAGAACAATAGTAATTGCATTAATACTCGAGGTACAGCAGAGTTCCACACCTTAATCTATGGTGTGTAGAAACTCCACCGTTGAAAATACATAAGAACAAGGTCTAGGCATGGCCGAATGGCCAGCCTCCCAAATGATCTAAGATAGCATAAAACTCAAAGATAGCTACCAAGATGTATCAAATACAATAGAAAAAGGTCCTACTTATAGAAAACTAGTAGCCTAGGGTGTACAGAGGTGAGTAAATGACATAAAAATCCACTTACGGGCCCACTTGGTGTGTGCTTGGGCTGAGCAAATGAAGCATTTTCGTGTAGAGACTCTCCTTGGAGTTAAACGCCAGCTTTTATGCCAGTTTGGGCGTTTAACTCCCAATTAGGTGCCAGTTCCGGCGTTTAACGCTGGAATTTCTCGAGGTGACTTTGAACGCCGGTTTGGGCCATCAAATCTTGAGCAAAGTATGGACTATCATATATTGCTGGAAAGCCCAGGATGTCTACTTTCCAACGCCGTTGAGAGCGCGCCAATTGGGCTTCTGTAGCTCCAGAAAATCCACTTCGAGTGCAGGGAGGTCAGAATCCAACAGCATCTGCAGTCCTTTTCAGTCTCTGGATCAGATTTTTGCTCAGATCCCTCAATTTCAGCCAGATAATACCTGAAATCACAGAAAAACACACAAACTCATAGTAAAGTCCAGAAAAGTGAATTTTAACTAAAAACTAATAAAAATATACTAAAAACTAACTAGATCATACTAAAAACATACTAAAAACAATGCCAAAAAGTGTATAAATTATCCGCTCATCACAACACCAAACTTAAATTGTTGCTTGTCCCCAAGCAACTGAAGATCAAATAAGATAAAAAGAAGAGAATATGCAATGAACTCCAAAAACATCTATGAAGATCAGTATTAATTAGATGAGCGGGACTTTTAGCTTTTTGCCTCTGAATAGTTTTGGCATCTCACTTTATCCTTTGGAATTCAGAATGATTGGCTTCTTTAGGAACTCAGAATCCAGATAGTGTTATTGATTCTCCTAGTTAAGTATGATGATTCTTGAACACAGCTACTTATTGAGTCTTGGCCGTGGCCCAAAGCACTCTGCCTTCCAGTATTACCACCGGATACATACATGCCACAGACACATAATTGGGTGAACCTTTTCAGATTGTGACTCAGCTTTGCTAAAGTCCCCAATTAGAGGTGTCCAGGGTTCTTAAGCACACTCTTATTGCCTTGGATCACAACTTTATTTCTTTCTTTTTCTTTCTCTTTTTTTTCGATTTTTTTTTTCGTTTGCTTCTCTTTTTTTTTTTTGTATTCACTGCTTTTTCTTGCTTCAAGAATCATTTTTTATGATTTTTCAGATCCTCAGTAACATGTCTCCTTTTTCATCATTCTTTCAAGAGCCAATATTCATGAACCACAAATTCAAAAGACATATGCACTGTTTAAGCATACATTCAGAGAACAAAAGTATTGCCACCACATCAATATAATTAAACTGTTATAAAATTCAAAATTCATGCAATTCTTTTCTTTTTCAATTAAGAACAATTCTTAAGAAAGGTGATGGATTCATAGGACATTCATAACTTTAAGGCATAGACACTAAGACACTAATGATCATAAGACACAAACATAGACAAACACAAAGCATAATTTTCGAAAAACAGAAGAATAAAGAACAAGGAGATTAAAGAACGGGTCCACCTTAGTGATGGCGGCTCTTTCTTCCTCTTGAAGATCCTATGGAGTGCTTGAGCTCCTCAATGTCTCTTCCTTGTCTTTGTTGCTCCTCCCTCATGATTCTTTGATCTTCTCTAATTTCATGGAGGAGAATGGAGTGTTCTTGATGCTCCACCCTTAGTTGTCCCATGTTGGAACTCAATTCTCCTAGGGAGGTGTTTAGTTGCTCCCAATAGTTTTGTGGAGGAAAGTGCATCCCTTGAGGTATTTCAGGGATCTCATGATGAGAGGGGTCTCTTGTGGGCTCCATCCTTTTCTTGGTGATGGGCTTGTCTTCATCAATAAGGGCGTCTCCCTCTATGTCAACTCCCACTGAATAACAGAGGTGACAAATGAGGTGAGGAAAGGCTAGCCTTGCCAAGGTGGAAGACTTGTCCGCCACTTTATAGAGTTCTTGGGCTATGACCTCATGAACTTCCACTTCTTCTCCAATCATGATGCTATGAACCATGATGGCCCGGTCTAGAGTAACTTCGGACCGGTTGCTAGTGGGAATGATTGAGCGTTGGATGAACTCCAACCATCCTCTAGCCATGGGCTTGAGGTCATGCCTTCTCAATTGAACCGGCTTGCCTCTTGAATCTTTCTTCCATTGTGCGCCCTCTTCACATATGACTATGAGGACTTGGTCCAACCTTTGATCAAAGTTGACCCTTCTAGTGTAAGGATGTTCATCTCCTTGCATCATGGGCAAGTTGAATGCTAACCTTACATTTTCCGGACTAAAATCCAAGTATTTCCCCCGAACCATAGTAAGATAATTCTTTGGATCCGGGTTCATATTTTGGTCATGGTTCTTGGTGATCCATGCATTGGCATAGAACTCTTGAACCATCAAGATTCCGACTTGTTGAATGGGGTTGGTAAGCACTTTCCAACCTCTTCTTCGGATCTCATAGCGGATCTCCGGATATTCACCCTTTTTGAGTGAAAAGGGAACTTCGGGGATCACCTTCTTCAAGGCCACAACTTCATAGAAGTGGTCTTGATGCACCCTTGAGATGAATCTATCCATCTCCCATGACTCGGAGGTGGAAGCTTTTGCCTTCCCTTTTCTCTTTCTAGAGGTTTCTCCGGCCTTGGATGCCATAAATGGTTATGGAAAAACGAAAAAGCAACGCTTTTACCACACCAAACTTAAAAGGTTTGCTCGTCCTCGAGCAAAAGAAGAAAGAAGAGAGTAGAAGAAGAAGAAATGAGGAAGAAGGGAATGGCTTAGTGTATTCGGCCAAGGAGGGGGAGAAGTGGTGTTTAGGTTGTGTGAAAATGAAGGAGTGAAGAATGGTATTTATAGGAGAGAGGGGGTGATATGGTTCGGCCATTATGGGTGGGTTTGGGAGGGAAAGTGTTTTGAATTTGAAGGGTGAGGTTGGTGGGGTTTTATGAAGGATGGATGTGAGTGGTGAAGAGAAAGATGGGATTTGATAGGTGAAGGGTTTTTGGGGAAGAGGTATTGAGGTGATTGGTGAATGGGGGAAGAAGAGAGAGGGTGGTGGTGGGGTAGGTGGGGGTCCTGTGGGGTCCACAGATCCTGTGGTGTCAAGGAAAAGTCATCCCTGCACCAATTGTTGCTCAAAATCACGTTTTGAGGCATTTCTGGCGTTAAACGCCGGGCTGATGCCCATTCCTGGCGTTTAACGCCAGGTTCTTACCCTTTTCTGGCGTTTAACGCCAGTCTGGTGCCCCTTTCTGGCGTTAAACGCCCAGAATGGTGCCAGACTGGGCGTTAAACGCCCAACTGCTAGCCTCACTGGCGTTTAAACGCCAGTGGGTTCTTCCTCCAGGGTGTGCTGTTTTTCTTCCTGTTTTTCATTCTGTTTTTGCTTTTTCAATGAATTTTGTGACTTCTTATGATCATCAACCTACAAAAGACATAAAATAACAAAGAGAAATATATAAAATATAATCATTGGGTTGCCTCCAACAAGCGCTTCTTTAATGTCAGTAGCTTGACAGAGGGCTCTCATGGAGCCTCACAGATACTCAGAGCAATGTTGGAACCTCCCAACACCAAACTTAGAGTTTGAATGTGGGGGTTCAACACCAAACTTAGAGTTTGGTTGTGGCCTCCCAACACCAAACTTAGAGTTTGACTGTGGGGGCTCTGTTTGTCTCTGATTAGAGAGAAGCTCTTCATGCTTCTTCTCCATGGTGACAGAGGGATATCCTTGAGCCTTAAACACATAGGATTTTTCATTTACTTGAATGATCAGTTCACCTCCATCAACATCAATCACAGCCTTTGCTGTGGCTAGGAAGGGTCTGCCAAGGATGATGGATTCATCCATGCACTTCCCAGTCTCTAGGACTATGAAATCAGTAGGGATGTAATGGTCTTCAAATTTTACCAAAACATTCTCTACAAGTCCATGAGCTTGTTTTCTTGAGTTGTCTGCCATCTCTAGTGAGATTCTTGCAGCTTGTACCTCAAAGATCCCTAGCTTCTCCATTACAGAGAGAGGCATGAGGTTCACACTTGACCCTAAGTCACACAGGGCCTTTCTGAAGGTCATGGTGCCTATGGTACAAGGTATTGAAAACTTCCCAGGGTCCTGCCTCTTTTGAGGCAGTTTCTGCCTAGACAAGTCATCCAGTTCTTTGGTGAGCAAAGGAGGTTCATCTTCCCAAGTCTCATTTCCAAATAACTTGTCATTTAGCTTCATGATTGCTCCAAGGTATTTAGCAACTTGCTCTTCAGTGACATACTCATCCTCTTCAGAGGAAGAATACTCATCAGAGCTCATGAAAGGCAGAAGTAAGTCCAATGGAATCTCTATGGTCTCATTTTGAGCCTCAGATTCCCATGGTTCCTCATTTGGGAACTTAGTGGAAGCTAGTGCACGCCCATTGAGGCCTTCCTCAATGGCGTTCACTGCCTCTCTTTCCTCTCCAGATTCGGCCATGTTTATGGCTTTGCACTCTCCTTTTGGATTTTTTTCTGTATTACTTGGAAGAGTACTTGGAGGGAGTTCAGTAATTTTCTTGCTCAGCTGTCCCACTTGTGCCTCCAAATTCCTAATGGAGGACCTTGTTTCAGTCATGAAACTTTGAGTGGTTTTGATTAGATCAGAGACCATGGTTGCTAAGTCAGAGGGGTTCTGCTTAGAATTCTCTGTCTGTTGCTGAGAAGATGATGGAAAAGGCTTGCCATTGCTAAACCTGTTTCTTCCACCATTGTTGTTGTTGAAACCTTGTTGAGGTCTCTCTTGATTCTTCCATGAGAAATTTGGGTGATTTCTCCATGAAGAATTATAGGTGTTTCCATAGGGTTCCCCTAGGTAATTCACCTCTTCCATTGAAGGGTTCTCAGGATCATAAGCTTCTTCCTCGGATGAAGCATCCTTAGTACTGCTTGGTGCATTTTGCATTCCAGACAGACTTTGAGAAATCAAATTGACTTGTTGAGTCAATATCTTGTTCTGAGCCAGTATGGCATTCAGAGCATCAATCTCAAGAACTCCTTTCTTCTGACCAGTCCCATGGTTCACAGGATTCCTTTCAGAAGTGTACATGAATTGGTTATTTGCAACCATTTCAATGAGTTCCTGAGCCTCTGTAGGCGTCTTCTTCAGATGAAGAGATCCTCCAGCAGAGCTATCCAAGGACATCTTGGATAATTCAGAGAGACCATCATAGAAAATACCTATGATGCTCCATTCAGAAAGCATGTCTGAGGGACATTTTCTGATTAATTGTTTGTATCTTTCCCAAGCTTCATAGAGGGATTCTCCATCCTTCTGTCTGAAGGTTTGGACTTCCACTCTAAGCTTACTCCATTTTTGAGGTGGAAAGAACTTTGCCAAGAAGGCATTGACTAGCTTTTCCCAAGAGTCCAGGCTATCTTTAGGTTGAGAGTCCAACCATATTCTAGCTCTGTCTCTTACAGCAAAAGGGAATAGCATCAGTCTGTAGACCTCAGGGTCAACCCCATTAGTCTTGACTGTGTCACAGATTTGCAAGAACTCAGCTAAAAACTGATGAGGATCTTCCATTGGAAGTCCATGGAATTTGCAATTCTGTTGCATTAGAAAAACTAATTGAGGCTTAAGCTCAAAGTTGTTTGCTCCAATGGCAGGGATAGAGATGCTTCTCCCATAGAAGTCGGGAGTAGGTGCAGTAAAGTCACCCAGCACCTTCCTTGCATTGTTGGCATTGGTGTTGTTTTCGGCTGCCATGGGTTCTTCTTTGAAGAATTCGGTCAGGACCTCTACAGAGAATTGTGCCTTAGCTTCTCTTAGCTTTCGCTTCAAGGTCCTCTCAGGTTCAGGGTCAGCTTCAACAAGAATGCCTTTGTCTCTGCTCCTGCTCATATGAAAGAGAAGAGAACAAGAAAATATGGAATCCTCTATGTCACAGTATAGAGATTCCTTCAGGTGTCAGAGGAAAAGAAAAATAGAAGAAAGAAGAAGGAGAAGAATTCGAACTTTTAATTAGGTGGAGTTCGAATTGTGCATCAAGAAGGAGTGATACTCCATAAATAGAAGGATGTGGGAAGGAGGGAAGAGAATTTTCGAAAATTAATTAAAAAGATGTCAAAAACATTTTGAAAAATTGATTGATAAATTTCGAAAATTCAAAGTGGAAAAGAAATCAAGTGATTTTTGAGAAAGATTTTGAAATTAGAAGTTAAAAAGATTTGATTGAAAACTTATTTTGAAAAAGATGTGATTAAAAAGCTATGATTGAAAAGATTTGATTTGAAAACAATTTTAAAAGATATGTTTTGAAGACAATTTTTTAAAAGATTTGATTTTGAAAATTAATGACTTGCCTAACAAGAAAAGATCTGATTCAAACATTAAACCTTTCTCAACAGAAAAGGCAACAAATTTGAGATGTTCAATCAAATCATTAATTGTTAGTAAGTATCTTTGAAAAAGGAAAGAAATTGATTTTGAAAACATTTGATTGAAAAGATATGATTTGGAAAAGATTTGATTTTGAAAAACTAAAAAAAAATTGATTTGAAAACAAAATCTTCCCCCTAGCACCATCCTGGCGTTAAACGCCCAGAATGGTATACATTCTGGCGTTTAACGCCCAAAATGCACCCCTTTTGGGCGTTAAACGCCCAACCAGGTACCCTGGCTGGCGTTTAAACGCCAGTCTGTCCTTCTTCACTGGGCATTTTGAACGCCCAGCTTTTTCTGTATAATTCCTCTGCAGTATGTTCTGAATCTTCAATTCTTTGTATTATTGACTTGAAAAGACACAAATTAAAAATATTTTTGGATTTTTTAATAATCAAAATGCAACAAGAATCAAATAACAATGCATGCAAGACACCAAACTTAGCAGTTTGTATACAACTGACACTATATGAGACACATAAACATTCAAGTCAAAAGAATTCAAAGATCAGAGTAAGAAATCGTCAAGAATTACTTGAAGATCCTTAAGACACATGAATGAATGCATGCAATTGACACCAAACTTAAGATGAGACACTAGACTCAAGCAAGAAACATCAAATATTTTTGGTTTTTTATGATTTTGTGAAAATTTTTTTTGTGATTTTCGAAAATTAAGTGGAAAAAGATATCAAAATTCTTAATGAGAATTCCAGGAATCAGTGCAATGCTAGTCTAAGACTCCGGTCCAGGAATTAGACATGGCTTCACAGCCAGCCAAGCTTTCAAAGAAAGCTTCGGTCCAAAACACTAGACATGGCCAAAAGCCAGCCAAGCCTTAGCAGATCACTGCTCCAAAAGCAAGATTGATAAATATCAACAAGCTCTTGTGATGACAAGTTGAAACCTCGGTCCAATGAGATTAGACATGGCTTCTCAGCCAGCCAGACTTCAACAAATCATCATGAAACTCTAGAATTCATCTTCAAGAATTTCGAAAAAAATAAATACCTAATCTAAGCAACAAGATGAACCGTCAGTTGTCCATACACAAACAATCCCCGGCAACGGCGCCAAAAACTTGGTGCACGAAATTGTGAACACTACTTTGTCCATATTCAAATAATCCCCGGTAATGGCTCCAAAGACTTGGTGCTCAATACCATGGCATAAAACACAACTTCGCACAACTAACCAGCAAGTGCACTGGGTCATCCAAGTAATACCTTACGTGAGTAAGGGTCGATCCCACGGAGATTGTTGCTATGAAGCAAGCTATGGTCACCTTGTAAATCTCAGTCAGGCAAACTCAATTGGGTATAGATGATGAATAAAGCATAAAGATAAAGATAGAGATACTTATGTATATCATTGGTGAGAGCTTCAGATAAGCGTATGAAGATGCCTTCCCTTCCGTCTCTCTGCTTTCCTACAGTCTTCATCCAATCCTTCTTATTCCTTTCCATGGCAAGCTCGTGTAAGGGTTTCACCGTTATCAATGGCTACCTCCCATCCTCTCAGTGAAAACGATTGCATATGCTCTGTCACAGCATAGCGGAATTCAGCTGTCGGTTCTCGGTCAGGCCGGAATAAAATCCATTGATTCTTTTGCGTCTGTCACTAACGCCCCGCCTGCTAGGAGTTTGAAGCACGTCACAGTCATTCAATCATTGAATCCTACTCAGAATACCACAGACAAGGTTAGACCTTCTGGATTCTCTTGAATGCCGCCATCAGTTCTTGCCTATACCACGAAGATTCCGGTTAAAGAATCCAAGAGATATTCACTAAGCCTCAGATGCTTGTAGAACAAGAATGGTTGTTAGTCACCTTGTTCATAGGTGAGAATGGTGATGAGTGTCAATCATCACCTTCATCAAGTTGAAGAACAAGTGATATCTTGGACAAAGAACAAGCGGAATTGAATAGAAGAACAATAGTAATTGCATTAATACTCGAGGTACAGCAGAGCTCCACACCTTAATCTATGGTGTGTAGAAACTCCACCGTTGAAAATACATAAGAACAAGGTCTAGGCATGGCCGAATGGTCAGCCTCCCAAATGATCTAAGATAGCATAAAACTCAAAGATAGCTACCAAGATGTATCAAATACAATAGAAAAAGGTCCTACTTATAGAAAACTAGTAGCCTAGGGTGTACAAAGGTGAGTAAATGACATAAAAATCCACTTCCGGGCCCACTTGGTGTGTGCTTGGGCTGAGCAAATGAAGCATTTTCGTGTAGAGACTCTCCTTGGAGTTAAACGCCAGCTTTTATGCCAGTTTGGGCGTTTAACTCCCAATTAGGTGCCAGTTCCTGTGTTTAACGCTGGAATTTCTTGAGGTGACTTTGAACGCCGGTTTGGGCCATCAAATCTTGGACAAAGTATGGACTATCATATATTGCTGGAAAGCCCAAGATGTCTACTTTCCAACGCCGTTGAGAGCGCGCCAATTGGGCTTCTGTAGCTCCAGAAAATCCATTTTGAGTGCAGGGAGGTCAGAATCCAACAGCATCTGCAGTCCTTTTCAGTCTCTGGATCAGATTTTTGCTCAGATCCCTCAATTTCAGCCAGATAATACCTGAAATCACAGAAAAACACACAAACTCATAGTAAAGTCCAGAAAAGTGAATTTTAACTAAAAACTAATAAAAATATACTAAAAACTAACTAGATCATACTAAAAACATACTAAAAACAATGCCAAAAAGTGTATAAATTATCCGCTCATCAATGCCTCAAGGGATGCACTTTCCTCCACAAAACTATTGGGAGAAACTGAACACCTCCCTAAGAGAATTGAGTTCCAACATGGGACAACTAAGGGTGGAGCACCAAGAACATTCCATCCTCCTCCATGAAATTAGAGAAGATCAAAGAACCATGAGAGAGGAGCAACAAAGGCAAGGAAGAGACATTGAGGAGCTCAAGCACTCCATAAGACCTTCAAGAGGAAGAACAAGCCACCATCACTAAGGTGGACCCGTTCTTTAATCTCCTTGTTCTTTATTTTCCTGTTTTTCGAATTTTTATGCTTATGTTTATCTATGTTTGTGTCTTATGATCATTAGTGTCTATGCCTTAAAGTTATGAATGTCCTATGAATCCATCACCTTTCTTAAATAAATGAAAAATGTTCTTAATTGAAAAAGGGAAGAATTGCATGAATTTCAGATTTTATAACAGATTAATTATTTTGATGTGGTGGCAATACTTTTGTCTTCTGAATGTATGCTTAAACAGTACATATGTCTTTTGAATTTGTGGTTCATGAATGTTAAAATTGTTGGCTCTTGAAAGAATGATGAAAAAGGATACATGTTACTGAGGATCTGAAAAATCATAAAAATGATTCTTGAAGCAAGAAAAAGCAGTGAATACAAAAAAAACAAAAAAAGGAAGGGAGAAAAAGAAAAAGAAAGAAAAAAAGAGAAATAAAGTTGTGATCCAAGGCAAAAAGAGTGTGCTTAAGAACCCTGGACACCTCTAATTGGGGACTCTAGCAAAACTGAGTCACAATCTGAAAAGGTTCACCCAATTATGTGTCTGTGGCATGTATGTATCCGGTGGTAATACTGGAAGACAGAGTGCTTTGGGCCACGGCCAAGACTCATAAAGTAGCTGTGTTCAAGAATCATCATACTTAACTAGGAGAATCAATAACACTATCTGGATTCTGAGTTCCTAAAGAAGCCAATCATTCTAAATTTCAAAGGATAAAGTGAGATGCCAAAACTGTTCAGAGGCAAAAAGCTAAAAGCCCCGCTCATCTAATTAATACTGATCTTCATAGATGTTTTTGGAGTTCATTGTATATTCTCTTCTTTTTATCTTATTTGATTTTTAGTTGCTTGGGGACAAGCAACAATTTAAGTTTGGTGTTGTGATGAGCGGATAATTTGTACGCTTTTTGGCATTGTTTTTAGTATGTTTCTAGTAGGATTTAGTTAGTTTTTAGTATATTTTTATTAGTTTTTAGTTAAAATTCACTTTTTTGGACTTTACTATGAGTTTGTGTGTTTTTCTGTGATTTCAGGTATTTTCTGGCTGAAATTGAGGGACCTGAGCAAAAATCTGATTCAGAGACTGAAAAGGACTGCAGATGCTGTTGGATTCTGACCTTCCTTCACTCGAAGTGGATTTTCTGGAGCTACAGAAGCCCAATTGGCGCGCTCTCAACGACGTTGGAAAGTAGACATCCTGGGCTTTCCAGAAATATATGATAGTCCATACTTTGCCCAAGATTTGATGGCCCAAACCGGCGTTCAAAGTCACCTTCAGAATTTCCAGCGTTAACCGCCGGAACTGGCACCAAAGTGGGAGTTAAACGCCCAAACTGGTACAAAAGCTGGCGTTTAACTCCAAGAAGAGTCTCTACATAAAAATGCTTCATTGCTCAGCCCAAGCACACACCAAGTGGACCCGGAAGTGGATTTTTATGTCATTTACTCATCTTTGTAATTCTTAAGCTACTAGTTCCCTATAAATAGGACCTTTTACTATTGTATTTTCATCTTCGGACAGCTAGTTCTTAGATCATTGGGAGGCTGGCCTCCCGGCCATGCCTAGACCTTGTTCTTATGTATTTTCAACGGTGGAGTTTCTACACACCATAGATTAAGGTGTGGAGCTCTGCGGTTGACAAACCCCAATTTGACGGTTTGTTTTGCATTGAATTTAGAGTATTTTGATAACCTTTTGTCACATTTAGCCTAGGAATTAGCATGGTTTTGTTATCTCTCCCATATTTGTGCTTAAGTGTAAAAACATGCTTTTTAAGCCTTATTTTGATGAATTCTAGTTCCTCTTTGATTCCATAAGATGCCTTGATGTGTTTGCTAGTAATTCCAGGATTGAAATAGGCTAGGCATAGATCAAAGAAAGCAAGGAAGGAAGCATGCAAGTGGAGAGAAGCACGAAAAGCCAAAGAATTGATTTCGACCAAGCACGCGTACGCGCACAAGGCGCTCGCGCGCACATTGCGATACAGGCCAAGGACGCGCAAGCGTACCGTGCGCGCACGCGTCGTAGCCCGCACGTGATTCTTTTATTGCAACACGTGCCTGGCGATTTTGGAAGGTTTTAGCAACCAACTTTGGCGCCAAAATGCATATAAGAGCCAAGGATTGAAGGGGATTAACACACATTCACATCCATAGACTAATTAGAGATCCTTAGGTAGATATTTTTTAGTTAGTTACATTTGTAGAGAGAGAAACTCCAACTTCTCTCTAGGATTCATCTTCATTTTCTCAATTCTCAACCATTCCTTGGTGAGATCTATTGCCACTCTCAATTTACTTTGTTCATGTTGTAGATCCTCATCTCTAATCTCAATTAGTGTTTGTAACTGTTCAATTCTTGTAGATCTTAGGTTTAACTTTGTTGTTTTGGATTCTATTGATTCATTGAAGATCTCATTTTCATTGTTGTTCATTGTGATTGTTGTTAATCTCTTGTGTTGAACTGCTTTAATTCTAAATCTCTTCTCAATTTTACTATGTCTTTCATTCTTGCTCTCCAAGTGTTTGAGAAAATGCCAACTTTAGATATGGAGTAGCATTCCCTCACTTGGCCTAGTGGTTGAGTCATTGGAGACACTTGAATAATGGATGTCAATTGTTGATTAAGAATTGAGGATTGCTAATTGACTTAGAGTGCACTAAAGCTAGACTTCCCTAGGGTAAGACTAGGACTTGTGACTTGAGTTAATTACTTTTACTTGACTTCCCTCTATAATTAGGGGTTAACTAAGTGAAGCAACACTCCTTTGTTATCACAATTGACGGAAGCTATAGTGATGGAACGACTTAACCAATAACATGCATCCTTGTAGCATTCCTAGGGAAGAACGACTCGGGACTAATACTCTCGGTTATAGATTGTAGATTTGTTTGATGATGGATTTTGCGTCGGTTTAGGCTATACTACGATTGATTACTTGATAATTTCTATACCGGCAAAAATCCATTCGTCAGCTGTACCTCGAGTATTAATGCAATTACTATTGTTCTTCTATTCAATTCAGCTTGTTCTTGTTCCAAGATATCACTTGTTCTTCAACTTGATGAATGTGATGATCCGTGACACTCATCATCATTCTCACCTATGAACGTGTGACTGACAACCACCTCCGTTCTACCTTAGATTGGGTGGATATCTCTTGGATTCCTGATACACGACGCATGGTTGTTGCTCGCCTGACAAACGAGCGCTCGCCTAACAAACGAGTGCTCGCCTGACAACCGAGCCATCCATTCCGTGAGATCAGAGTCTTCGTGGTATAAGCTAGAACTGATGGCGGCATTCAAGAGAATCCGGAAGGTCTAAACCTTGTCTGTGGTATTCTGAGTAGGATTCAATGATTGAATGACTGTGACGAGCTTCAAACTCGCGATTGTGGGGCGTTAGTGACAGACGCAAAAGAATCACTGGATTCTATTCCGACATGATCGAGAACCAACAGCTGGATAGCCGTGCTGTGACAGGGTTCGTTGAACATTTCCACTGAGAGGATGGGAGGTAGCCACTGACAACGGTGAAACCCTTGCATACAGCTTGCCATGGAAAGGAGTAAGAAGGATTGGATGAAGACAGTAGGAAAGCAGAGAGACGGAAGGGACAAAGCATCTCCATTCGCTTATTTGAAATTCTCACCAATGAATTGTATAAGTATCTCTATCTTTATCTTTATGTTTTATTCATCATCTATACCCATTTGAGTCTGCCTGACTGAGATTTACAAGGTGAC
The DNA here is from genome assembly GCF_014773155.1 of Arachis stenosperma. NCBI lineage: Eukaryota > Viridiplantae > Streptophyta > Magnoliopsida > Fabales > Fabaceae > Arachis > Arachis stenosperma. Next base: position 152,614,124 of record NC_080379.1, read on the forward strand.
CATAGCTTGCTTCATACCAACAATCTCTGTGGGATCGACTCTTACTCGCGTAAGGTTTATTACTTGGACGACCCAGTACACTTGCTGGTTAGTTGTACGAAGTTGTGATAAAGAGTTGAGATTGCAATGAGCGTACCATGTTGATGGCGCCATTGATGATCACAATTTCGTGCACCATTACCTCACCAAATCTGACCATATTTGGTGAAAATCTCAGCCACTACATACTTTTCTTTTTCGTGCCATCATTGTGATGGTCCTGTAGAGTGTTCTCCCTCTACTTCGGTAGCTCCATTTTGCTTTCATGGACACCATTGTTTCCTGTGTAATGACCGAAGAGAAGAAGAAAAAGAGATGAGAGAGAATAAACTTAGAAGGAAAGTAATTAAATGATTTAATCAATTCAAGTAAAAAGGTGCTTTTACTTCCCTAGTGGTTTAGCGTGCAGCATTGATATTTTCAATCAAATCAATGACACAATCTCTCTCATAGTTCCCATGCTTTAACTTCTCTTAATAAATTTTGAAATCCATCATGATGAGCAAAGGAGTTCCGTTGGAAGCATTTTTGCTTTCTCTTTTCATCTTGGTTTCGGACCAAGTTTGGAAACATTCATCAACAACAAGATTGGGCTTTGTAGCATTGGAAATTAATTTGGCCCAAATTAGTAACATTTGCTTTCCTGATGAATATTTTTTCGGATCATACATTGAGCACATAAGAAAGCATTCATTTGGGCTTGCATCAATAACATTCATTCTGGCCCAATTAATAATTCAGCTTCATAGCATGAGAAGCATGTAGCAAGGTTTATTATTTGACACAATTGGGCTTAAACCAGAATTTCATTTTCGGCCCAACACAAAATCTGCACAACAAAAATTATTAATTAAGAAAATATGAATTAAGATTAAATTAATAATTTTGTAATTAAATATTTAATAATATTTGTTCATCATCAAAATTAAATAAGAGTTTTTCAAACTCATCAACTTTCATATAGATATCCTGATCTAATGAGCCGTATAAATAGGCTGTTACCACATCCATTAAATGCATATGTAGTTTATGATATGCAGATAAACTGACCAAATAACGCAATGTTATCGCATCCACTACAAGGGAATACGTTTCTTCATAATCTATACCGGACCTTTGTAAAAAATCTTGTGCCACAAGTCGGGCTTTATAGCGCACAACTTCATTTTTCTCATTTCGTTTTCTCACAAATACCCATCGGTATCCAATAGGTTTTACATCTTCAGGTGTACGGACTATAGGTCCAAAGACTTCACATTTTGCAAGTGAGTCTAATTCAACCTTCATGGCTTCTTTCCATTTTGGCCAATCATTCCTTTGTCGACATTCTTCGACTGATCTTGGCTCAAGATCCTTACTTTCATGCATGATATTCAATGCCACATTATATGCAAATATTTCATTGACAATTGTCTTATTTCGGTCTCATTTCTCTCATGTAAAGACATAATTTATCGAGATCTCATCATTTTCACAATTTTTAGGTACCTGAACGTCTTCTGGCGTTATAATTATATCAGAATTTTGGACAACTGTAGGTGTCTTTACTGTGTCTTTTTCAACAGGAATAGTATTTACCTCTTTTTTCTTTCGAAGATTTTTATCTTTGGAACCGACAGGCCTGCCATGCTTCTGGCGTGTATTTGCTTCAGTGGCTATTTGTCTTACTGGGACATCAATTCGAATTGGGGCATTTTCTACCCTGCCACGCTTCTAGCGTGAATTTGCTTTAGTGGCTACTTGTCCTACTGGGACATCAATTCGAATTGGGATATTTTCCGCTGGTATATAAGATTTGGTTATCCTCTTTGTATCGAAAAATGCATCAGGCAATTCATTTGCTATTCTTTGCAAATGTATAATCTTTTGAACTTCTAGTTCACATTGCCCTGACCGAAGATCTAAATACATCAACGATGATGCATTCCAATTAAGTTCCTTTTCAGGAAGCTTATTCTCTCCCCTTAATGTTAGAAATTTTGATTCATTAAAATGATAATATGCAAACCGAGCTTTAAATACATCTCCCATTTGTATCTCAAGATACCTCACTATAGAGGGAGAATCATATCCAGCATATATCCCTAATTTTCTTTGGGGTCCCATTTTGGTGCGATTAGGTGGTGCAATGCGAACATATATCGCACACCTAAATATTCTTAAATGGAAAATATTTGGCTGCTGGCCAAAAGCTAATTGCATAGGAGAGAACTGATGGTAACTCGTTGGCCTCAAACAAATAAGTGTTGCAGCATGTAAAATAGCATGCCCCCAAACTGAGGTTGGGAGATTTGTTCTCATAAGCAAGGGTCTAGCAATTAATTGGAGGCGCTTAATAAGTGATTCTGCTAACCCATTTTGTGTGTGAACATAAGCTACTGGATGTTCAACACTTATTCCATTAGCCATACAATAAGCATCAAAAGTTTGGGAAGTAAATTCACCAACATTATCAAGGCGAATTGCTTTGATTGGATTTTCTGGAAATTGTGCTTTTAATCGAATAATTTGAGCTAGTAATCTCGCAAACGCCAGGTTGCGAGAAGACAATAAGCACACATGTGACCATCTCGAAAATGTGTCTATCAAGACCATAAAATATCTAAAAGATCCACATGGTAGATGAATAGGTCCACACATATATCACCTTGAATCCTTTCTATGAATTCAGGGGACTCAAATCCAATCTTTGCTGGTGATGGCTTTAAAATTAACTTCCCTTGAGAACATGCAGCACAACAAAATTCATTAGATTTAAGAATCTTCTGGTTCTTTAGTGAATGTCCATGAGAGTTTTCAATAATTCTCCTCATCATGGTTGTTCGCAGATGACCCAATCTATCATGCCAAGTTATGAATTCATTTGGGCTAGTAAACTTCTAGTTTATAATGGCATGTGATTCAATTGCACTAATCTTGGTATAATATAACCCAGATGAAAGTGAGGGTAACTTTTCTAATATAACTTTCTTATTTGAATCATGAGTTGTGATAAATAAGTACTCATGATTTTTCTCATTCATAGTCTCAATATGATATCCATTTCGGCGAATATCTTTAAAGCTCAACAAATTTCTTCGAGACTTGGTAGACAATAGTGCATTATTTATTATAAATTTTGTTCCTCCAGGAAACAAAATTATAGCTCTTCCGGAGCCTTCTATCACATTGCCTGAGCCAATAATAATATTAACATATTCTTCTTTTGGCACAAGATGGGTAAAATATATAGTACTTTTAAGAATAGTGTGCGAACTTGCACTATCCGCAAGGCAAATATCTTCAGAATATGTCCTTGCATTTTTCCTCAAAAACAAATAATAATAATAATAATAAAATGAGTAAAAGTACATGTACAGTAAAATTACTCATATGAATACTTAGTAAACACATATATTAAACTATTCCATCATTGATCAAGTAGCCAATATTTCCTTCAAAATCCTTAAAGAAATTAGATACATCATAATGAGTGGTGGAATTTTCATAATTTGAAACAAATTTTGTTTCCTTTTCTTTGTCATCCTTTTTCAAGGATGCTTGATAAAAATCAACTAGGTGCCTTGGGGTACGACAGGTACGTGACCAATGACCCTTTCCACCACAATGGAAGCATTTATCCTCAATTGATTTATTTTGCCCATTGTTCCTTTCTTTATCCCACTTCTGATGAGATCCTTTCTTGTGAACATAATTTTTTTTTCCTTCCATAATTTTTTTTGTTATCAAAATCTTGTCATTTACCTCTTCTAGGGTAATTTGCCACATTTACTTCAGGAAATGGGGCGACGCCAGCCGGGCGCGCTTCATGATTTCTTAAGAGCAACTCATTGTTGCGTTCAACAACAAGAAAGTAAGAAATTAACTCAAAATACTTTTTAAATCCTTTTTCTCGATACTACTACTGCATGAGCACATTCGAGGCATGGAAAGGTCGAAAAAATTTTCTCTAACATATCGGGTTTGAGGAAGTATCACCGTCTTTTGATGATTGTACCTTTCTTCAAGGTCTTTCCACAGATCTGCAGGATCTTTTAATGTAGGATATTCATTTTTCAATCCTTCGTCAAGACGACGACGAAGAAAAATCATGGCCTTGACTTTATCCTTTTGGGATGCATTATTTTCAGCCTTAATGGTATCTTCAAGATCCATTGAATCAAGATGGATTTCAGCAACTATATCCATGATAAATAATTATTTCGAAATATATCAAGAAAATTAAATTTAAGATGAGACAGTTTCAACATAATGAAAATTTGTTACCTGAAGTCTTCCTAAAATTTGATCAGAGTCTCGTGCTGATAACGTGTTGTAAAATAACTAAATAAATAAATAAGGAAAATGTAACAAATATAAAATAAAGAAATATAATTAGATAATAATATTAACCATAATTACAATCTCAATATAAAAGAGATTATTCATATATACTTATATATATGTATTATCATATGAAAGGAAGAAAGAGATGAAAAGATTTGTATATAAACCATATAAATAGAGAGAGAATTGTTATTGATTGTTTATTACTGTGTCTTTTATTTGTTCCATACATGTATTTATAGGCAAACAAAATTTACTTTTTCAAACTTCATTAATTTTCTTCAACATAAAGACTTATTCCTTTTAATATAAAAAAATTGAATTACCTATTTAATAGACATCTTTTCTTATCTATAACATTTTCGTCATAACAATAATAATATTTTTGGATTCGTTCCTGTGTGGAAGCAACTCCTTATCATCTTCTTTGGACTCAATATTTACCAATGCAACGAATTTCTTTTTGGCCATCACATAATTTATTTATATATATATCATCGTATATGTTAAAAGCGCAGTATGACAAAAATAAGTTATACCTAAAAGTATATAGGACGTAGTTATATTATCAAATTCAAATATAAAAGTACACATGCATTTATATATAAATGGACATTTTTAGGGTCTAATAGGGATTATTATTAATTAACTATGATAGAAAAGCTAGCAGAGCAGGGGAGCGTGCTTATTTTTTTGACTTGGGCTTCTTCACGATCATCACCGAACAGTGAGCATGATGAGTGCAGTGGTCACTCACACTTCCTAGAACAACTCTGCAACAATAAATATAACTTGTTCAAAAATGTATAATAATTAACATTCTCGTATTGTTAATTATTAACAATGAACATAAATTTATTAAAAACAGATTGGTTAAAAGTTTCAACGAATACTAATTCAAATGACATATTCTTTTTATTCTCACGTAAAAATTTTTTGTTCGAATCTTATTCCTAATTTTAAAAAAAATACACAACAAATTGGTTAAAACTAAACTATGGTTAAAACTAAACTACGCTGAAAATAATTATCACAAATTTTTATTTGTCTCTTTAATATTTTGTTTCATTAAATACGTTAAGTTTATTTTAAAATATATTAGATCATTTCCTATGTTAAAATAAATAAGGAAAAAAATATTTGGTTTAATTTTTTTTAATAAGAAGATAAATATCTTAAGTATTAAATTATAATCCGATAAAAAACACAATGTTGAATTCTTAAAATTTTTAAAAAGTAGAAATAAAAACAAATCGAAATCTCTTTTGTTTATAAATCTACACACATGCTGTAAAATAGTAAAATACATCTTCTTTCACTACAAGAAAAGAGAGCTATTTTAATATGATTTTTTTTAACGGTTATAATTAAGTGTAAAAATTAATATATATTTTTGACAAATATCACAAATGTAAAATTTTCTATATTTTTTTGATGAATAATTTGATTGTAAAAAATTACTCCTCAATTTTGACACTTATTTATTTTCAACTTACTCCATTATTCTTTTTCTTAGTTGAGCTCCGTCAATTTTGGCATCACACTACTCTCAATTTAGAATTATATTACTCATTCTTCATCTTCAAAATCTCAGTTTATTCTTCAGTTTTAAGATCTCATCTCATTCTTTGTTAAAATTTTTGTTAAGAATTTTTTATGGTCAATAAGTGTCAAAATAAATAGTATTTTTGACGATTAATAAGTATCACAAAAAATATATTCTCAAATTTTTCTAACAAATTATTTTTGAAGGCCAATATTTATCAAAATAAGATTTAAACTTTTTTTACAATTACTTATATGTCAAAAATATTATTTTTGACAAAACTTTTATTAACATATTTTCACAGTTAAAATAGTGTCAAAATTTATTTTTTTGACGAATTTTAATTTTTTTTGACACATAATAATCCTAAAAAATAATCTATATTGTTGTATATTGTTGTAGTGTTTTTTTCTATATCTACAAAAAAAAAATTGTTCATAAAAGAACTTTAACTTTTAGATGTAAAAAATATTATCTGGTTGAATTAATGGTATCCGTATATATATATATATACCTTTTGATAGCTCCATAACCACGACTACCTAAAACCAACAGGGATGCACGGTGCCTATCAACAGCATCACACAACACATTCCTAGCATCACCCTCAACAATTTCCACCAAAGCTCCGTGAACCTAAAATTTAACATAACCAGCCAGATTTATAAATCAATTAGGTCCTTGTCGTAAACAAATTTAAAGTTTATGTTTACTACTAAAACAAAAAACAGTAATTTTGAAAACATCTAACAAATGTAACTAAAATTAACATCACATTTTTTCTACTATTTGGCAAATTTTTTTATTTTTTTTCAAATTGAAAAGTATTATCAAGTAGTAAAAAAAGATAATATAAATTTTAACCTCAATAATACTTAAAAAGTATAACTAAAATTAATATAAAATTTTTCTATTTGGTAACACTTTTTAATTTGATCACATTTTTTATTTTATTTTTTATAAATTGAAAAGTATAATCAAATAGTAAAAATGTGATGTTAATTTTAGTTACCTTTTTTAGGTGTTTTCAAAATTATTTTATAGTTATTATTGTGGTCACCATAATTATAACTACCATAATAACATTTAAATGTGTGTGAGAGAGAGAGTCAAAGAGAGTCACATTAGAGCGCAGCATAGACATTTTTTTTAACTTGGATAGGATCACCACAAAATTATATATGTACTATACCGATTAAAATATGGTTAATGTTCTAAGGAAAAAGAAAGAGAAGATGTACAATACCGATTTATTAGTGCAAATTTGCTTAGCTTTTTCTGTAACTTGATCAGCGACCAATTTGAGCTCCAAATCTACGGCAGGGAAAATTTCAGGCCCTATGGCCACTGCTATATATATATAACATGAAGAATATAAATATATATATGTATAGTAATAGTATACCAATGTTAAAGTGTATGTTATGTATGTATATACATATATAAGATGAATAATTTGAATTGAGAAATATTAGAGGCGATGAGACCAGACATCATAATCTATTATTTGACATCTAAGTCTTTTTGTTAATTAAATTTAAAATAAAATTTATTAAAAATTATTGTAAATCTTATTATTTAATTTAATTAAATTTGATTCATAAAAAAATTTAAATATATAATATTATTTTTATTATTTTATTTTTATTTAATTACTTAACTATTAATTCTATTTTTTAGTCTAATTTATTGATGATTAACAGAATAAAAACAATAAGTTATAATAATTATTTAATATTTTTGATATGAATTACCAGGAGTAGGTCCTGCCACGGTACCAATAGGAACGGAAGGAAAGGGTTTTGCATAGACAATAACAAGATCGAAAGGAGCATCTGAGCCAAATGGGGTGAAGAAATGGTCAAGAGACCACTCCAGTGCATACTGGCTATTCTCTGTTTGATCCATGGCTAACACCATCACCCTCTTCTCTGAAGAACTACTCGACATTTTTCCAACACATACATACAACCTTAATTAATACTTGCCTTGTTGCCTACCTATTTATATACGGTAGGGGTTCGCCAACTATTATTTTCACACATTATATTATATATATGTATTTTACAACTACACGTACATGTACGGCTACACCTATATATTTAATTTATGGTAGAGACTCATCTGTAATTAATTTTATATAAAATTAAAAGTTAAAAATCGTTAAATAATAATTTTAAAAATTTAATTAAATTAACTTCTAATAAAGACAACTGTTATTTAAAAATCACCTTATCTGTGGTGTAAACTACTTTAAACTGTAAATGACTATTGATGCAACGATGAGGTAGCGTAACAAAAAGGCTGCCATGAGTGAGTGTGAGAAGGCAGAGAAGCTTTCAAGGAATATTTATATCTATATCAGGTTATTATCTTCTTAAGTTGTTTAATTAAAAAAAAAAAAAGACTTTTCGTATTCACGAGAGGAAATATTCAATTGAAAATTTCATCCCAAATATATAAGTTTATACTAAAATTAATTATCAATATAAAATATATATTAAAATATAAAAATAAATTAAATAATATATATTTATATATAAATATATAATAATTAATTTTAGTATATACATAATATCTTTTGTAAATAATACAAGATAAAGGTTAGGGTTTAACTTAATATTCTTTCTTTTATTTAGACAATAATAATTGGATACAATATTCTCACTAATTGAAGTTAACGTACTAACTTTATATGAGTTCTTATAAACAAAATTTCATTTCTTTATAATTTGACGACTTTAATGATTTATCTTGTAATTCTCTTCTCATTAAATGGAATTTGTTTTTAAGTTAACGTATCCTGATATATAACAACTTTAAATTTATATTTACCTATCGTTTCAGTTGATACCTCATATCTAGTTAATAAAAAAGAATAATAATATCACTTCTGTTTTTTAAAATGTCACCCTATATGTAAATTTTTTTTGTGTATCATAAAGAAAATGAGTGATATTATAAAAATATAAGTAACCATATTTATTCTCGTTAATAAAGTTAAATAAATAAAAAAATAAACATTATATATATAATCATGTTAAATGTACATAAAAAATAAATTATTTATACAAAATATATGTTGAAATATAAAATATGAATTAAAATAAATTAAATAATACATATATTTATATACAAATATATAGTAGTTAATTTTTAATATGCATATAATATTTTTATTATCTATAACATAATTAACAACGATTAGAAATAAATTAATTTGAAATTATTTATTTAAAAAGAAACCAACTACTTAAATATAGAAAGGGTATGAATGACATTTTGGGATATAAATGTTTTAAAGTGACTGATTTAGTCTTTTGATCTTTATTTATTATTAGTCTATTAGTATCTAAATTTATAAACCCATAGGTAAACCTTCCTATTGTGCGTGTAGATTTAACTTTAGAATAAAAAGGATTATGTTATGTATACATTAAAATTAGTCATTAAAATCAGTTATCAATATAAATAATATGTTAAAATATAAATACATATTAAAAATAAATTAAACTACACATATATTTATACACAAATATATTGGTGGTTGATTTTAATGACTAATTTTAGTGTACAAATAACGTTTCTCGAATAAAGATTAGAAGGTCTTCCATTATAAAGTTAAAAACTGGTTTATCTTATAATTTATAAATTTAAAGACTAATAAGTTAATAAAAATACATTGAAAATCAATTTAATTTTTACTAAAAAGTTATACGCTTCAATAAAATTTTAATCTTTATAATATATTTTATTTTTATTCTTACATTTTGTTTAGTTTTAATCCAATAAAATATAATAAAATAAAAGAGTTTCTTTCACTTTTTAATAAAAAGAACTAATAATAAAACTGAATAGAAAACTTTTGATTTTTTAATTATAAAATAAAAAAAAAACATGTACTTTATAATAACAAGAAATTCTTTAAATTAAATTTTTAAGATTATATTACGTATACACTAAAATCAGACATTAAAATTAATTATTAGTATAAAATATATATTAAAATATAAATATATATTAAAAATAAATTAAATTATACATATATTTATACACAAATATATTAATAATTAATTTTAATAACTAATTTTAATATATAAATAATATTTTTAAAATTTTTATATACATAGAAAAAGGAAAAAAGAAAGCTGGCATGGGAAGAAGGTAAGGCGTACGAGGGTATTGATGTGTGTACGAGGGTTACACTTTCCCAGTCGTTCCCATCGATGCAATATAATGGATGCCGACTTGCTGTACGGAACTCCAGGCACAAGCGATAATAAAATTACCATAATATAGCCTCGTCAATAAAATAAATATTTATTTTTATTTGAAATTATTAGTTAAAATTTTTTAAATAATTTAATATATTTAATTAAATTATTAATTTTATATAAAAAATAATTACGTATGAATATTTATTTATTAACAAATAATAAATAAATATAAAAATTTACATGTAATTATATCATTGTTTTTGTATAAAATTGATAGTAAAAAATTATTAAATAATTTAATAAATTTAATTAAATTTATTAATTTTATATGAAGATAACTTTTTTTTTGTATCAGGGTATCTATCAGGCCAGAAACCCAATAACTAAACCTTTAAGTACTACAGAAACAGGTAAAATAAACGTCCCTCCTAAATAAATAAGCTCTATTCTCGTTTTCTAGTGAATATCAAACTTGAGAGAGATGATTAAGAGACACAGACTTTTATCCATCTGTGACAATTTGCATTAGTCACATGAAGATAACTGATAGTGTGTTTCACCTAAATAAATTGGAACATTAAACTTTTACTTTCTTTTTTTTTTTCTAAATAAAAACCAGGAGTGCAGGAGAAAGTTCAAGATAGAAAAACTAAAAAGATAAAGAAAAAAATTAATGGCAATAGTAGCAGTATTCGTACAGCAAGTATCGAGTGGTGGCCAATGAAAATAAAGCTCAGAACCCCACACCCACACCCACATCCCACTCCACCATTTATATTTCTGAGGAATTCGGAATACATATTCGGCACTCAAATTGTTTTGGAATCGGGACTCTCAAATCTCATACCCTCACCTCACTTTCTTCATTCATTCCTGCCACCGCATCAACCTCCCTTGTAAGCTCCACTCTTCTCACCATTCAAATTCCATGCTTTCATTTAATTAATATCCACCTGTTTTTTCCTTTTTTTTTTGTCAACCAAATATATCCTTGTGATTGAAGCAGATAGACCTGTTCTTAGTTTTTCCTATCTTGAATCTGTAATTCATTTCTCTCTCTACTTTAATTTAGTGTAATATATATTTTCACATGTATTATCAACATGGAGAACGCTAAAAGTTAGATTTATATTATGAGTTGCTTCACTGAATGAAGGGTAAGGTATTTAATCGATTGATCAGATTTAATTAGTTTATGTTTTCCATTGCTTTTCTCAAGAAACTGATGATGAAGAACTACTATTACTGGTATTACTATTTAATTTGTAGTTGATTCTCCTATTATGTGTAATCTCTTTGTCCCCTTTAAAGTACCCCTTGATCTTAGATGTAGTTAATAATAATAATGGGGGTTTGGACTTTGAGATAGGGAAATTAAAGAATGACAAGGAAGAAGATAGAGATAAAGAAGATCGACAACATAAGTTCAAGGCAAGTTACCTTCTCAAAGAGGAGGAAAGGGCTCTTCAAGAAGGCTCAGGAGCTTAACACTCTATGTGATGCTGAAATTGCTCTCATTGTCTTCTCCACAACCAGCAAGCTTTTTCAATATGCTACTTCAAGGTATATTTTATATACTATATACTATATACAACTGCATTCTCACTATCCAGTACTCTTATTTATCTTACACCAATGGGAAGATATATTATTATATGAAGAACATTTTTTGTTGACTATATATAAGTTTATATGAGAAAGAAAATCAAGTGTGCTTCTTTTTGTTTTTTTTGTTTTTTGAAATAATAAGAGTGAAAAATGACATTATTAGTTATATATTGTCTAAAAAGAATTGGTCACCTAAACTTTTTTCATTAGGAAATATAAATTAATGAATCATTTTAGTACTATTTTTGAGAATAAAAAGTACAACAAAAAGTTGTTCATTATTTAGTATTTTCTAAAAAAGAAAGTATTGATTTGTTTGGTTTTTTTATTCTCTCTCATCTTTTTTATCTTTTTTTCTTTTTTAATTTTACTTTAGAATTGGATGGCTCTTATTCAAAAACTACATTATAAACAAGGTGATACAGTGTTTTTGTAGTTGTTTAAGCCTTATTATTTTCCTAATTTTAAGTGATGTGAGGATTTCTTACACTCTTGTGCTAATTTCATGCTCAAACTGAACGGGATTTAGTTGGACATACATGAAGAGGGTAAAATAACAAGAAGAAGAGGATTGAATTTGATACCAACTTAAATTGATGTAACCTACGAACAAAGATGTGCACGGCATTATTTGATTTCTCAAAGATACAAAGAATCAAAGAATTAACAATTTCAATTCATGAAAAATAATATATCCAGATAAATATCATATGCATTTTTTAAAAACCGAAATATAATGAACTAATGTACCTTTTAGGGATAGAATGATCTAAAAGAATATTTCAAAAAACTAAATTAATATCTTGTGTATATGTCTTTAACGAATTATATTAATATCATACCTTTCCGTAACTTTTTATTTTAGAAAATCCAAATCATCGTCTCTAATTATTAATCTCATTGTTCATCTAATTTTAGGTATGTAATGTTTGTGAAGTCTTAATTTTGTGAGCATTGTTAACAATGTAGAACATGCGTGCATGAGTTTTCTGGATGTAGTTGTATGTAATGTGTTGGATTTGTTGTTTTCAGTATGCAACAATTAATAGAAAGACGTAATCAGCATTCACCAATTCAAAAATCGGATCCTCCATCCGCTGTGCTGCAGGTATCAATTGTATTGCACCAAGTTCTTGTACTAGGTAGCTACTTGCCACAATTATGAATTTATAATATCATCAAAAAGGCAACTACAAATTATCTTTCTGTAGATAAAGAATATCCAAAACTGAGTTTGGTAGGTATTTTGAGACACAAAATATAGAGATGTGAAATATTTGCGTTTTGTCTTTAGTTTTACTCCTATCTAATTGATCTTAGCTTTTGGGTAGATAGAAAACTGTATAGATTATGTAATAAGAGTCGTATAATTGCAGAGATTGTTTGTAAGAATGGTATAATTGTTCATCATCATGGCCGTACTATTTTGTGTTTTCTGTTTAATGCTTGCACAAATGCAACTCCAGAGCTGTTTGTCTTCGTGTCTTTGAATTGAACCACTCTCTTTGTGGGCCTAATACCAAGTTGGATTATCTATCTATGATAAAATCTTCCTCATGCTTGTTTTGGCTTTGTTTAGAAGGCATTGTTGCTTTCTATACATACATATCTATTTAATTATGGACTATTATGATACATGTACACTAAAATCAACTATAAGTATAAATAGTATTTTTGGTGTATAAATATTTAATGGAATATTTGTATAATGTGTACAACGGAGATTTATGGAGTATTAGAGATATAATTATTAGTGTTATTTTTTTCCATCAGTTGAAATTTTTGGGATGAGTGGTATCATGATATGGTATTAGAGTGCTAAATCCGAAAGGTCAAGAGTATGATTATTATTCCTAATACTCGGATGGTTATTCTAGATAGTATAAGAGATGTTCATTTTGTAACTCAATAGCCCATTGTACAAATAGTCTATTATTTTTCTAGCAGAATCCATATTTAATTTAAAAATAAATTAAATTATATTCATATTTATACACAAATATATTGGTGGTTGATTTTGGTGTATAAATAGTATTTTTATTTAATTATTTATTTCTTGTAGATTGAATTTCAAGCATAATTCAATTATTTAAAAAAAAAAAACCTAGGGATTGGTTTTATACTTTTAGGCTTTGTGTGGATGAAAAAGCACACAATATGTATACTTGGTCTAAATTCTTGACAAGTATTGTGGATTCTGAATTGGAAACATTAAAGTGGGTGCGGATTGCGGAATATATGTACGTGGATTATATATTTATTGTCTTTAATATATCATTAATGATGAAATTAAGAATATTTTGGGAATTTTATGCATAGGTTGAGAGTGGTGCTGCCTCCAACTATGATATGCTGCGCAAGAAAGAAGAACAAAAGGCTCGTGAACTCAGGTATATATACAATGCAACAACCTAGCTAGCTGCTAGTGGTATTTGATTAATTAGAGATCCACATGTTGGATGCAATTTTAATTATACATACATATGAGTGATTCTGAAATATATGGTCTAATTTGCAACTGTGAGATAGGCAGTTAAATGGTGAAGATCTTCAAGGATTGACACTAAACGAACTCAACAAATTAGAAGAGCAACTTATAAAAGGTCTCTCTAATGCTTCAAAAGTAAAGGTTTGATGAATTTCTTATGCTTTAGCACTTGCAGATTACTCATATATGATCATTTATATATCTTGCTGATGTAATATTAATGCCAATGTGTTTCATCAGGATGAATTATTTACACAAGAGATCTACACCCTTAAGAGAAAGGTAAAAGTATATAGCTAAACCAAACTCACTAGCTCATACATTTCAAATTCAAACCCATATGGTTAATATGATTTTAATTTGTTCTATACATTTATAGTCTAATCATGAGAGAGAAATCATTGTTGTAGTTAAAATACTTAGGACTTTTTTCCATTCTAAATGCCATATTCTTTTATTGAGTGGAGCACAAACTCACTACTGTAATTTGCAGGGAGCAGTACTGACCGAAGAGAACCATAAATTGAAACAGGTAAAGGTTTCTCCGAACTCGTGCTTTAATTTAATTTGTTAATACTGCCTTTAAAATTAAACGATGATCTCATTAAGAATTATAATGATGGAATAGATATCATCAAGCATTGCAAATGAGCAAAGGAGTTCATTTAAATCCATTGTCTGCAATTCATCTTATCTTCCTGAAGAAGATCATGGTAGAGACACAAATCTAAAGCTGGGGTGAGTCAAAAAGCACTTTAATTACCCTCTAAGGTTTATTTAATTTTTGGAAAGTTTGGATGTAAATTTCTGGCAAAAGATGGAAAGAAATAAAAAGGTTAGATTAAATATTTATCTTTTTTATTTTTTTTAGGAATTATTATAAGTTAACTATATAAGATGTTTACAGTTATAATATGTTTTTTCTTTTTTGAGAAAATAAGAATAATGATTTGAGAGATTATTTTCAATCCGAATACTTTTCTAAAACATATTAAAATCTATAAATATATATGTCACTTTTGAAATCTCTTAATTGAAAGTAATGTTAAAGTTCTTTTGATAATTCCGCCCACAGTGTTTTAAATATTCACATAAAGGGAAACAGATTAAATTATATTGTAGCATTTCATATATAGGTTCTTTTATTACTATTATTTTTTCTACTTCTAATTAATCCCATACATGCTGGTAAAGATAGAAGACTTCTAGCCAGATATAATGGTTTTTCATACATGTATTCAAAAGTAAATCTCTGCAAAAACTGTGGATTGTTTGGTTACTTTAACTCATTTAAGTTCGTTTCTCTATATGTCATGCAGGTTACCTTAAACAAAATATTAAATTATGTGGAAGAAATGAACGGATTCACTTTCTTTCTGCCAATGCAATCCAAAAAGTCAAAACAAATTTAATCTTGTACTATTATTTACTGTATAAAAGTGAGGCCTTCCCCCCTTCTTTGGTGCAAGTGTAAAAGTATTCAAGTATTCCAAATAAGGTTTTATTATTTAAAATTTAAGAATTAAGCCTTTACATTTTGCAATTGAATTTCTAGATCAAACTTACCAATAAAAATAGACTCTCTTTTGGTACATAGAGTAACAGTATTTTAGTTCTAGAATTGTAGAATATAATTCAATTAAAAAGTTATATTACTATTTAAGAAACTGGTCGATTACATAAATACTTTCTAATTACGCATTACTATAAGACGTTTTACGTGAAAGTTAAAAAAAAATGTACTATACGTGGAAATAATTATTGAACCCAAATGTATAACTAGCCGTGCAAACCCATCATATATAATAAGAAAGAGAGGACTGATTAACATACATTAATTCGAAGAAACTACTTTAATAAAGACACTAAAAAATAATTTTTTTTAAAGACGTTTATATGTGTCATGTTATTATTAGATATTTTTATTAAATTAGTTAATAATTTATTTTTTAATAAATTAGAATAAAATCAGTTTATTATAACAACAATAATAAATCCAATTGTCTGCAATATAATTATTAGATCCGGTTTGATCCGATCGAATTACACAATTTAAACCGATTATCTTTAAATTTTTTAATAAAAAAATAAATATATCTCTGACATTTTGTTTTACGGATATTTAAATTCCTAAAACTTTAAAAATACAATTAGATTCCTAAAAAAATAAATTTATTATTATTATTATAAAAAAAATCGATTTTATTTTAATTTGTTAAAAAATTTAAAAATAACCGATTATTAATACGTCTAATAATAATGCGAGACGTAACCGTCTTAAAAAAAAACATTTTACCGTCTTTACGGAAACATCTCCTTAATTGGAAGCCCTCTATCTGCCACTACTGTTGGAGGAAGAGCTAGCAACTGTTGTTTACCATTGCTAACAAAAAGATAGAAAGGTGAGCAGCATGAAAGAAGATGCATAATATCCTCTTTCAATAATGCATATCAGTCTGGTGTTCTCTTGATTGTGGCCTTATATGGAATGATGGATCCTAATAAGTGCGCTTTGGAAAAGAGACTTGCTTTATTTATGGATTGAGTTGAATGGAATCAAGTCATATATATGTTAGTATGTTACTATATCATGTGATGATATAATTCATTGATGTTGTCGAATAATGTATGGTGTACAAATTATGTTAAATTTTAATTTCTTAGTCGCTTTTATTGAACAATATCCTAGCTATTTAGTATTTAAACGTGGGATAATGTATGAGCGTTGTACTAATAATCCTCTCTTTAGGTAGTATGTCATATCATTTGTTAATTAATGCTACATCATGGGTGGTATATTAAGTGTAATGTTTAGGGTAGGTACCTCATCAAGTTAGGGCAGATGTTAATTAATGCTACATCCAGCTTGGTAATATGTTAAGAGTTATGTTTAGAACACTACAAAAAATTTGTCGAATACAGTTAAATTTATCGATAAATTTATTAAAAAAAATCTCTCAGTAATATATTTATCATTGAAATTACTATTGAAATAAATTCAACGGTATAAATTTTGTCGATAATTATTTACTAACAAATTTTTTTACCTGCCATTAATTACCAGTAAATTTAGCGATAAATATTAACTTTTAATTAGTAAAATATTTTATCTTGTTACTGTCGGATTCATTCTCTGACAAATATGATAATAATATTAAATTTTATTTTTTTAAAAAAATTTTTTTAAAAATTCAACATATAATTTTAAATATTTAAATTCAATAATTTTTAAACTAACAAAATTTAAAATTTTATAATTTTTCATAATAAATTGTCCATAATTTTTCGTTAAAAATTCACAAATAAATTCACACATCAAGATTTACGAATAAATAAAAAAATTACTCGCGTATGAAAAAAAAGTAGCATTATAAACATATACTCTAAATTCAGGAAAGATGAACTTACATAAGGTTTGATATGAAAAACAAGATACTTCATAGTGGCTAAGTAAAATTACATAGTTAAAATTCTCTAGACAACAAAATATTGAAAAGAAAAATTAATTATACAAATAGCATATCTATTTAAGATTTTAAGTAATCTACTAACATGCATATTTATATCTCTCAAATGATATATCTACTTAAGCTTATACAGTTCAGCAACTTACAAATCTAGTTGGAGGTTTTGCATTATAAATTTACTGTCTACAAGAGCATTTTATGAAATAGTAGACTATACATATTCAATTGCAAACCATAAACATAATCAACACACAAACTATATACATATAATCAACACATAAATTATAATTAAACAAACAAATCAAAGTTCATATATTCAAATGAGTAAATTATAACAAATTTAGTAAAATTAACAATAATCAATTCAGCAAAATTAACTCAAAAAATAATTAACTCAGACAACAATAAACTCAGAAAATTAACAACAATTAACAATAAGTTAATAATTAACTTAGAAAATTAACAAGCTAAAATTAACTCAAAGAATTAACAACAATCAACACTAATTAACTCAGACAACAATAAACTCAAAAAATTAACAATTATTTAAAACACCATCAACTTAAAACAAACCCTAAATTACACCATACATAACATTATTTAATTTCTAATTACACTAAATTAATATAACAAAACTCTATCACACATTTTATTAAAAAATTTATTCAATAATTTAATAAAATACCTAACAAATTCTAAACAAACAAAAAAAATTGAAAAATTATAGAAAAATGACCTCTGATGGTGACTGCATAATGGTAAAAGCGTAGCGGTAACAGGAGACAGCAATGAAACCTACAGTGGTAGAGTTAGGATTTAGTAATATAACAAGCAACAACAAAAAATGGACAACAACCTTATGTTGGCGCGATGTAACTCAGCCACGATGATAGCGACAAGGCGACGACCTCCGATCGACGGCATGGCAGAGACTCCAACAGCAGTAACGACGATGTGCTAATTTGCAAGTAGTAGCGGTGCAACCTTCTTCAATGGACTAGAGAGAGAGAGAGAGAGAGAGAGAGAGAGAGAGAGAGAGAGAGAGAGAGAGAGAGAGAGAGAGAGAGAGAGAGAGAGAGAGAGAGAGAGAGAGAGAGAGAGAGAGAGAGAGGTTTTGCATTCAAATTTTATAAGAAATTTATCGTCGAATTTATCGGCAAAAAAGTTCGACGGTAAAGTGTTCGTCGTTGCCTAAACAACGCGTTTCACTAAATTCTGTTACTATAAAAAAATTTTTGACGGAAAATTCGACGATAAACCCGGCACTAATAAAATTAATTTTCACGCATCTATTTTCCGTCGGATTTAGCGGTAAAATTTTAAATCTAACGGTAACTTATTCAAAGGAAGAACTTTCACTCGTAACTGTAAAAAAATTTGCCGCTAAATCCATGGTAACATTCATCACTAAATCTGACGGTATTTAACGTATTTCTTGTAGTGGAACTTGACTTGACTTGAATCATATTAGAAGGCCCAAAAATTAAAAATAAAAAATAAAAAATTCTGAAAAATATTTAAATTAACAATAATAAATAATTAAAGGTATTAAAAAAGAAAATACAAAATAAATCAATAAAAAATATAATTATATTACATGTATATAAAAATAAGCCACTACATTAGTCATTTATATAAAAGGGTAAAGTACTAAATTGGTCCCTTACGTTTGGACGTAATCCTGTTTTGGTTCTTAAGGTTTAAAGTGTCACATTTGAATCCAAAAATTTTTTATTTAGCTTGAATGTAGTCCCACCGTGAGGTCAAAGTTAAGTAATTAATGGAATATCCTACATAACAGCAGTACAAGAACAATGTCGATAATCTGGAGAACAAGTACAAATTCTAGAGGCACAAAATCAAGCGTGGATGTATCAATATATTTATTTATCATTCTCTTTAGTTCTATAGAAAATATTTTATTTAAATTATAAGAAGACTAATAAATAAGTATATTGATGCATACACAGTTTATTTTGTGCCTCTGGAGCTTGTACTTGTTCTCTAGATTATCGACCTTATTCTTGTACTGCTGTCATGTAGGACATTCCGTTAATTATTGTTGCAGCGTGGATCCAAATCTGATGTGATGCCATGGCAAAAACGCAGCCCTCACCGTCCTCGATGAGGACTAAACCCAACACAGGCCCAATGTAAACCCTAGAATCCTTCAACCTGTGAACGAAGAGCGTCCTCACACAACCAATTATCCTAACCTCACAAGAATTGAGATCAGACATCATGAATTCGCCAACCTCCGATCCCCTAAAATCACCCACCAAAAGCTCGTCGGATTTGTTCCTGAACTCCAGGGAGTCGCGATTGAGAGGTAGGGGTTGTTTGGGTTCTTATGGAGTAACAGTGTTGTTGTTGTTGTTGTTGTTGTTGGTAGTGTCTTTCTTGGTGGCAGCCTTGTTCTTGAAGGAGAACTTCTTTTTAGGGAGAAGCTGGGAGATGAGGGTTTCTTGGGTGTGTTTCAAATCGGCGATGGTCTTGAGGGAGGATCGAACGTCGTAGGAGGGAAGGAAGTAGGAG
This sequence comes from Arachis stenosperma, assembly GCF_014773155.1. Classification (NCBI taxonomy): domain Eukaryota; kingdom Viridiplantae; phylum Streptophyta; class Magnoliopsida; order Fabales; family Fabaceae; genus Arachis; species Arachis stenosperma. Next base: position 152,634,350 of record NC_080379.1, read on the forward strand.
TTTTTTGCAACAAGCTTCTCCAAATGAGAGATTGATGCTGAGATTTGCTCGAAATCGGGTTCGAGCTGGATGGGTCAGAAGAGGAGAGGGAATGAGAGTGAGTGAGTTGGGATTCGATGGAGGATTTGAGGTTGGAGAATCGGGTGAGAAAGGATGATGTGGACTCGAAGGCAGGGGATGAAGATGATTTCGATTCGTTGTTATTGTCTGAATGGGATTGGTGGCGTTTGTTGAGTCGTTCCACCATTGACGAGTACTTCTTCTGCAGCTCTGCCTCTGCTTCTTCTTTGCTTTCTTCCATCGTTTACGGTTTACCCCTCTGCACTCCACGTTACTGAAGTCAAATGACACCACATCAATTAAATTTTTATGTAAGGGTAAAATTGTCCACAAAATGTTGTTTCTGGACAAAAGGACAATTTTTTAACGTTTTGTAATGTTGAGGATGATTTTAATAAGAAAAAAGGCCGGAAACGATTTTGATTTTGGTCTAAGACCTTAAGGACGAAAAAAGTACTTAAGCCATCCTGTTACTATCGAAATTTTTTGACAAAAATTCCGATGATAAACTCGGCACTAATAAAATTACTTTCCGCGCATCTGTTTCCCGTCGGATTTGGCGGTGAAATTTTAAATCTGACGGTAACTTATTCAAAGGACAAATTTTCACTTGTAACTGTCAAAAAATTTGCCACTAAATCCGTGGTAACATTCATCGCTAAATCTGACGGTATTCAACGTATTTTTTGTAGTAGAACTTGACTTGACTTGAATAATATTAGAAGGCCCAAAATTTTAAAATAAAAAATAAAAAAAAAATTCTGAAAAAAATATTTAAATTAACAATAATAAATAATTTAAGGCATTAAAAAAGAAAATACAAAATAAATCAATAAAAAATATAATTATATTACATGTATTTAAAAATAAGCCACCACATTTCTCATTCATATAAAAGGGTAAATTACTAAATTGGTCCCTAACGTTTTGGATGTAATCCTGTTTTGTTTCTTAAGGTTTAAAGTATCACATTTGAATCCAAAAAAGTTTTATTTAGCTTGAATGTAGTCCCACTGTGAGGTTAACGTTAAATAATTACCGGAATATCCTACATAACAGTAGTACAAGAACAAGATCGATAATCTGGAGAACAAGTACAAATTCTAGAGGCACAAAATCAAGCGTGGATGTATCAATATATTTATTTATCATTCTCTTTAGGTCTATAGAAAATATTTTATTTAAATTATAAGAAGACTGGTAAATAAATACATTGATTCATCCACAGTTAATTTTGTACCTCTGGAGTTCTTACTTGTTCTTTAGATTATCGACCTTATTCTTGTATTGATGTCATGTAGGACATTCCGTTAATAATTTAACTTTGAACCTCACAGTGGGACTAAATTGAAGCTAAATAAAATTTTCTTGAATTCAAATAGGATATTTTAAACCTTAAGGACAAAAGCAGGATTACGTCCAAATATAAAAAATTAATTTAGTATTTTATCCTATATAAAATATTGTTGATCGAAAAATATTTTCGATATAAATGAGGTGAATTGAAGAAATAAACTTTAGTCTCTCGAGAAGATATATGTGTGAGGATAAGGTTGGAGGTATTCAGTGCTGATTGGATTTCGATTTTATGGGTAATCGAGTGAGCCAAATCGAATAGAAGTTTCAATTCGAAGAATTAAGTAACGCCTTCGAAAAAGCTGATCGAACGGTTGAATTGAAGCAGGAAGGTTAGTGGCTTTTATTATGCAAGAAAAACATGGGGAATATCTATAATCACGCAATGGGAACAGTTACCAAGAGTGATTGTATTTCAAATTTGTAATTTCTCATTTAATTGTAATTAATTGTAATTTATTTAACTGTTATGTAAGATAGCCTATAAATATTATGAACTGTTAAGGAATAAGGGTTAGAACTTTTACTCAGAAAAAACACTCTAAGCATTCTCACATCTCAGGGAATCTAAGTTTGCAATTGAGTTACACTTTCTGTAGGGTTCTTTTCACTTTCTTCTTTCAATTTAGTTTTTCTGTAAATTTAACTTTTCACTTAATTTTATTCACGAAGTGTTCTTTATCTTCTTTATTCAATTTATCTTTCTACATTTTTATTCCTTCTGTTACAGTTCTTTAATTTAATTAAAGGCATTGTTATTGCTTTTTTCTCTTAATCTTCATGCAAACCTGTCTGTTTATTATTTATTTAATTTTGAAAACTTAAATTTCCAAATCACATTTTGTCAATTTATAAATTTGTTTTATCTTATTATCAAAACTTGTCTAATCGAAGACGCTTTGATGCACTTCTAGAAAACTGGTACTCACTGACATTAGAATTTTTGCTAGTAAAGAATTTTATAAAAATAGTTGCGTTGTAGATATAGATTCTAAACCAATAGAAATCCCTTCGTGCAAACGTTTTGGTTGTCACAAGTAACAAACCCCTTTGAAATTGATAACCGAGTATTCAAACCTCGGGTCGTCTTCTCAAGGAATTGCAGGGAGGTATGTTCTTATTATTGGTTATGGAGATTGTAAATTTGGGGTTTCAAGAGTGAGGAACAAGTATGACAAATAATTTAAATGACAATTAAAATAAATAAATACGGTAAAACAAATCCTTTGGCAAGGTATGAGAAATTGGAAATCCAGACTTAGTTATTCTTATCAATAATAATGGAAGTTGAATCTTAATTCCACTTAGTCAACCTTTGCTAAAGCAAAGGAAAGTCAATGGACTAATTAATTGACCTTCGAATCCTATTTATTTCCTAAGAAAAGATTGGGATTATTGAAGTTCAATTCAATTAGAGGAGATAACAATTATCAATTATGCTGTTGAGTTGGATAACTTCCTGAGTTACTGATTTCTTAACCAAAACCAAAAAGAAAGAAAATTGAAACTACTGGAATAAAAATGCTTTCAGATGGGAAGCAATAATCATGTAAATAAAAGAAAGCAATAATAACTGAAATACCTCAAATAATATTAATTCAAAGAAAATCATAACATGAAAGCCACAAGCCAATTGAGATGTAAATAAGAAATGGAGTAATAAAATAAAATAAATAAAAGTAGAAAATTCTTTAAGGGAACATTGAACCTGGGATTGAGAGTCACTCCTAAAACTAAGAGAAGTCCTAAATCCTAATCCTAAGAGAGAGAGAGGAGAGAACCTCTCTCTCTAAAACTACATCTAAATTATGGAAAGTGAATTATGAGAGCCTGATCTGAATGGATGCAATCCCTCTACTTTATAGCCTCTAATCTGAGTTTTCTGGGCCAAAAATTGGGTCGAAAACAGCCCAGAAATCGCTGGAGAAGAAATCTGCCACGCTGGTTTTTCGTCACTGCGACGCGGCCGCATGGAGCACGCGGTCGCGTCGCCTAGCGTCAGGGCCACTATGGCATATTATATATCAAATCGAAACCCCGGACGTTAGCTTTCTAACGTAACTGGAACCGCGTTATTTGGACCTTTGTAGCTCAAGTTATGGTCGTTTTAGTGTGAGAGGGTCAGGCTGACAGCTTTGCAATTTCTCCAACTTCTTGTATTCCTTCCACTTTTGCATGCTTCCTTTCCATCCTCCAAGCCATTCCTGCCCTATAATATCTGAAAACACTTAACACACATATCAAGGAATCTAATGGTCATAAGAGAGGATTAATAATAAGCAAATATAAGATCAAAGAAGCATGTTTTCAATCATAGCACAAAATCAGGAAGGAAAATGTAAAACATGCAAATTGTATGAATAAGTGAGTAAAGAGTTGATAAAAACTACTCAATTGAGCATAAGATAAACCATAAAATAGTAGTTTATCAACATCCTCACACTTAAACATTAGCATGTCCTCATGCTAAACTCAAGAGAAGCTATAAAGGAATGAAGAGGAATGATAGAATGTATGAGATGCAACCTATGAATGCAACTAAATGCAAAATGTTTCTACCTACTTGGTTAAAAATAAATAAGTTCTTCAAGACAAATATGAACTAGATTTCACTAATTCAAATCACAAAATACAATACAAATAACTTGCAAGAAGAAGATAGCTCATGAAAGCAGAGAACATAGAATTGAGCACTGAACCCTTACTGGTAGTGTATATCATTCTAACTCTCAAGTGTCTAGGGTCAATTCTCTCAATTCTCTACTAATCTTGCTTTCTATAGCTTGCTCTTCATCTAACAATCAACAAAAATTTAATGCACCAATACACAAATCAAGAGGTCTTTTAAAGGTTGTAATGGGGTTAGGGTCAAGGTAGGATTGTATTTGGCCAAGTGGACTAAAATTTGAATACTTAATTAACATAAACTATTCCACCTAACTTAGGACAATCCATGTAATCATAATATAAATCTGACTTCCTATTAACTATGTTTTCCACACATTCATGCCTTCTAATTTCAAGTACAACTCATATGGTTATTTTGCTCTTTCTTTTATATATTTTTTTCTTTTGTTTTTCTCAATGCATATGATTAATTTATTGAATGCATGAACATGTCCTAAACATTTCTTTCACATTTTAAGAAAATTCTAACATACTCAATTCTCAAACCAGATGTTTCCAAACCCACTCTTCCCCACACTTAATTCATAAGCATTCTCACTAGTCTAAGCTAACCAAGGATTCAAATTAAGGACATTATTGTTTTTCGCTTAGAGTTAATGATGTGCTAAAATAAAGAACAAAGGGGTAAAATAGGCTCACAATTGGTTTGCAATAGATAATGAAAAGGTTAAGGCCATATGGATATGTAAGCTCAGTGAAACAAGGCCTCAATCATATAAGTGTATGCATACATTAAACAATGGAAATATAGAATCAAGCAAAACAAAGATCACAATTTTAGAGAGAAAAACACACACCAAAAATAAAATATTGGTTGATAAAATGCAACCAATCAAATAGGCTTAAAATCTCACTGGTTTTGTGTGTTCGGGCTTTAAACTATGTTCTAAAATAATATTTCTTCAAACAAGTTTTTCAAAAAGTTTTATTCAAATTAGTGAAATATTATAAAAATTTCTCGAAGAAGAAAATATTACTTTAACCAAGTGGTAAAATATGCACACAAAAAAATAAACATGCAAATGCAACAATGAAGAACAAAAATTGGTGTTGAGAATGGATTAACTAACCCGTGGAGATCGGTATTGACCTCCCCACACTTAAAGATTGCACCGTCCTCGGTGCATGCTAAGATGTGCGAGTGGACGGGGGTTGTGGTTCCTCAGCTGGGGCTCTTTCTGTTCCTTTCCTTGCCGGTGATTTGAGAGTAGCTTTCTCTTTTCCTTTCTTGGTGGCCATCCTGAAAAAGGGAAGAGAAAGTAAATTAAATTCAAAGAGATAACTATAGCAAGGAAGAGAACGGAAAAGGTGGTGATGGATGCACATTAGGATGTAACTGACATTAACACATGCTCGAGAGTACATGTGAAAAGCCATCAATGGAAAATAGCTAGTGCATATAAGGACAAGTGAATGCAAGGTGTTTATTGGCATGCCGGCAAGGGGCATGAGTAGCATAAACCAAGCATTACTGGTAATAAATCACCATGTTTGTATTGACAATTATGTTCAATTAATAAAATAGTAAAGGGAGTTTATGAAAAGCAAGCATTGAATAGTATAAAGTAAAATAGAGAAGTGCATAATGCTATATGGCTTTTTCACAAACACATAGCATGCATGGTGAATACGGTATAGAAAGTATTAAAGTGAACATGCAAGCAACCCTTTAAAAATATAATTGCCAAACAGTTTTGCAACAATCCACAATTACCCAAATAAAATTCCAACACCAATGAAAATAATGCAATGAATGAAAGTTTGCAAACAAATTAAAATAAAATAAAAAGAAAAATAAGAAGAATGAGAAGGGAAAGAAGGGAAAGAAGGGAAGAGGAAGTAAATAAGAAAGGAGGGAGAAAAAATTAGGATTGGGGAAGAAAAGATAAAATATTTTGGCATATAAGGTTAAGGTGTGCGACGTTGGCGATGCGGTCACGGGGTGACGTGGCCGCGTGGTGCGCAATAAGGTCAAGCGACGCGGACGCATGGGTCATGCGATCGCGTGACTCGATTTGTGCTAGTGGCGCGAGTGCAGCCTCGTGCTCGCACAACTCTCTGTTCAAAATCTTATTAGTGCCAAATTTTAAGTGACGCGATCGCATGGGGCATGCGATCGCGTGAGTGGGCTTTAAAGGAATATGACGCGGTCGCGTGGGTCACGCGGCCGCGTGGGAAGGATTATGCGTTCAGCACCAATCCAGCACCACTCTCGCACAACTTTCGGGTGTGCACCACTTTGACGTCGAAATCTTGGTCACGCGGCCGCGTGGGTCACGCGGTCGCGTGGGAGGCCATTATTCCCATGCGACGTGAACGCGTCAGCGACGCATTCGCGTGGGTTGATTTGTGCCATTGGCACGCCTCCAGCCACGCTCCAGCGTGACTCTCTGTTCGTTTTTTATTTTTCTCTTCTCCCCTTGCGACGCGGACGCGTCGTTGATGTGGTCGCGTCGCGTAAATTTTTTTTGAAATAAAATGCAGAATGCAGTGTTAATATGAATGTGATGCAAAACTCCAGGTTCAATATAATAAAATAAAATAAAACTCAAAAGCAAATAAAACTAAATAAAAATGAAAAATGAACGATCATACCATGGTGGGTTGTCTCCCACCTAGCACTTTTAGTTAAAAGTCCTTAAGTTGAACATTTGATGAGCTTCCTGTCATGGTGGCTTATGCTTGTACTGATCCAGGAATCCCCACCAATGTTTGTATCTCCAGTAACCTCCGGGATCCCAGACTAAGCACGTAAAGCCCTTACGAAGCTTCAAACAAATTCTTAGGCTCCTGGGGTGACAGATGTCAGAACAGATTCCATGATCCCAAACTTTACCTTTACACCCGTTTTTGTCTTGATCTGCATTTTTCCAGCCGGGTGAAAGGTGATCTGAATTCTCACTGCAGCGACCAAACAGCTTCCTAGACCCATTCAGTTGAGCTCTATACCAACCTTTGCATTTAAACTTAAAGCTTCCAACTATAATGAACCTTGCAGGACAATTCTTACCACTGGCCATCTTTCGCTTACTCTTAATGTCACAAAGAGCTCTAAGTTGACCATCCGTCTCCAGTAGCCCATATTCAAGTGGAATTAGAAAGTTAAGAGATATGAATTTTACCCACTTGAATGTTGTGAAGGATGATGGCGACTTAGGGAGAGGTATTTTTAATGAGATTGCAAGCTCCACTCCCTTGTGCTCTTTTCGGATAACTACCACCTCTTTGCAAGCTTTTTCGATTTCAACCTCTTCCTCTTGGTAGCTCCCTTCCAATTCAATCTCCTCTTCATTGCTTTCCAAGGGCATGGGAGGTTGTGCTTCTTCTTTTTGAATCTCCATCTCTTGATCAACCTCTTCCAAGGCTTCAACTGTGATATGCCTTGGAGGTTGTACACCCTCCTCAGCATCAATTTCAAACGTCTTGGAAGGGGGTTCTATGACTGGACTTTCCCATGGAGGTTCTGTATCTTCTAAGTCTTCAACCACTTCTTCCTCTGCAACTATTATGGCTTTCTCCACTTGTTCCAATACAAAGCCATGTTCCTCATTGTCCACCGAAGTTTCTAGTATCTCCTTCATGCTTTGCTCTTCTTTTGATTCTCCACATGTAGCCATGGGAGTTCTTTGAGTGCTCAGATATTGGGAAGCTATTATATTTACTAACTCGACTAAGGTGTCCGCAAAATTTTGCACACTCTTATTTATCCTGTCTTGCCTTTCTGAAGAACTTTGAAGAAAAACACGAAGTCTGTCATCCATTGGAGGTTGGGTGGATATGAGGATTCATTGGTTGGGAGAGAGGGTTCATAATAGGAAGGTGGTTCATCTTGATAATTATATGGAGATGGGGAATATTGAGGTGGTGGTTCTTATGAGTAATTGGGTTGGAATTGGGGTGGTTCTATATATGGTTCAGATGGCTCATAAGGTGGTTGGTATGGTGGTTGAGGGTTAGGGTCATATGGGGGTGAATGGCGAAAAAGGGGCTTGTGAGTGTGGTGGTCCAAAGTTATGTTGAGGAAAGGGTTCATAGGCATATGGTGGTGGTTGTTGATAGTCCATTGGAGGTGGTTGTTGCCATGAGGGTTGATCAAATCCTTGTGGCTCCTCCCATCTTTGATTGTTCTAACCTTGATGCCTGTTTTCATTATAATTTCTTCTTCCTGCAACATTATTGTAACCAGACTCATAGCCAAAGGGGTGACAGTTTATAGTAGTTATCAGAAATAAGGGGGAAAAAGGAGAAACAAATAAACAAGTAAAAGAAAAATATTTTTTTTATTTTTTTTTTAAATATTTACAATAACTAATAATAAGGCACACGTTTGCAATTCCCCGGCAACGGCGCCATTTTGACGTTAGGATTTTTGCTAGTAAAGAATTTTATAAAAATAGTTGCGTTGTAGATATAGATTCTAAACCAACAGAAATCCCTTTGTGCAAACATTTTGGTTGTCACAAGTAACAAACCCCTTTGAAATTGATAACCGAGTATTCAAACCTCGGGTCGTCTTCTCAAGGAATTGCAGGGAGGTATGTTCTTATTATTGGTTATGGAGATTGTAAATTTGGGGTTTCAAGAGTGAGGAACAAGTATGGCAAATAATTTAAATGACAATTAAAATAAATAAATACTGTAAAACAAATCCTTTGGCAAGGTACGAGAAATTGGAAATCCAGACTTAGTTATTCTTATCAATAATAATGGAAGTTGAATTTTAATTCCACTTAGTCAACCTTTGCTAAAGCAAAGGAAAGTCAATGGACTAATTAATTGACCTTCGAATCCTATTTATTTCCTAAGAAAAGATTGGGATTATTGAAGTTCAATTCAATTAGAGGAGATAACAATTATCAATTATGCTGTTGAGTTGGATAACTTCCTGAGTTACTGATTTCTTAACCAAAACCAAAAGGAAAAAAAATTGAAACTACTGGAATAAAAATGCCTTCAGATGGGAAGCAATAATCATGTAAATAAAAGAAAGCAATAATAAATGAAATACCTCAAATAATATTAATTCAAAGAAAATCATAACATGAAAACCACAAGCCAATTGAGATGTAAATAAGAAATGGAGTAATAAAATAAAATAAATAAAAGTATAAAATTCTTTAAGGGAACATTGAACCTGGGATTGAGAGTCACTCCTAAAACTAAGAGAAGTCCTAAATCCTAATCCTAAGAGAAAGAGAGGAGAGAACCTCTCTCTCTAAAACTACATCTAAATTACGGAAAGTGAATTATGAGAGCCTGATCTGAATGGATGCAATCACTCTACTTTATAGCCTATAATCTGAGTTTCTTGGGCCGAAAATTGGGTCGAAAACATCCCAGAAATCGCTGGAGAAGAAATTTGCCACGCTGGTTTTTCGTCACTGCAACGCGGCCGCATAGAGCACGCGGTCGTGTCGCCTAGCGTCAGGGCCACTATGGCATATTATATATCAAATCGAAGCCCCAGACGTTAGCTTTCTAACGCAACTGGAACTGCGTCATTTGGACCTCTGTAACTCAAGATATGGTCGTTTTAGTGCGAGAGGGTCAGGCTGACAGCTTTACACACTACAAGAAAAATACCCATTCAGCCACACTTTTTTTAAGCTACATTTGAAAAGCGTAGCCTATTCATAGAATAGGCTACGCTTTTCTCAGTGTTGCCTGTTTTTTAGAGAAAAGGAAACACAATTCTGGCATCATTTAAAAAGTGTAGCCTTAGATATTATAGAAATCACTTATAAAGCGTAGCCGTATGTTAATATCTATGGGTACACTTTTATATCAAAGAGAGCGCTTTTTAAGAGTAGCCTATTTATTAAGTTTTGGGTGCGCTTCAAAAGTGTTGCCTAATATATCTAAGTGAAATGTCCAATAACACTTAGTAAATTTTTTGAATTTTCCCCAAATGATACATGCGTACAAACACTTAGCCAAATCAGAAAACATAACCTTTAGCCACTGAAAACATAACACTCGATCATCACTACCCTTAGCTTTTCAATTCTTCGCGCCACTCATCACCCCCAAATCAGAGAAAGGGATCGCCATCACTAGTCAACACTCACCACTCACCACTCACCATCTCCACCAGTCACTCATATTCGTCACTCACCACTCACCACGCCATCACTAGTCTTCATCGTCGCTTCTGTTCGCTGCGCTCTCACATTAGGTAAAATTTTCCCCCCTTTTCGTATCCATTCAGCCTCACTCATGCACTCTCATCCTCCCTCAACTCACACACACGAAAGAGAAGAAATCAGAAAAGGGGAGCACAGGAAGAAGAAGAGAAGAAGAGAGGAGAGGGGAAGGAAGGAAAGAAACGACGACGCTGCATATGGCTCCACCGCTGTCGAGCGCCAGTGAAAGAGAGCTCGAGGGAGAGAGAAAACGCGATGGAGGAGAGAAGAAAGGGGTGCTTGGTCACCGCTGAAACTCCACCGCCATTGCTAGGTCTTCTTCCACCGCTATCATCTCCTCAAGATTCAGATTCCCTTCTTCTCTTGCATCAATTTCTCGTTCCACGCTATCATCTCCTCTCTCCCCGCTTTTCAGATCCTCATTAAATTTCTCATCATCTCGTTCTTCTCGCCATCATATCGTGGTCAAAGCCACCGATGACTCTTCCAACCTATCCGGTGATGATCCTTTTCGATCTTTCCCGTGGTTCCAATCCGACTCTGGTAATCTTTCCTTCTTTTTCCTGAAATTTCATTCAAGTAGCTGGATTTTTCTTTCACTAATTGTTGTAATTGAAGTTCATTTCAATTGCGGAATTTGATTCTGCAGCGCTAGTTGTGATTGTGCAAGTTTTGAAACATATTTTTGTATATATAATATTCAAATGTGTGTGCTTTTTTAGAATATTTGAGCTGAAATCTTGAAAATTAAAATTAGTTTTTGTTGAAATGAAATGGTGGAGCTTTTGCTTCTTCTTTTCGATGTTTATGTGCTCTAAGTTATGGTTATTTTGTTTCTTCAAGGCCTAGTGATTTTGCTGCTTTAGTTGAGTTAGGTATTCTTCAAGTATAATTTATAAACTTTCAGAGGATTTTTAGGTTATTGAAGGATGCAGTGCTTTTTGGATTCATGGCATTTGGTACTTTTTAAGTTTTAATTGATCGATAACTGAGATTGCCTTCATCAGAGTAAGAAACAGAAGGCAGCAAAGAGAGGGAGAGAGAGAGCAGAACCAAGACGGAAAGAAGGAGAGACAGGACAAGTTCCTCCACTTCTTCTTCTACTTATATGAGTGTTTGCTTCATCTGGGTCATCACAGACACACACAAATAGAAGAAAGAAAAGAATGAAACGGAGTTGAGGGAGAAGGGAGGAGTGACCGAAACTTCAATTTTGTGTGGCTAGGATTTTTAATTCAAGGAAGAAGCACAAACAGAATTTTGAACTTCAAAAGAGGTAAGGGTTTGAGTGTTTAGAAGGATATGTTTGTGACTGATTGATGGTGCTGTTGGTGAATTGTAGGTTTAATAATGTTATTTGGGGTTTTAAGTTGCTATGTGCAGAATTTACTTGAAGGCTAAAGGCCATGTTTTATGATTGAATTAGTTGGTAGTATAAGTTGTTGTGCTTGAGATGGGTTCTGTTATAACTAAACCCAGTTGGATGATGATGAATGATGATTTATTATGTGAATGAATGATAGAAAGTACATGTGAAAATTCTGTTTTTAACATGATGCAGAAAAATGAATGTTCACTTGTGTATAAGCACTTGAAAACTTGGAAAATATTGACTCTGGATTTTTGGGACTGCGCTAATCACTCTAGCAACTTTGGTTAGTCACAAGAAAGTTGGAATTATGGTTTTAGGGGAGTTTTTGGCTTAAATATAAGATTTGGTATGTGAGGTTGTTGGAATTACTTGATGCAGAATTTCTGCATATTTGGCAGTGACTTAAAATAAATTCTGGTAATAGTCCAGACCACCTTTTTGGATAAAATTATTTTTCTGTAAAACTCAGGTGTGTCTTGAATGTGCCATAAAAATTTCAAGGGATTTGGCCAAGTGGTTTAAAAGATATGAATTTTTGAAAACAGTAGCTGCTGCAGAATTTTTCTGGTTTTCTGGTTCTGCAACATTGATTTCAAACCACTGGAACTTTTGTTTTACGTAACATTTTAAGTTGCCACCAAAGGGGTTTTGAAGATCTGCATCTTCACTTTAATTGAGTACAAATTTCATGTTCATATCTATTTTGTAGACTTAATTAAGTCACTTGGAAGCTGGGTTGCTTGCTGGAAATTCTAAACTGATTTATGAAAACAGGGCATTACTTCCAATGGAGAATTAATTAATCAAATGAAGTGATATGAACTTAAAACTTGTTTGTTTTGAAACTTAGGAAAGTTGAGTGTAATCTACCCAAAATTTAGAAGCAGCGGATTAGAATTGAAATTATTATGGATTTTATAAAAACGCTGCTGCTTGCTGTTTTTCTGAATCTTTACAAGTGCAGTAGCAGAATTTTAAAACCTTGTATAAAATTCAGTTCTGGTACAAATGTAGTAAAATATAATTCAAAGTAAAGGTTAGAATCTCTAGAGTTACTTTGATAAGAGAGATAGTCCGTGCGTAGGCTTTCACAACATAAAAACCACATAACAAGACAGCAAGGTGCTGTTCCTACAAACCTAGAATAACAGTCTCGGTTTTTCCTCAATAGCTGGAGATAGACTGCCCAGAAAAATATGATTTCTAGACCTTTAGAAACTTGAGTTTAATACGAACATGTGGACATGAAATTTGTGTGAGTCCGAGTCCGTTTGTGATATTAATCGTTAGATAGAAAACCGGTCGCCAAAAGGGTATTAGGCTAAACAAGCTAAGAAATGAATAAGAATGTACGATAGATGGTATTCATTTGGATTGTTACAGGTGTAATTTATTTGCTAAGTACTATATTGCTAATTTGTTTCAATGATTTCTCAGAAATTCAATGGGTTCATGAGGATAGAATTACGTTGTTCACCGCTGATGGACTGGTGCAGATTGGAGGCTCCATCACCCCTCGCCATGTTAGCTCTTCAGATGTATGATTTTATTATGCAATTTCATTAACCATGCTTGTTGGTGTTGGGGTTTTAACTTTTTAGGATTTATCTTGGATTTATCTTGGCTTTAAAGAGAGAAGACCTAATACAAAATTTATGAAATCGCTTAGGAGTTATTTGATTTGGTTATGACTTATGAAAACACTTTGTTGTTGAATAGCTTAATATAAACTGGTTTTCTTTTGTGGTATAGGTAGTACCGAAGACTATTGGAAAAGATAGGATGCTGCTCAAGTAATGGCTCAGGTTGAGGACTTGTGTTTTCTTCACTTTGCATCGATCTGTAGAATTTTTCTTCTACAAAATTCCTCAGCTGATTAAGAATATATAGTTATTTTGTTTACTGACATGATGGTGTTTGTGTTGTTGTAGTTAGTATGGAAGGACTTGGACTCGGAGGAGGGACAGATGTCCGAAACTGGGGCAGGTAGAATGATAAAACCGATTGTGCTCTTTTGTGTCTAATGAATTTCCATATGAACTGCTTCTTTCCTTGTTTTGCAGCCTGGTTTATCATGCTATTTCAATAGCAAATAATGCATGCTGGGCTATTAGAGAACTTGCAGTTAAGGTATGTTAATGTTATGTGCTACATTCTGATTAAATTTTGTAGAATTGTATTGTGGCTGGAATCTAATTGGCTTAGTCAGAGTTATGTGCATAATGTAGTTTTAAACTGTTAATTTCAAAAGCCAATTAGGACAAATGGTTCTGCTCTTTGTGATTGCTATTTGACTGTTATCTTTTAATTTTCCACTTATATATTTTTGTCTTATGAAATTTTTTTGTCTAAAACAACACTTGTTGGCACAATTGACAATAAATGTATGAATTTAACTAAATGTATGAATTTAACTAAATTTAACTAAATTCCAATGGATATATATGTGTGTATATATATTAATGTGAAGTTGAGCGTACATATTAGGAGGTTAATAAAAAGAGTAGTAGGTTTGGTAAGCTTTCACTGCTATATCTTTATGCCTTTTAGGATGGCTATGAATACTATAAACAATGCTTGTAAGAGATATTGGCATTTGGGATTTGATGAGTTATAGGTTATTCTTTTATTGATGGGGTGATTCTTTTGTTGTTGCCTGTCAAAGTTGCTGCCTTTAGACTTTATAAGTTAAAAAAGGATTCACTTGGTTGCTGGAATTGATTGCAGATTTGAGTTATTTTCTGTGGTCACCACATTTTAAAGCAACAGCTCAAAGAAAAAGCGACAACTTTAAAAGATGAACTTGGAGACATGAAGGCCAAACAGTAGCAACAAGAGGAAGAGATTCATGGATTGTGGAATATGGTTTAGTTATTAGAAAATACTTATGTAAGATATAATATTTTAGTTTTTCGTAGAGTATTAGTAGTAAATTCTAAGTGGTCTCTTGCTTATTTTGATATGACTATGCTTAATTTGGTGTGAGATGTATGAATATTCAAAATTAATTTCATTTTAATATTTTTGGTTCTTTATAAATATATTTTATTTACAGATAATTTTTATTATTTAAATAAATTTAGTATAATTTTATATTTATTTTTATTTTATTTTATTTAATTCATTTAACTAAAAATACAAAATTATATATGTAATTATATTATTAAGTATTATATTGTACAAAAGATTATTGGAATATATATATATATATATATATATATATATATATATATATCAAAAATTAAAAGAAAATAATGAGGGACCTAAGGCTACACTTATATAGAGTAGCTATAAGTATACTATTTGTTACGTTTATAAAGTGATGCAGTAGCCTTGAAAAGTGTAGCCTATTCTTTTGAATTCTGGTAATTATTAGTGCTGAAAAGCGTAGCCTTTGGTCCTGGACAGCATCACTTGAAAAGCGTAGCCTATTCCCAAACGCCAAAAGCGTAGCCCTTGGTGCAGAAAAGCGTAGCCTTTGAGAATAGGCAACGGCAGAATAGGAATCACCCCAAAAAGCGTAGCCGTAGCCCAAAAAGCGTAGCCGTAGCCTAAGGCATCATTTTTTTTCACTTTTGGCTACACTTTTCAAGTGTACCTGAATGGGTGTTTTTCTTGTAGTGACAGTTTCTCCAACTTCTTGTATTCCTTCCATTTTTGCATGCTTCCTTTCCATCCTCCAAGCCATTCCTGCCCTATAATATCTGAAAACACTTAACACACATATCAAAGCATCTAATGGTCATAAGAGAGGATTAATAATAACCAAATATAAGATCAAAGAAGCATGTTTTCAATCATAGCACAAAATCAGGAAGGAAAATGTAACACATGCGAATTGTATGAATAAGTGAGTAAAGAGTTGATAAAAACTACTCAATTGAGCATAAGATAAACCATAAAATAGTGGTTTATCACTCACACAGAGGAGTAGGTTTCGCTCCCAGACCACTAGATATCGAACCACCATCGATTTGCTAAAAATCGACAAAATAAATTAGCACGCCCGATGGGACAGTTTTAAATCGAAGTGTGTCAAAACAAATATTTTTCCAGTAATTTCTTAGTGTATGCGATTGCGAAGTGGGAAGATCATTCACATGACTGATGAAGTATCAAATGTGAATGGTGGTTCATCCACCGGTAATAGCATACCTGTATCTATGCCACAAACCGATGTATCTTCACATTCGGAGAGTGCAATTGGAACTGAAAGTATAGCCGTAACGAGTATTCAAACTGAAAATATTAAACGTAATGCTCGTCCGTGTGGTCCTATACCACCATATCAACCTCCATTAACCGTTGGGTGGCCCCCTTATGGTCTTCATGCTGATTTTACCCCACCGGTGGGTGGTTTTATGCCGCCTATCTGTTTTGGGAATACCAATGGAGTGAATAATATGCAAAACTCACAACAATACTCTGAGTATTCTCGTGAGTATCATGTGGGCTCCACTTCGAATGCTGCAAATTCAATGGCAGCATATCGACAACAAGTGGAGGAGAGTCACCATGATTTGGTTAATTTATTGACTCAGCAAATGACTAGAATTTTGAATCCCATGATGGCCGATCATGAATCGAGGTTCGAGCGTCTTGCTAGACAAGTCGAGAGGATTGCTCGAATCATCGATTATGACGAAGGCGAGAGGCATAACTCTCGAGGGAATAACGAGGGATGGAAAATATTTTTCAAAATGAAAATCATATTCCAAATCGAGAAAATCCTCGCCTGGTTCATCGAAATGAAAATGCTGATAATGTTTTACATGGATTACGTGGTGATCGTTATCAGGTCACTCTAATTGTAGAAGAGGTTTTAAATCGGGTTGGATTGAATGTTAGTTTTATAAATCAGCCACATTTTGTATCTTCTTTTTCCCAAGTAGTTCAAATGGCTGAAGTGGTAAGAGGGGTGAAAAATCCGAAAATAACCACAAAATTAGCTGGAGAAGTTGGAGAATCGACAACTGAACATGTTGCTCGTTATTTGGTCGAGATTGGGAACCTAGCCAATGATAAAAATTTGAAAATAAAATTTTTTCCTTCGTCATTGATGAAGAATGCATTTACATGGTTCTCAAATCTTAGACCAAATTCGATTACAATATGGAATCAGTTAGAAACTGCTTTTCACGCTCAGTTTTATCAAGAAAAAATGAACGTAGCAGTTACTGACTTAGTGGCTTTGAAACGTGAAGATGGTGAAACCATCGATGACTATTTAATACGTTTCAAAAATGCTAGAAGTCGATGATATGTTACATTACCTGAAAGTGAGATAGTGAAAGTAGCAACCATGGGGTTAGGATTCTATATGTGCAGGAAATTACTTAATGTGCACATTCCTGATTTGGCTCATTTGGTTGAAAAGGTTCAGCAGGCTGAGCTTATGAAAAAGGAGAAAGAGAAACATAGGAATGAACAGAGATCGAAGAGTAAACCGTTTATTCGAAAAGAAAAGGTTGCCTCTGTAACCATGGAATCCTCAGAAGAGGAAATTGATTTTGAAACAGAAGTCGATTTAGCTGAACTTAAGAAAGGTCCTCCATATATTTGTTCCTTATTGAAAAAACTTTCTGGTAGTGAAAAGTCGAATGATTCAAAACTTAAAAGTGGAAAGAAATATAGTTTTGATATCTCGAAATCTGATCAGATTTTTGATGTGTTGCTTAAAGATAAACAATTGGTTTTACCTGAGGGTAGAACTTTGCTTTCCATAAAAGATTTAAAAGGAAAACCTTACTACAAATTTCATCAAGCAACAAGTTATTCGACTAACAGTTGTGTCTGTTTTAGGGACTTGATTCAAGAGGCAATCAAGGAATGACGTTTGAAATTTGATGATGGCAAGAAGGAGATGAAGGTTTATGTAGATCCCTTCAAAACTGATGCCATTTATGTGGAACCCTGCCTTGGAGTGAATATGGTGGGGATGTCTTATGACTTTGATGTGACTTTTGACTATTTCGAGTCACAAATGAGATCCGTGTATCCTAGAACAGGGGACAGTTTGTTGGACTTCTTGGTTCAGCAAAAGATCAAAGACCGGGACGTATTTTTGTGTCCACAGTGTAATGCTATTTTTGATGCTGAAGCAGTAGCAATCTTCGAAAAGGAGAGAATGAAGAAAGAATTGGCTCACAGGGAGGAACAAGTACGTCAGAGGTAACCAATTTGACGTGTAGAGGGTTTTGGTTCAAAAATTCCTTCACATGACGTGACTACACCTTTGAGCCGATCTCAGGCTATTGGTGTTCAGTGGATTAGAAACTATCAAGATTTTCAAAGGCACGATCACTTGTATCGACGTAATCCTTAATGGGGGCATCAAGCACTATCTCGAAATCAATATGCTGCTTATCGAGGGTGAGCCAGAGGATACTCAAGAGGAAGAGGTGGAAGAAGAAGTTTCAATCAGAATAAGAAGTTTCAAATTGATACAGGAAAGGAAGCAAGCAAGGGGGCAACTCCCTCTATGCATTCTCGGATTGTCTTTCCTTCTGATGGAGAGACTTATCCCAAGGAGATTCCATCGCCAGCAAAGATGGAAAAAGGGAAGGCAGTTGTTCAGTCTTTTGGGATCGATAAATATAAAGATGTTGATGTCGATGAGGAGTACTTCGATGAAGGAGATGATGACATGGTAAGGACGATTTCGATTATTCCTACTGAGTACGTTGGAGAATGTGAAAGTAATCCAGATGTAGATTATGACCAAGAGGATGAAGAGGCTTTCTCTTTCATTCGTATAGAAGATGAGCCATGATTCTTTCCTCGCCCTACTAAGAGGCAAATGTCTCATTTGCGTCCCTTCCATATTGTTGCTGTTGTGAATGGGTTCAAAATAAACAAGATACTGATTGATGGTGGGGCAGCAATAAGTCTCCTACCTGAAAGGATGCTAGGGAAAGTAGAAAAATATTTCGAGGAGTTGGTCCCTACAAACATCGCTGTAACTGACTTTAGTGGTAATTTTACGCCAACAAAAAGGTTGGTCACATTGACGGTGAAAGTGGGGTCTTCGGAGAGACACTCTGTATTTGTGGTAGTACCATCGAATACTAGTTATAACGCCTTACTTGGGAGAGATTGGATTCATGGAGTAGGTGCTGTACCATCTACAGTACATCAGAGTGTGCTTCTGTGGAATAAAGAAGGCAAGCCTGAAATTGTCAAAGCAGATTCGAGTTTCTACGTCGAACAAATGCATGTCGATTTTAGGATATATAATGGTAAATTGAAGCCTTTAAATGTTGATCGTTCTCTAAATTCTTATAATTGTGAAGGGTGTTACTTGACTTTGGAAGTACTTTCGGTGAAGTTGCGTTATCCGGATATATCCTTCGAGCCGATGGGTTGGGATTGTCTTTCTTGAAGACCTCGAAGGCTGAACTATGGACCAGGTTGAGGAAGTTTCCAATTACCTAGTAACTTTGCATAATTATTTAAATAATTTTCAAGTTTTAGAAAATAAAGATGATTTTTCTGATAAATTTGAATCAGATAGGATTAGTAAATTTACTTGTAGTATATTTGATTCGACACTTCCAGTCGAATTTAATTATGATTTTCCTATTACTTGTAATGAAACTTATAATATGAGTCGGACGGCCGATTTAATAACAGATGCTCATTGTGTAGAAAATAAAAGTCATGATGATTTAATCAAAGATCAAGTTTCTACTCTTTCTCATGATACTATTGATTTTACTTTCGATTGTATTTATGATTTAGAGCCTTTAGGATTTGAAAAATATTCAATCGAAGATGATCATTATAAGGGGTTCAAATCTCAAGATCCCTTAGAAGAAATTAATTTAGGGACTCATGATGACGTTCGAATTACATATATTTGTAAAGATCTTGTTGATCCTTCTCGAACTGAGCTTCTCAATTTGTCACATGAGTTTAAAGATTGTTTTGCATGAGACCACCATGAAATGTCTGGTCTCGATCATTCATTAGTGGAACATCGATTAGCATTGAGACCCAATGCTCGACCGATAAAATAAACCCCAAGACGTTTTGCTCCTGAAATCATTGTGAAAATTAAAGAAGAGATAGAACGCTTGATTAAAGCAAAATTTATTCGAACTGCTAGAAATATGGAGTGGGTATCGAATATTGTTCCAGTGATGAAAAAATAGGAAATTAAGGGTATGTATTGATTTTCGCGATTTAAATAATGCTACTCCAAAGGATGAATATTTTATGCCAATCGCCGATATGTTAATCGATTCTGCAGCGGGAAATGAAATTCTTAGTTTTATGGACGGTTATTCTGGATATAACCAGATTTTCATTGCGGAAGATGATGTGGCTAAAACTGCCTTCCGTTGTCCTAGAGCATTAGGTACATATGAGTGGGTGGTTATGCTTTTTTGTTTGAAAAATGCTGAAGCTACATATCAGTGAGCAATGAATGCTATTTTCCATGAGTTTATTGGAAAATTTATGGAAGTATATATCGATGATGTGATAGTTAAGTCAATTTCTGTAAGTCAACATATAGATCATTTAAGAAAGGCATTTCTAACTATGAGAAAGAAAGGATTAAAAATGAATCCTTTGAAATGTGCTTTCAGGGTATCGGCTGGAAACTTCCTAGGCTTTGTTGTTCATAAAAAGGGGATAGCTATCTATAAAAATAAAGCAGATACAATATTAGCTTTGTTTGCCCTCAAATCGAAAAAAGAAGTACAATCGTTTTTGGGTAAAATAAATTATCTTCGAAGGTTCATTTCAAATCTTTCAGATAGAACTAGGGTGTTTGCACCTTTAGTAAAGTTAAAAAATGGTTCAAAATTCGAATGGACCACAGAACATCAATTGGCATTTGATTCGATTAAATCCTATTTGGCTAAAGCCCCGATTATGGCGAATGTTCATTCGTGTGAACCTTTGAAATTGTATATTGCAGCCTCTAAAAATACTATAGGGTGTATGTTAGCCCAAGATGATGAAAACGGGCATGAACAGGCTGTTTATTACCTTAGTCGAGTCCTAACTGATATCGAGACAAGGTATTCCCTGATCGAAAAATTATGTTTGTCATTATATTATACTAGTATGAAGTTAAAGTATTATATGGTGGCTAAATCGGTGAAAGTTATAGCACAGACCGATGTTATTAAATATATGCTTAGTTTTCCTATGCTGAGGGGACGTTTGGGGAAATGGATGTTAGCATTAACGAAATTTGATTTGCAGTATGTCCCAGCAAAGGCTGTTAAAGGACAGGTCATTGCAGATTTTCTTGTGGATAATTCAAAAGATCTGAATGACCAGGGGACAAATATAGTTGATGTAGAGGTCAACTATTGGAAATTGTATTTTGATGGATCTAAGCACAAAGATGTTACAGGGGTTGGAATCCTCATTATCTCACCAGAGGGTATTCCGTCAGAATTCTTGTTTGAATTAAAGTATCCTTGCTCTAATAATGTTGCTGAATATGAGACTTTAATTTTAGGTCTCGAAATTTTAATCGACAAAGGAGCTTTAGAAGTTCAAATTCTAGGGGATTCACAGTTGGTTTTAAAGCAGTTGTCAAATGATTTTAAATGTAATAATGAGACGTTACAAAAATATTTAGTAATTGCTTGGGAGTTGTTAACATCTTTTTAGAAGGTTTCTTTAGTACATATTCCTGGAATTCATAATGAAATTGCCAATGAGTTCGCTCAAATTGCTTCAAGGTATCGGATTGGTCCAGAAACCATTAAGAAATTATCTAGTATCAATCAAATTTTAATACCAGCAAATGAAAGAGATGTGTTGTGTATGGATGAATGGGAGGACTCTAATTGGAGAAAGACTATTGCCCAGTATTTAAAAGATCCCAATACCACAGTTGATAAAAAAATAAAATTATGAACAATGAACTTTGTCTTATTGGCCGATGAATTATATAAAAAGGGGATCGATGGAAGTTTAATAAGATGTTTGAGTCAAGAAGATCAATATTGCTTTGGGTGAAGTTCATAATGGAATCTGTGGTGCTCATCAGGCAGGAAAGAAAATGAGATGGGTGTTATATCGTAATCATGTATACTGGCCATCTATGATAAAAGATTGTATTGATTATGCAAGGGCATGTCAAGAATGTCCGAAACATGGTTCGATACAACAGATTCCAGCAGCTGAATTACATTCGATAATAAAGCCATGGCCATTTAGAGGTTGGGCTTTGGATTTAATTGGGTTGATTCACCCTCCTTCATCGAAACAACACAAATTTATTTTGGTGGCTATTGATTATTTCACAAAATGGGTTGAGGATATTCCGTTAGTAGAGGTTGGTCAAAGTGAGATAATTGACTTTATTGAGAAAAATATTATCCATCAATTTGGAATTCCTCAAACGTTAAGCATTGATTAAGGAACTATGTTTACGGGCAAGCGAATTAAAAATTTTGCGGCCTCGAGAAATATTAATATGGTTACTTCGACTCCCTATTATGCACAAGCTAATGGACAAGTAGAAGCAGCAAATAAGATATTGATAGGCTTGATTAAAAAGCATATCGGGAATAGGCATCGAACATGGAATGAGACTTTAAGTCAAGTATTATGGGCTTATCAAAACACACCAAGAGGTTCGACAGGGACTTCACCTTATAAATTAGTATATGGCCATGATGCAGTGTTGCCATTAGAGATTAATTTAAATACTTTAAGAGTATCGAAACAGAATGATTTGCTTGTCGATGATTATTAGAATGCAATGTTTGATGAGTTGAATGAATTGGATTCAGAGCGAATTTTGGCACTTGAGAATATAATTCAACAGAAAGAAAGTGTTGCTCGAAGTTATAATCGTCGAATTAAAAGAAAATCTTTCAAGATAGGCGAATTGGTGTTGAAAGTTATTTTATCGATGGAGAAAAAAATCGAGATTTCTGGGTAAATGGTCCCATAGTTGGGAAGGCCCTTTTCAAATAATAGGGACATATTCTGGAAACGCCTATCAAATTAAAGATATCGAGTCAGAAAAAGTGATTAATTCAATCAATGTGAAATACTTAAAACTTTTCTATTGTTGGCAAACTTAAAAGTTCAACATATGTTAAAGACCAGAAAAGAAGGAAACTGTTACAAAATAAAGTTAGAGGTAAAAAGGGATTCAAGGTGCCAATAGTTTTGCCAAATCAGAGCACATCTTTGTTATTTTGTTTTCCAGGATTGTAAGCACTTCAATCTGCCAGAGTTTATCAGTTTGAATTTTTTCAAGTTGTTTTTTATATTCTCCCCGTTCAGTGTCAATTTAAACAAGTTTTTGGATAAAAAAATGTTACCCTTGTTGGGTTGCGGCCAGAGGCTTGGCTAAAGTGGCTTGATTTTGGCGGATAGTGGCAAGTTGTTCTTGGATCTAAGCCAATTCAGCCTCGAGTCTTGCTTCTTTTTTATCATGGAAAGCTTGAACAGAAATAGCATGGGAGATCTTGAGATCAAACTCTTCACGAGAAACTTGAATTGGTTGAGCAACAGCAAGCCAACTTTCTATTTTAGAGTTGGCAGTAGCCTCTTCAGTTTCAGTTTCTTGGAGTTGGAATTGAGATGCAACACTTTCATTGAGAAGTTGTTGGAATCCTTGGATTGAGGCAGAATGTGGCGTGTCAGTTGGTAATACAAAGGAGAAATATGAGCAATCTTCCAAAAGTTTGTTGAGAGTGGGATCATTAACCCATGTGGTAGGTGGATGATCCAAGAGTTTGAGGAGCGATCGAAGTTGTTCCCGAGTGTTGGGATTTAATTCGATTAGAGTCTTCGATGTAACAGGCTTTGAGATTGTTGGTATAGGCACTGACACCTTGTTTTCTTGCATAATCTTATTTAAAATAGAAGTCAAGTCTTCTAAAGTAGCACTAGTTGGAGTGGTAGGAACATTCGATGTCCCTGATTTTGATCCTTGAGGAGTCTGGAGAGTAAGATCAGGTTGTAATTCTGGAGGGGTTTCTAAAACTTTAGATCGAGAAGAGTCTGAATTGGTGGTGTCAGCAGCTTTAAAAGCGGAATTAGAATCTGGGACTGCTTGGTTCTCTTTAGTAAAAGCAGCTTGATCATTTGGTGAAGTTGCTTCGACTCTGATGGTTTCTTCAGGAGAGTATTGCAAAGGATTTGTTATTGAATCAATCACTTGTGTCGTGTGAGAAACATGTGGAAAAGCAGATGGGATTGCCTGAGTGGGTCCTGTGAATTGAATGGAGTCATGTGATGTAGATTGTTCTTGGCCTTGTGGTTGTAGTAGAATTGATGGGTCGAGAATCCCAGCAGTTGCTATTGAATGAGCAACATTGACAGGCTAGTATAAAAAGTACACAGTTACAAATTTAAAATTTATTTTAAATCAAAATATGATGTGTGTAAAGATAATAGTATTACCTAAGAGAGCCTGGATCTTAATACTAGTCGAGAACCAGGATCAGAATCGGCTGCTTCTTCCGATGGAGAAGAGATGGAAATAGCATCTTTATTGGCTGGCTCATTTTCGTCAATGCTCTCACTCGATGTCAGTAATACTAACTGATAAGAGATTCAAAATTTAATCTAGATAAAGATGTGTAGTTTAAAAGTTTTTTGAGTTAAAGATAGCAATTATAAAATTACCTTTCGAGAAGTTCTGGTAGGAGTTCTTCTACTTTTAGATGGTGGTGATCGAGCAGCTTCGGCTTTCCTTTTTTGAGTTTTTTTCGGGGAACCTTCAGTAGCAGGGAAAGTACGAATTGTAGTTTGCTGAATTTCTTCCAAGATACGAGTGTACCTGGAATAGTAAGCAGCCCACCATTCAAAACATGATTTGGTGATATAGAAACTGCGATCATACACCACGAAATTGAAGCGGTCCTTATGTTGTTGATTCTTTAAAAGGCAAGAATCGAAATCCTCTTGAGTGGTTAAAGTGACGTGGCAAAAAGGTACATCATTTCGAGGTTGTGGCGTTGGAATGGCTTGAGAAAATCTAAATTGTCTGGATGTCATATTTGGAGCATACAGGGTAATTTTGAATCTCTCCTTTTTGTGTAAAGGTAACCTTGTTGGTATTACTTGTAAAGCTAGCATGTTTTCCCAACTTTGATTTGCAAGTTTGTTTGCTTCATCGGTGTCAGGAAAGAGTAAGCGGTCCAACCAAGCAGGACCACGGTTATGACGCAAAAAAGGGGTGAAATTGAGTTAGTCATTTTCAAAATCTTTACAAGTATGGAAGAGAGAGAAAATAGCCCAGAATTTATCTTCGTCTGATTCAGTATCCAGAAAATTGGGTTTGAATGCAGACAATCGAAAGCCATCAATATAATGTTTATCAGTATTGCTACTGTTAGATTTGGTCATGAAGTTTTCAAAAACGGTATTAAGGCATAATTGAAGAAGCCATAAGGGACCCCCTATGCTGATGATTTTGTTGTCTTGAAGGTCACAGACAAATTGACCAAGTTCTTCAAAAATATGTCCTAGAAGAAGCTTGCCTAAATTGAGGGATTTTCCTTCATGGAAAAGAGTAGCTAAAGGAAGGAAAAATTTCGACATTTGAACACTTCGAGAACAGAATAAGACAGCATGTAGCCTATAAAATAGGAAAGCAACATGTTCATTGTCAGTGATTTTTGCACCTTCTGCGCCTATGTTGTGGGCGATAAACTCACTGTAAGAACTGGTTAAAACCACATTGTAGTGAGCTTTGATTGCATGTCAGGGGTACAATCTGAAAAGTTAATTGGAAGCCCAGTAATAGCAGCCACGTCCAGAAAGGACATTCCAATCATTCACATGGAAGGTGGAAGTTGTTGGTTGTTCTATTCCAAAAACAAGTCACGGCCCCAATCATCCAAGGGTTTGTGGTAAGTGAGAAGTGGGAGAGCCTTAGTAGTTCATGAATCCCTAAAGCTTTCCAGTCGGCGCTTTTAGTAGGTTCAAGACGCCGATACCAGGCTGTGAAATCATATCCCCGAGGGTTAATCTTTGGATTGTTCCTAAAAGATTTTTAATTGACGAAATGAGAAATGTTGAAGGCTTGATTTATCAGCAAGTCTTCTCCTCTAGCGCTCGGAAAGAAAGAGAGTTTCTTATTTGCTTTCTCTATAGTTTCAATTGGTCTAAAAAAGCAATGCATATCAGTACCGATTGTAAAGGGAATCAAGATTCTGTTTTCATAGGTTGCAAGTGGGAATCGTCAATGACTTCGTCATGGACTTGATTGAGAATGTGAAGAGTTGGCAGTGGTGGCGGTATTATCTCATGGCCATTACCCTTATCTTGAGTGGTAGTTTGGGAAGAAGAGCCAGCCATTATCAGAAATATGAAAGAAAAAATAAAGTTGAAGATTTTGTAAAGGTTTTCAGTGTAAGAAAAGAATGATGAGGTTCAAGAGAGCTGGACAAAGAAAAAATGAGAAATTTAAAGCGCTATTGTAGCAGTTACTATTGAAGAGAATTGAGGTAACTTCATGAGGAAGATGAAGTGGTAGAGAGAGAAGGCGTAAGTCTTGGGAGACATGTCGAGTGAGTCAGTAGTAATGAGATTTAAATGATAATTATTCCTAATTTGGAAATGGACATTTTTGGGATTAAGTGCTTTATTTATCGATAATATTATCGAAAAGCAACCACATTAATCAAAGGGGGCAAGTTGTTGATCGAAAAATATTTTCGATATAAATGAGGTGAATCGAAGAAATAAAGTTTAGTCTCTCAGGAAGGTTAGTGGCTTTTATTACGCAAGGAAAACATGGAGAATATCTACAATCACGCAGCGGGAACAGTTACCAAGAGTAATTGTATTTCAAATTTGTAATTTCTCATTTAATTGTAATTAAATATTTAACCGTTATCTAGGATAGCCTATAAATATTGTGAACTGTTAGGGAATAAGGGTTGAAACTTTTACTCAGAAAAAACACTCTAAGCATTCTCACATCCCAACGAATCTGAGTTTGCAATCGAGTTACACTTTTTGTAGGGTTCCTTCCACTTTCTTCTTTCAATTTAGTTTTTCTGTAAATTTAACTTTTCACTTAATTTTATTCATGAAGTGTTCTTTATCTTCTTTATTCAATTTATCTTTCTACGCTTTTATTCCTTCTGTTACAGTTCTTTAATTTGGTTAAAGGCATTGTTATTGCTTTTTTCTCTTAATCTTCATGCAAACCTGTCTGTTTATTATTTATTTAATTTTCAAAACTTTAATTTCCAAATCGCATTTTGTCAAATTATAAATTTATTTTATCTTATTATCAAAATTTGTCTAATCGAAGACGCTTTGATACACTTCTAGAAAACTGATACTCGCACAGAAGAGTGGATTTTGCTCCCAGACCACTAGATATCAAACCACCATCAATTTGCTAAAAATCGACAAAACAAATATATATTAAAATATAAAAATATATACTAAAAATAAATTAAATAGTATATATAAATATATTATAGCTACTTTAATGATTAATTTTTAGTATATATATAAATTTTTTTAAATAAATACTAGCTACAATAATATATCAAATGAGGATACAATTTCCATCATTACTAATTAGTTAAAATTAAATAAGGAATACAATTATAATTATCCCAAAAAAATGTATCAGTAGAATGCATACAATAAAAAAAATCAATTGTTATGTTAAAGAGTTAAAACTTTAAAGATTAAATTAAAACATATTTATAATTTTAAAAATCAAATAAAATTTTAATGTTTGTTTTTTATAATATTTTTTAATTTAATAAGTTAAAAATTAATCTGTCTCAATGACTTGTATTCACAAAATAAAATAACTTTATCAATATATTAAAATATATAATTTTTGTTTTTTATAAGTATTATCACTTTATTTTAAAATATTTATAATTTTATACCCATAATATTTATAGTTGTATATTTATTACACCTAAATTATAACATTATTTTACTAATAATTAATAAATATTAAATAAAATAATTGTTTATTGTCTCTGGAAACTTGATTAAGAAACTAAAATGCTACCATATGGATTAATTATGGAGTGACATATGTATTTAACTATTTATGGTGAGTGTCTGATGAAAACCGAGAAACGGGTACAGCAACGAGGGGACTGGTCCGAGTACGAGGCTTGTTTTCTTTGATTCATTGGTCATGTGTCGCTATTTCGGCCATCATAGATTCATAGCTGCCAAGCATGATGGAGTGAGGCTGCGTTTGTTTTGTGTATGTATTAAGACATAAACATTGAGACATAGATATTTGAGACATAGACATAAAATATTTGTGTCTATGTATGTTGTTTGGATATGATAGAC
This sequence comes from Arachis stenosperma, assembly GCF_014773155.1. Taxonomy (NCBI): domain Eukaryota; kingdom Viridiplantae; phylum Streptophyta; class Magnoliopsida; order Fabales; family Fabaceae; genus Arachis; species Arachis stenosperma. Next base: position 152,662,247 of record NC_080379.1, read on the forward strand.
ATGTTATTAGTATAATGTCTAATACTATGTTTAGTTTACAAAGAACAAGACACTACCTAATTGAAAATGACCGTTTTGTTCTGTTAATTTAAATTAAAAATTAAATAGTTAAAAAAAAGAAAAAGGCAAAAGCTATTCAGATTCCTATTTTTCCCAAGTTGGTTTAAGGGTTCCCCTCTCTATCCCCAAAAATCTCTTTTCTCCCTAGTTGGCGTCCTCATTCTTCGTCTTTTCTTGGATCTTTTCGGTGCGGTTCCTCCTCGTCAAGGATTCTTCTTTTTCGAGGTGAATCTCTGTGGTTCTTCTTCTGCTCTTTTTTTTCTTTTTCTCCTTCTTCTTCTTAATTGTTGTGTGGGTGTTTGCAAATCCACTTTTGTTACAGTGTGTTTGATGATTTGTTTCTGGGTTTAGGATATCAGGTTCAAGTATGGAATCAATGTGGACCCTTCGAAACTCCAAATTCTCCCAGATTCAGCTGATCTTCCAATGGTTGGGAAACCCCTATATGGACTTGTCTCTGATTTAATCCACATTTGTGACTAGCATCAGGTTTCCCACACAACCCTTGGAGGTAAGAACCCAATGTCAAATTAAATTCACATTCTGTTTTATTTTTCTATATGATTTTAGTCACACTTACTCCAAGTTGGGCAATTTATTTGTTAGGAACTTCAGTAGTTTGTTTTTAATTTCACGGTATTAGTGAAAACAGAGAGAAAATTAAATTGATTGCTTTCATATGGTTGTTGTTATTATCATAAAAATTGATTGAAACCACCTCATTGGATGTGATTTTTTGTGGGCTGATTTTGAAAAATACTACTGCATAAAGGGAAAAAAGAATTCTCCAAAAGCATTAGGATTAAGAAACTTATTTGATATTATCTCTTAAATTGAATCTAAATTTTTTTTGCTATTTTTATTAACGTCTTTTTATTATCTCTTAATACTGCCAGATATTGCAATGCAATTAGTCATAATAATATTCAAAAAGGTGTTTTGGTTAAAACCTCAAAAATCTTGTTTGCGTCTCTGCATGATTCATTCTATTTTTCTAATAGGATTAGTGTATCTAAACCTACTCTTCTTTTTGCAATTATTTTCTATGTATGTTGAGATAAATAATTAATATTTTTTGGAGAAACATGTTTTTAATTTCTAGCTTGTTAAATCAGAATTGGATGGAATGTTCATAATACTTTTTCTCTCTATTTATCATCTAAAAGTGTAAAACTGATGCTTTGATTTCTATTAGGTTTTCTGGGTTTTGTGCAAGCATCTTCTATGTTGGATAAATTTAGATAGCTTTCAATTGAATCAATCAAAAGGCATTTACACTTGTTGTTGCTTAGTGATAATCATATCTATCAAATCTTTGAATTATTCTCATCATTGTAGTTTGCTGTTTTTTAAGTTCTTACGGATGATATAACTATTTCCTAAATTCTCATTCACTTCTATATGCAAGTTTCTTATAGGCATTGTCATGATTAGTCATAGCAATCTATCTGTCAAGCATGTTGATTTTCACAAAATCTGTATACATCCTCCATCAACCAAGAACTCTTAATCATATTCCTCAGGACTACTACTCAGCTTCCAATTCTTGATAGCCATTTCTATTTTTGTTAAAGCTGTCTTGGTTTCCCAAAGAGTACATCTGCAGGGATAAGGAAACTATTCTTACAGCTATTGGTTGCTTTAAGAATAGCATAAGAGTTATATTAGTATAGTTTTAGGAAATACACAATTATTTGTTGGATCCTTCACTTGTAATGAACTTATATGAATTGAAAATTCAATGGAAATGGGCTTCTTTGATATTTATTTTGGTTTGCTATTTTTTTAGCTAATAATATTTTTTAACTTATAAAAGTATATTTTGTGCCAAAGAAGTGTAAAATAGCAGAAAATCATCACAAACTAAGCAAAATTTGATGAAAGTGCTGCAGAAGTGCATAGTTTTTGGGACAAAATTATACAATACAAGTAAATGAACACTAATAAATAATTTAAGTGCAGAATATTAACATACATAATGTAGAACTCAATAAAATTCAACAAAATGCACAAAAGAGTTGCAATGTAATTAGTATACTTCACTTGTCCAGCATAAGAAAAAAAGAACATAACCCTGCTATTTCTATTAAGTTTACCAAAAGACCCTAGTAAGTTTTGCAAAATATCTTAATAAGTTTAGCAATACATCCGAATAAATTAACAATTAAGATAACCCAATACACCAACAATAGTTAAAAGTTATCCATTATATCTCGTGCGAATGCTTTTTTTTCCTCGTCTAAGCTCTAAAAGGTTGCCTTCAATTCTGGATTCTGCACAAATTTTTTTGCAATCTGCACGATCTTCATTGTAGTGAAACCAAGACTCTTCAGTGTACGGCCAAGATTCACTTGCTCATTCACACCAGACATTGCATTGGCTAGTACTTGCACATGCTTTCCTTGATCCTTAACCGCAAATTTAAAAGTTTCTGCTAAGTTTGATAGGACTGCAGCATCATTGGTTTTTTTACTTGCAGTGTGACGTCCTTGATTTTTCTCACTTGATGAAGCAAATGAGGTTGAAAAGGTATTGGGTAGTTCGCTCTCGGCAGCTGCTAAATCTTCTATGTCAACATCGTCACCGCCTAAACCCAAGCCACCAAATGTGGCCGCAGCAAATGTAGAGCTCGGTGTGACATCTTCTTCAGCATCTTTTCCACTGCATGCATCAAGACCAGTAGCTCTATCCTTGCCAAAAATGCTCCCAAGACGTTCGAACAACGAAAATGGCTTGCCTGGAGTGTAGAGTGTAACATTGCGACCCTGTACAACATAAAACAAAGCCAACAATTACATGTTCATAAAAGTGAGTACTTGTAAGAAGAATGAATAAATGTGAAAAAAATTACGATCACACCTTTTCCCAAGCTTCCAGTACTTGTTTACTATCCACTTCAACACACATCTTTTCGAAATTCCACCCAAAATCACTACAACCCAACATCTCAGCCACAAACATATATTTTTCTTTCAGCCGCTTGTGTTTGTTTCTGATGTGCTTCACGGTGAGACCACATCCAGAAAACTTTTTATTCATCTTGTCTGCCAGTTTTTGAAATGCCCCTGGCTTAAATTGACAGCATCTGTCCTTTTGCCTTCAACAACCAATTCCTCCATAAACACCACAAACAGTTCAGTTTCTTGTTCAGTCTATTGGCGGGGTATCGAGGCCATTTGCTGCTAGATAAGAACAAATAAAGTAAACCATGGCAGCATAATTACTATCAAAATTAGAGTTCAATGGTATTAGAATTACTTACAGCAAAATAAAAGCTAATAGCAAATAAAACTAAAATATGTTTAATTAGAATAATGACTATTAAAACAATTAAAACAAGACCTTGTATAATTATATGTTTAATTGAAATACAAATTATGAATCCGATTTGGCAAATACATATTGCACAAAGAAAAAAACTGAAATGAATTCAAATACAATAATTTATAGGCTAGGCTAATTGCAAACATAACAAAACTGGCAAAGATAAAAATTCTACTCGCCACGTTCTTCCCTCCATATTTCCCACATCTCGGTTGCTAGGTCCTCATGCCATTGAGTCTACTCATGGCTACTTTCCACAACATCAATTATTTCACCTTCATCAACAATAGTATCATCTCCAATGGGTATGTGTTCTGGCGCAAGAGTTGCATCTTCTTCGGGAGTAACATCCATGTTCATACGAATACAGTTTTGTAACAAACAACAAGCAATAATAATGTGGCTTTGAACTTTAATAGGATAGAACGAGGGACTTCGTAGAATTCTCCATCTTTTCTTAAGCAACCCAAAGCACCGCTCAATCACATTTCTAGCTGAAGAGTGCTTCTTATTAAATAACTCTAGACGATTTTGTGGCGCTCAATGACCTTGAACCCACTCATTCACATGATAGCGAACATTTCTATAAGGAGATAAGAATCCTCTCCCATTGGTATAGCCGGCATCCACTAAGTAATAACACCCTAAAACGGAAGGATGGAAAAATATAAGAAATATATTGTAATTTTCATATTCAATATATATTATTCTTTTCAAAAGATTAATTTAGACATACCAATAGGTATTTTCAAGCCATTACGTCGAGTAATAGCATCCCTAAGTACCCTTAAATCAGATGCCAATCCTTCCCAACCGCTAAGGACATAGACGAAATTCATGTTCTGATTGCAAACTCCTAAGACATTGGTGGATATTCTAGATTTACTCATTTGATATATAAATTTATCACTCTTCGGGACTGTGACATCTATGTAAGTTCCATCTAATGCTCCTAGACAACCCTATCAAATGTAAAAAAAAAAAACAGTTATTACACGCAGAGTAAACGTGACCAATAAAAATTAGAGCTACATACACGACCTACCTTAAACCATTTCCATCTGGGATCTACACAATCTTTTAGTACAGGGTCTGTCTTTGCAAATAAGATACTTTGGACACGCAAAACCGAACGCAATACCTTGTGAAAATACCTACTAATAGTTTCACCAGACCTATAAAACCTAACCTGTACGCTGCGATTTTTGGTATGGTGAGCTAATATGGTTAAGAAAGTAGCTACTTGCTCGCCTATGCCAACATGACCATCTTCGTCTAATCCACCTTGAACTTGTAGCAATTCACATAAAGTTGCAAATGCATTCAAACTCATTCTTAACTCCCATATGCAATTTCTATCTCCACCCTCCCCAATGATATTATCTAATGCATCTTACCTTAGTGGCAATGTGTTCACTCTTCGACCAATCGAAGAATGACCCCGCCTTCTATTCCTAATATACATATATAGAGTGACTAAAAAAAGCAGCATTAACGTGTCAAATTGCATTCTCATAATCCAGTAATATCCAACACATAGCTTAATTTATTCAGAACGATCCATCATCACTTCCTAAGAAACAATAACAAGTAAATACATAAAAGAAGAATCCTAATAATTTCTACAAACACATAATACAATTCATGATAGCAAACAACTTGGTAAGCAGTTTGATAACCAATTTTATAAACACAATACAAATAAATTATCCTCTACCAATCTTCAATAGATAATAATTAAAAAGCTCACCTATTAATAATTTCATAAGCAATTTAATTAACATATTAATCAGTAATTACAGCAACATTTTTATCACTAGTTTTATCAACAATCAGCACTAACAAGCTCAGCAGATCAGTAACAAAATTCTATTTATCACAGCAGCAACAACTCCTTCTACAACTCTTTTATTTTTGAAGATTTTGCTGCATAGTTGCCCATAAAATGTTTGATGGTAAGAACAATTTATCAAGTATAACTAATAATAAGTTTCTTTCAATTAGGCAGATGGCCTTTTCGATTCTTTTTCGTCTTCAATTAGGAAAAATAACTTATCAAGCTTCAAAATGCATTTAAAACAACCACCATCGAGATTATCCATTGCCTATTGCAGATTTCAGATGAAAACAAAATAAATAATGAACAATACCCAAATACCCAGGTTTACATACAATTCAAATATCCACATACCCAAATTCTGGATTAGCAATTAATCAATAATAACCCATCTGATAAATAATCAAAATTAAAAGAAAAAACTTCACAAAAGAAAAAATACCAAAGATGGCAAAGCACACCGAGAGGGAAGATGTTGCAGTGGTGGAGGATGAAAGACTCAACGCACAGTAGAAGCACAGCTAGGGTTTGAGGTTAACGTGGCTACCAGATGGAGAGGCAAAGATGGCAGAGTAGCAACACAAGCTCACCGCGACCGGAGCACAGCATGCAGAAATCAGAGAGGAGAGTCGGCGGGAAACATAGACAACGTGCGGCGGTGGTACACCTTCGATGATGTAGAACAACTACACAAGAAATTTTCACTGCTTAGTGTTTGATACAAACAAGGGACCCTTTTGGAATTTAAAAAAATTAACGAGGATAAAATCATCTGAGAATATTGATACTGATCCGTGTCCATCGCCCTTCATCCGTGTCTCAGTATTTTACCCAGACATGAAATACATGTAACTTGTGTGTACTTGTGTGTAACTGTGTCCTTCTTATTTCTGTGTCTCAAAATTCAAACAATATTCACGTCTTACCGTGTCTATGTCTTGGTAAGACACGGACATCAAACAAACGCAGCCTGATGGACCTTTTGTACGGAGACCAAATGCCTACTAAATTAAACTACTTATATTGGTTTTCAAAGTAATATTTAAAATTTATTATCTTATATGAAAACAAAGAATAATTTAATAAAGAAAAATATACGAAATTAAAATTTGTTGTAGTTAATTCTTTTTTTCTTTTCTAAAACTATTTCCCCCATCTTTTTACACTCATTTTATGGTGTGTTTGAGAAATTAAAAAGATTGTGTTTATGTTGATCGAAAAATATTTTTCAGTAAGAGTGAATCGATTCAGAATGAGTCAGGTATGGTCTCTCAAGAAGATATATGCATGAGCATGTGGTTGAAAGTGATTGGCGCTAATTTGGATTTTGATTGTTTTGTTAATCGAGTAGGCAATTCGATTTGAGAAATCGAGTAAGGCCTTTGATGAGTTGTTTGAATAAGTTATGGAAGTGGGAGAGTTAGTGGCTTTTATCAAACAAAGAAATCGTGGGGAATGTCTACAATCACGCGACAGGAACGGTTACCAAGAGGAATTGTATTTCAAAATTATAATTTTGTATTTAATTGTAATTAATTGTGAATTAATTGTCAGTTATGTAAGATATCCTATAAATATTAAGAAGTATTAGGGAATAAGGGTTAGAACTTTTACTCAGAAAAAACACTCAAGCACACTCACATTCCAGCGGATTCCTGAGTCTGCAATCGAGTTATCTTTTCTGTAGGGTTCCTTCCATCTTCATTTCTTTTCTTTCAATTTACTTTACTTTTCTGTAAATTTGACATTTCAAGTAATTTTATTTTCTAAGTCTTTTCTATTTTATTTTCCCAAATTATTTTGATGTTCTTTAGTCTCTACGTCAAAACTCTTTGATCTAATCAAAGGCATTTCATTGTTCTCTTTTAAATTTTAATGCAAGTTCTTTTCATCTTTCGCACATTTATTCTTTGAAAACTTTAATTTCTAAGTTTCGTTTATCAATTTATGAACTTTCTTTATTTTTTACTTTCAATATTGGTCTAATCGAAGATGATTTGATGCACTTTTAGAAAACTGGTACTCGTACAGAGGAGTAGGTTTCGCTCCCAGACCACTAGATATCGAACTACCATCGATTTGCTAAAAATCGACAAAACAAATTGGCATGCCCAGTGGGACAGTTTTAAATCGAAGTGTGTCAAATCGAGTTTTACTTAGTGTATGCGATTGCAAAGTGGGAAAATCATTCACATGGCTGATGAGATATCAATTGTGAATGGTGGTTCATCCACTAATGAAAGCATACCAGTATCGGTGCAACAGGTCGACGTGTCTTCTCGTTCGGAAGGTACAATCGGAACTGAAAGTATATTCGTTACAACTATTCAAACTGGAAATGTTGGACGTAATATTCGTCCACGTGGCCCTGTGCCACCATATCAACCTCCATTAATCGTTGGTTAGCCCCCCTTATGGTCTTCCTCCTGGTTATACTCCACCGGTGGGTGATTTTGTTCCGCTTGTCCGCTTTGGAAATACAAATGGAGTGAATAACATTCAAAACCTACAACAACATTCCGAGTATTCTCATGATTACAATGTGGGCTCCACTTTGAATACTGCAAATTCAATGGCATTTTATCGACAGCAAGTGGAGGAAAGTCATCATAACTTGGTCAATTTATTGACCCAGCAAATGGCTACAGTTCTGAATCCTATGATGGCTGATCATGAAGAGAGATTCGAGCGTCTTGCTAGACAAGTTGAGAGGATTGCTCAAATTGTTGATTATGATGAAGGTGAGAGGCATAATACTAGGGGAAACAACGAAGGAATAGAAAATGTTTTGCAAAATGAAAACAATGTTTTGAATCGAGAAAATCCTTACGTGGTTCCCCGAGGTCAAAATACTGATGACCTTATAGCCAGATTACGTGGCAGTGAACGTTATCAAGTCACTAGAATTGTAGAGGAAGTATTAAATCGGGTCAGGTTGAATGTTAGTTTTATGAATCAACCTCATTCTGTGTCTGCTTTTCCCCAAGTTATTCAAATGGCTAAAGTTCCAAGAGGGGTAAAGAACCCGAAAGTAGTTACAAAATTTGCTGATGAAGTCGGAGAATCTACTGAACATGTTGCTCGTTATTTGGTTGAGATTGGAAACTTGGCTAATGATGAAAATTTGAAAATGAAGTTTTTTCCTTCGTCATTGATGAAGAATGCATTTACTTGGTTTTCGAATCTTAGACCAAATTCGATCACAACATGAAATCAGCTAGAAACTGCTTTTCAAACTCAGTTCTATCGAGGGAAAATGAACATAGCAGTTACTGATTTAGTGGCTTTGAAACGTGAAGATGGTGAGACCATCGATGATTATTTGATACATTTCAAAAATGCTAGAAGTAGGTGCTATGTGACACTACACGAGAGTGAGAAAGTGAAAATAGCAACCATGGGGTTAGAATTTTATATGCGCAAAAAATTGTTGAATGTGCATATTCCTGATTTGGCCCATTTGGCTGAAAAGGTTCGACAGACCGAACTCATGAGAAAAGAAAAAGAAAAATATAGAAATGAGCAGAGGTTAAAGAATAAGCCCTTTACTCGAAAAGAAAAGGTTGCTTATGTAACCATGGAGTCCTCAGAGGAGAAACTTGATTTTGAAACAGAAGTTGATTTGGCTGAACTTAAGAAAGGTCCTCCATATGTTTGTTCTTTGTTGAAGAAGCTTTCTAGCAATGAAAAGTCGAATGATTCAAAACTGAAAAGTGAAAGAAATATAGTTTTGATATTTCAAAATCTGATCAGATTTTTGATGTGTTGCTTAAAGATAAACAATTAGTTTTTGCCTGAGGGTAGAACTTTGCTTTCTGTGAAAGATTTAAAAGGAAAGCCTTATTGTAAGTTTCATCAAGCAACAAGTCATTCGACTAACAGTTGTGTTCGTTTCAGGCACTTGATTCAAGAAGCAATCATAGAAGGACGGTTGAAGTTTGATGACGGCAAGAGGGAAATGAAGGTTGATTTAGATCCCTTCGAAGTTGATGCCAGTTGTGTCGAACCTTGCCTAGGGGTGAACATGGTTGGCATGTCCTATGATTTTGATGTGGCTCTAGATGATTTTGAGTCACAAGTAAGATCTGTATACCCCAGAATAGGAGATGGCTTATTGGATTTCTTGGTTTAGCAAAAGATCAAAGACCGGGATATATCTCTGTGTCCGCGGTGCAATGCTATTTTCGATGCTGAAGCAACGGCGATCTTTGAAAAAGAAAGGATGAAGAAAGAATTGGCTCATAGAGAGGAACAAGCACGCCAAAGACAGCCAATTTGACGTGTGGAGTGTTCTAGTTCAAAGATCCCTCAGCATGATGCGACTGCACCTTTAAGCCGATCCCAGACTATAGGTGTTCAGTGGATTAGGAATTGTCAGGAATTCCAAAGGCGTGATCATCTGTATCGACGTAACCCTCAGTGGAGGCATCGAGCACCTTCTCGAAATCAGTATGCCTTCTATCGAGGTCGAGCCAGAGGTTATCCGAGAGGAAGAGGTGGAAGAAGAAGTTTCAATCAGAATAAGAAACTTCAAATAGAGACAGGAAAAGAAGTGAACAAGGGGGCAACGCCTTCTGTGTATTCTCGAATTGTCTTTCCTTCTGATGGAGAGACTTATCCCAAGGAAATTCCATCACCTGCAAAGATGGAAAAAGGTAAAGCAGTAGCTCAATCCTCTAGAGTCGACAAACATAAGGATGTTAATATCGATGAGGAGTATTTTGATGAAGGGGATGATGATATGGTAGGAACGATCTTGACCATTCCAATTGAATACCTTGGGGAGTGTGAGAGTAATCTAGACGAGGATTATGAGCAAGAAGATGAAGGGGCTTTCTCCTTCATTTGCATAGAAGATAAGCCAGGGTTTTTTTCCCGGCCTACTGAAAGACAAATGTCTCATCTGCGCCCCCTTCATATTATTGCCATTCTGAATGGGTTTAAAATAAACAAGGTATTGATTGATGGTGGGGCAGCAATTAGTCTTCTGCCTGAGAGGATGTTGAGAAAAGTAGAAAAGCATTCTAATGATCTGGTCCCTACAAATATCGCTGTGACTGATTTTAGTGGGACTTCTACACCAGCAAGAGGGTTGGTTACTTTGACTGTAAAGGTAGGGTCGTCGGAAAGACATTCTGTGTTTGTGGTGGTGCCATCGAAGGCTAGTTATAATGCCTTGTTGGAGAGAGATTGGATCCATGGTGTAGGAGTTGTACCTTCTACTGTGCATCAGAGTGTGCTTCTGTAGACTAAGGAGGGTAAACCTGAAATTGTCAAAGCAGATTCGAGTTTGTATGTCGAACAAATGCATGTCGATTTTAGGATATATAATCGAAAATTGAGGCCCTTAAATGTTGATCGATCTCTAAATCCTTATAATTGTGAAGGGTGCTATTTGACTTCTGAAGGCCTTTCGGTGAAGTTGCATTATCCAGACTTGGGCTTTGAGCCGACTGGTTGGGATTGTCTTTCTTGAAGACTTTGAAGACTGCACTATGGGCCAGGTTGAGGAGGTTTCCGATTACCTGGTAACATTGCAGAATTATTTAAATAATTTTCAATTTTTAGAAAATAAGGATGATTCTTCTGATAAAGTTGAATCTGATAGGGTTAGTAAATTTGTTAATTATAATGTGTTCGATTCGACGCTTCCAATCGAGTTTAGTCATGATTTCCCTACTTCTTGTAATGAAACTAATGATGCGAACTGGACTGCCGATTTAATAGCAGAGGCTCATTGTGTAGAAAATAAAAGTAATGATGTTATAATCAAAGATCAAGTTTCTTCTATTTCTGATGATTCTATTGATTTCACTTTTGATTGCAGATATGATTTAGAACCTTTGGGGTTTGAAAAATATTCAGTTAAAGAGGATGATCATTATAAAGGGTTTGAGTCTCAAGATCCCTTAGAAGAAATTAATTTGGGGACTCCTGATGATGTTTGAATTACATATATTTGTAAAGATCTTGTTGATCCTTTCCGAACTGAACTCTTCAATCTTTTACATGAATTTAAAGATTGTTTTACCTGGGATTATCATGAGATGCCTGATCTCGATCGTTCATTAGTAGAACATCAATTAGCACTGAAGCCCAATGCTCGTCCTGTAAAATAAACTCCAAGGCGTTTTGCACATGAAATCAATGTCAAAATTAAAGAGGAAATAGAACGCTTGATCAAAGTAAAATTTATTCGAACTGCACGTTATGTGGAATGAGTATCGAATATTGTCCCCGTTATGAAGAAGAATGGGAAGTTAAGAGTATGCATCGACTTTCGAAATTTGAATAATGCTACCCCAGAAGAGGAATATTTTATGCCTATTGCGGATATGTTAACCGATTCTGCAGCGGAAAATGAAATTCTTAGTTTCATAGATGGTTACTTTGGATATAACCAGATATTCATTGCAAAAGATGACGTGGCTAAAACTGTCTTCCGTTGCCCTGGGGCACTAGGCACATATGAATGGGTTGTTATGCCTTTTGGTTTGAAGAATGCTGGAGCGACATATCAGCAGGCAATGAACGCTATTTTTCATGAATTTATTGGGAAATTCATGGAGGTGTATATTGACGATGTGATGGTCAAATCGACCTCTGTGAGTCAACATATTGATCATTTAAGAAATGCATTTTTACTATGAGAAAGAAAGGATTAAAAATGAATCCTTCGAAATATGCCTTTGGTGTATCTGCAGGAAATTTCCTGAGTTTTATTGTTCATAAAAAAGGGATTGCTATTGATAAAAACAAAGCAGATGCAACATTGTCATTATCGACTCCCAAATCGAAGAAAGAAGTACAATTCTTTTTAGGTAAGGTCAATTATCTTCGAAGATTTATTTCCAGTCTTTCATATCGAACTCGAGTATTTGCACCATTGGTGAAATTGAAAAATAATTCAAAATTCAAATGGACCACGGAACATCAGTTGGCATTCGATTCAATCAAAACATATTTATCTAAAGCCCCGATTATGGCGAATGTTCGTCCATCTGAACCTTTAAAATTATATATTGCAGCATCTAAAAATACTATAGGGTGTATGTTAGCCCAAGATGATAAAAATGGGCATGAATGGGTAGTTTACTACTTTAGTCGCGTTTTAACTGATATTGAAACAAGGTATTCCCCGATTGAAAAATGGTGTTTATCCCTATATCATGCTTGCATGAAGTTAAAGTGTTACATGGTGGCTAAATTAGTGAAAGTTATAGCGCAAACTGATCTTATTAAGTATATGCTGAATTTCCCAATGTTAAGAGGATGATTGGAGAAATGGATGTTGACGTTAACAGAATTCGATTTACAATATGTTCCAACAAAGGCTGTCAAAAGACAGGTCATTGCAGATTTTCTCGTAGAGAATTTGAAAGATCTGCATGACTAGGGGGCAAATATAGTTGATGTGAAAGTCAACTATTGAAAATTGTATTTTGATGGATCTAAGCATAAAGATGGAGCAGGGGTTGGAATCTTCATTATCTCACCAGATGGTATTCCATCAGAATTCTTATTCGAATTAAAGTATCCTTGTTCTAATAATGTGGCCAAATATAAGGCTCTGATTTTGGGTCTTGAAATTTTAATTGGCAAAGGAGCTTTAGAGGTTCAAGTTTTAGGGGATTCATAATTAGTTTTAAAACAGTTGTCGAACGAATATAAGTGTAATAACGAGACGTTACAAAAATATTTAGTAACTGCTTGGGAATTATTAACGTCTTTTCGAAAAGTTTTCTTGGTGCATATCCTTAGAATTCATTATGAAATCACTAATGAGTTAGCTCAGATTGCTTTGAGGTACCGGGTTGGTTCGGAGACTTTTAGAAAAGTATCTGGTATCCATCAAATTTTAGTACCAGCAAATAAGAGAGAGCTTTTGTGTATGGATGAATGGGAAGATTCTGATTGAAGAAAGCCTATTGCTCTTTATTTGAAGGATCCCAATGTTGCAGTTGATAGAAAGATAAAATTACGAGCAATGAATTTTGTCTTATTGGCTGATGATCTGTATAAAAAAAGGATCGATGGGAGTTTGTTAAGATGTTTAAGCCAAGATGATCAGAATATCGCCCTGGGTGAAGTTCATAATGGAGTATGTGGTGCCCATCAGGTAGGAAAGAAGATGAGATGGGTATTATATCGTAATCATGTATATTAGCCGTCCATGATAAAATATTGTATTGATTATGCAAAGGCATGTCAGGAATGTCAAAAACATGGTTCGATAAAATAGATTCCAGCGGCTGAATTACATTAGATAATAAAGCCATGGCCGTTTAGAGGTTGGGCTTTCGATTTGATTGGATTTATTCACCCTCCTTCATCAAAACAACATAAGTTTATCTTAGTAGCCATTGATTATTTCACGAAATGGGTTGAAGCAGTTCCCCTAATAGAAGTTGGTCAAAGTGAGATAATAGACTTTGTCGAGGAACATATTTTCCATCGATTTGAAATTCCTCAGACGTTAAGTACTGACCAAGGGACTATGTTTACTGGTCAGAGAGTTAAGAATTTTGTGGTCTCGAGGAGTATTAATATGGTTACTTCAACTCCTTATTATGCACAGGCTAATGGACAAGTAGAGGCAGCGAATAAAATCTTGATAAGTTTGATTAAAAAGCACATCGAAAATAAGCCTCAAACATGGCATGAAACTTTAATCCAAGTGTTATGGGCTTATTGAAATTCACCAAGAGGATCAATATGAACTTCACCTTATAAATTGGTGTATGGCCATGATTCAGTCTTACCATTAGAAATTAATTTGAATACTTTAAGAGTATCAAAACAGAATGATTTGCCTGTCGATGATTATTGGAATGCAATGTTTGATGAGTTAAATGAACTAGATTCAGAGCGAATCCTGGCACTCGATAATGTGATTCGACAAAAAGAAAGTGTTGCTCGAAGTTATAATCGTCAAATTAAAGAAAAGTCTTTCAGGATAGGCGAGTTAGTTTTAAAAGTCATTTTACCGATGGAAAAGAGATCGAGATTTCTGGGTAAATGGTCCCATAGTTGGGAAGGTCCCTTTCATGTAACAGGGACATATTCTGGAAATGCCTATCAAATTAAAGATATCGAGTCAGGAAAAGTAGTTAATTCGATTAATGAGAAATACTTGAAACATTTCTATTGTTGGCAAACATAAAAGTTCAACATGCATAAACTTTAGAAAAGACGGAAATCATTACAAAATGAAGTGAAATTTGAGATGAAAATAAATTTAAGGTGCTATTAGCCTTGCTAAGTCTGCGCGTAACTTTGCTCTTTTGTTTTCAATAATTGAAAGCATTTCAATCTGTTTGAACTTGTCTGCTTAGATTTTTTTAAGTTGTTTTTTATATTCTCCCCGCTTGGTATCAATTGAGATGAGTTCCTGAATAAGGTGATGTTGTTCTTGTGGGGCTGCAGCTAGAGGTTTGGCTATGGTGGCTCGATTTCGGCGTATGGTAGCAAGTTGCTCTTGAATCTGAGTTAATTCTGCTTCGAGTCTTGCTTCTTCTTTATCATGAAAAGCTTGAACAGAAATAGCATGGAAGATTCTCAAATCAAATTCCTCACGAGAGGTTTGGATTGGTTGAGCAGTTGCAAGACAATGTTCTATATTAGATTTGTCTGTGGCTTCTTCATTTTTGGTTTATTGGAGTTGAAACTGAGATACAACACTTTCATTGAGAAGTTGTTTGAACTCTTAAATTGAGGCAGAATATGGTGTGTCAGTTGGGAGTTCAAAAGAAGATTTCAAAAGGTCAGCCAAGAGTTGGTTGAGAATTGGATCATTAACCCATGTGGTAGGCGGATGATCTAAGAGTTTGATGAGTGATCGAAGTTGTTCTCGAGTGTCAAGATCTAGTTCGAATGAAGGTCTTGATGTAGCAGGTCTTGAGATTATTGGTACAGGCACTGAAACTTTATTTTCTTGGATAACTTTATTCAAAACAGAGATCAAGTCGTCCAAGGTAGCACTGGTAGGAGTGATAGGAGCACTTGATGTTCCAGGTCTTGTTCCTGGAGAAGTCTGAAGATCAGCTCGAAGTGAAGAACTAGGTTGTTCGGGAGGAATTTCTAAGACCCTAGATCGAGAGGAATCTGAATTGGCGGTGTTAGCAGCTCTAGAAGCAGATTCGGAGTCAGGAATCACTTGGTCTTCTGCAGAGAATGTAGCTTGATTGTTTGGTGAAATTGACTCAATTATATGTGTTTCTTCTGGAGAATGCTGCAAGGGATTTGCTGTTGGGTCAACCACCTGCGTTGAATGGAGAATAGGTGGAAAAGCAGCTAGAATTGACTGAATGGGTCCAGTAAATTGAATTGAATCATGTGATGTAGAGTATTCTAGATTATTTTGTCGTTGCAAAATTGGTTGATCAAGAGTCCCAGTGGATGAAGTTGAGCGGGCAACATTGGTAGGCTAGTATAAAGGTATACAGTTATGAATTTAAAATTTATTTTAAATCAAGTATGATGTGTGTAAAGGTAATTGTGTTACCTGAGGAAGCTTGGATCTTGGTATTAGCTGAGGGCTAGGGTCAGAATCGGCTGCATCTTCTGATTAGGAGGAGACAGTAATTGCATCCTTATTGGTTGGTTCACTTTCATCAGCGCTTTTGCTTGATGATGGCAGCAGTAACTGGTAAAATATTCAGAAGCAAGTTTGATTAAGAAAATACAATTTGAATAGCATTTCGAATTTAAAGAAAGAGTTATGAATAGAAGAGTTACTCTTCGAGAGGTTTTGGTAGGAGTCTTTCTGCTCTTATGTGGTGGTGGTCGAGCAGCATCAGTTTTCCTTTTGCGAGTTCTTTTCGGAGAATTCTCAGTGACAATTGTTCGAACAGTAATCTATTGAATTTCTTCTAAGGTATGAGTGTACCTTGAATAATAAGCGGCCCACCATTCGAAACAAGACTTGGTGATAAATGAACTACGTCTATAGATTAAGAAGTTGAAGCGATCTCTTTGTTTTTGATTTTTTTAAGAGACAAGTGTTGAAATCTTCTTGAGATAACAGAGTAATGTGGCAAAATGGTTCACTGTGTCGAGGTTGGGGTGTTGGGATAGCTTGAGAAAATCCCAGTTGTCTGGCGATTAAGTGAGGAGCGTATAGGGTTATCTTGAACCTTTCCTTTCTATATTGTGGTAACCCTATTGGTATCACCTGAACAGCCAACAGGTTTGCCCAAGTCTGATTTGCGAGTTCATTCTCCTCATTAGAATTTGGAAAGAGCAAACGATCAAGCCATGCAGGGCCGCAATTGCAATGCAAAAAAGGAGTAAAATTGAGTTGATCGTTGTCAAAATCTTTGCAAGAATGAAAAAGGGAGAAAACAGCCCAGAATTTGTCTTCATCTGATTGGGTGTTTGGAAAATTGGGTTTGTAGTTAGATAAACGAAAACCCTTGATGTGTTGTTTATCAGTACTACCACCTTCAGGTTTTCTCATAAAATTCTCAAAAATGGCATTAAGCCATAATTGAAGAAGCCAAAGTGGACCTTCTGTGTTGATTATTTTATTATCTCGAAGGTCACAGACAAATAGACCAAGCTCTTCAAATATGTGCCCCCAGAAGAAGCTTGGCCAAGTTGAGAACTTTTCCTTCATGAAGAAGAGCAACCAGGGGAAGGAATAGCTTCGACATTTGTACGCTTCGGGAACAGAACAAAATTGCATTTAGCCAATAAAAGAAGAAGGCTACATGTTCGCTGTCTGTGATTTCTGTACCGTCTTCACCCATGTTGTGGGTGATAAATTCACTGTAAGAAGTGTTGAAGACGACTTTGTACTGATGCTTAGATTGCATGTCAGGGGTACAATCTGGAGAATTTATTGGGAGTCCTGTAATGACAGCTACATCAAGGAGAGACATTCCGATCATTCTGCAAGAAAGGTGGAAGTTGTTGGTTGTCCTATTCTAGAAACAAGTCACCGCCCCAATCATCCAAGGGTATGTAGTGAGTGAAAAATGAGAAAGCCTTATTAGTTCTTTGGTGCACGAATTTGTGATTCGCACAACTAACCAGCAAGTGCACTGGGTTGTCCAAGTAATACCTTACGTGAGTAAGGGTCGATCCCACGGAGATTATTGGCTTGAAGCAATCAATGTTTATTTTATTAATCTTAGTCAGGAAGCCACTAGGATTAAAAGTGAAATTACCAGATTTGATTATAAAAATAAAAGAGAATAACAGTGTTACTTGTTGTGCAGTAATGAGAAACATGTTGGAGTTTTGGAGATGCTTTGTCCTTTGACTTCAACTCTTCCTTGAAATCCTTCAACACACGCAAGGCTCCTTCCATGGCAAGCTCTATGTAGGGTGTCACCGTTGTCAATGGCTACTTCCCATCCTCTCAGTGAAAACGTTCCTATGCTCTGTCACAGCACGGCTAATCATCTGTCGGTTCTCAATCAGGTTGGAATAGAATCCATTGATTCTTTTGCGTCTGTCACTAACGCCCAGCCCTCAGGAGTTTGAAGCACGTCACAGTCAGTCACTCCCGGAATCCTACTCGGAATACCACAGACAAGGTTTAGACTTTCCAGATTCTCATGAAGACCGCCATCAATCCAGCTTATACCACGAAGATTCTGATTAAGGAATCTAAGAGACATTCATTCAATCTAATGTAGAACGGAGGTGGTTGTCAGGCACACGTTCATGGATTGAGGAAGATGATGAGTGTCACGGATCATCACCTTCTTCACAATTAAGCGCGAATAAACATCTTAGATAAGAACAAGCGTGTTTGAATGGAAGACAAAGGAATTGTATTGAATCATCGAGACGCTGCAGAGCTCCTCACCCCCAACAATGGAGTTTAGAGACTCATGCCGTCAAAAAGTATGTAATTCAGATCTGAAAATGTCATGAGGTACAAGAAATGTCTGTAAAAGTTGTTTAAATAGTAAACTAGTAACCTAAGTTTACAGAAAATGAATAAACTAAGATAATTGGTGCAGAAATCCACTTCTGGGGCCCACTTGGTGTGTGCTGGGGTTGAGATTAAAGCTATCCACGAGTAGAGGCCTTTCTTGGCGTTAAACTCCAGGTTATGACGTGTTTTGGGCGTTCAACTCCGGATCATGACGTTTTTCTAGCGTTTAACTCCAGACAGCAGCATGAACTTGGCGTTCAACGCCAAGTTACGTCGTCTATCCTTGCGCAAAGTATGGACTATTATATATTGCTGGAAGCCCTGGATGTCTACTTTCCAACGCCGTTGAGAGCGCGCCAATTGGACTCCTGTAGCTCCAGAAAATCCATTTCGAGTGCAGGGAGGTCAGGATCCAACAGCATCAGCAGTCCTTTTTCAGCCTAAGTCAGATTTTTGCTCAGCTCCCTCAATTTCAGCCAGAAATTACCTGAAATCACAGAAAAACACACAAACTCATAGTAAAGTCCAGAAATATGATTTTTGCCTAAAAACTAATAATATTCTCCTAAAAACTAACTAAAACATGCTAAAATCTACATGAAATTACCCCCAAAAAGCGTATAAAATATCCGCTCATCACAACACCAAACTTAAACTGTTGCTTGTCCTCAAGCAACTAGATGAATAAAATAGGTTCTAACAGAAATTAAGAAGTAATAATATTTTAGAGTTTTAAATGAAGCTCATATTCTTATTAGATGAGCGGGGCTTGTAGCTTTTTGTTTCTGAACAGTTTTGGCATCCCCCTGTATCTTTAAATTTTCAGAATGATTGGCATCCTTAGGAACTCAGAATTCAGATAGTATTATTGACTCTCCTAGTGTAGTATGTTGATTCTTGAACACAGTTATTTTATGAGTCTTGGCCGTGGCCCTAAGCACTTTGTTTTCCAGTATTACCACCAGATACATAAATGCCACAGACACATGACTAGGTGAACCTTTTCAGATTGTGACTTAGCTTTGCTAAAGTCCCCAGTCAGAGGTATCCAGAGCTCTTAAGCACACTCTGTTTGATTTGGATCACGACTTTAACCACTTAGTCTCAAGTTTGTAACTTGGACCTGCATGCCACAAGCATATGGTTAGGGACAGCTTGGTTTAGCCGCTTAGGCCTGGATTTTATTTCCTTGGGCCCTCCTATCCATTGATGTTCAAAGCCTTGGATCCCTTTTTTTACTCTTGGCTAGTGCTCATGGCTTTTTTTTTTTTGACTGCTTTTTCTTGCTTCAAGAATCAATTTCATGATCTTTCAGATCATCAATAATATTTTTCGTGTTCCTCATCCCTTCAGGAGCCAATATTCATCAAATTCAAAGTACATATTATGCACTGTTCAAGCATTCATTCAGAGAACAAAAAGTATTGCCACCACATATAATTAATTATAAATTTTATTATTAAGAACTCGAAAAATATAGATTACTTCTTTATTCTAAAAAAATCTACTACTTTATTCATGCCTGATGATGATGAGAAAAATAAATTATAGCCTAATTGGATATAAAATCAAAATAGACATACTAATTACTACTACTATATATCTCCTAAGGTGAACTTTCTAAAATAAAAACATTATCACTAAGTTAAAGCAGAAAAATTGGAACTCAGCAACCTGTTGTTTTGAGGAGTAGATGTTCCTCTAATCTGTGGGGTGTTGTTCAAGGATTAATTTTTGGCGCTTCAGCTCCCTTAGATCACGCCCTTGCTCCTCCTGTTCCTTGAGCAGTTTGCAAATCATGCTACTTTGATTATTCTGTTCTTCCTTTATTTGATCCATAGCTTCTTGCAATCTGGAAATAGAAGCCTCAAGATGTTCCCAGTATTCGAATTGGGGCAGTTCTGGGAGGGCTTCTTGTGCTCTCCTCTTGGTTGAATCATCTTGTTGCTGTTGTCTGACCATTGATATTCCAGTAATGGGCTTTTCAATTAGGATATATTCAGTTATTCCCATCTTTACTCCAGCATCTTTGCAAAGCATAGAAATTAAGCTTGGATAAGCCAATCTGGCGTCCTTAGAATTCCTGTTTGCTATTTTATATAGCTCACATGAGATCAGCTGATGGACTTCCACTTCTTTCCCCAACATGATGCAGTGAATCATGACAGCTCTTTTGATGGTTACTTCAGAACGGTTGCTGGTAGGCAATATGGAACGCCCAATGAAATCCAGCCAGCCTCTGGCTACTGGTTGTAGATCTTCCCTTTTGAGTTGAACTGGGATGCCAGTCGTGCTGGTAGTCCACTTGCCTCTAGGGATGCATATATCCTCCAGAATCTTGTCCAACCCTTTATTGACCCTCATCATTCTTCTATTAAAGGAGTCTGGGTCATCTTTCAGTTGAGGAATCTTGAATATCTCCCTAATCTTGTCAGAATTGGTATGAATGATCTTTCCTCTGACTAAGGTCTTATGGTCAAAGAGAGCAGCTCCAACTAGTCTTTGTCTGTCTGTCTGCCATAGATTAGCATAGAATTCCTGAACCATGTTTCTTCCCACTTTCGTTTTAGGATTGGCCAGAATTTCCCAATTCCTGTTTCGAATTTGCTCTTGGATCTTCGGATATTCATCTTCTTTCAGATCAAATCTGACTTCCGGGATCACTGATCTGTGACTCATTATCTTGTAGTAATGGTCTGAATGTTCTTTAGTTAAGAACTTCCATTGATTCCAAAGTGGCTTTGGAGTGCTTTCTTTCTTGCCTCTTGGGTTGGGTTGTTTCCCTTTTGGAGCCATGATCTTGAGTGGGTAAGTTTTTGTGATCACGGATAAAACACACCAAACTTAGAGCTTTGCTTGTCCTCAAGCAAAAGAGAAGAAAGAAGAGGGATAAGAGGAGAGCAATTGTGGAATGGTGATGATGAGGAGGGCGCTGAATACAATATATAGGGAGGGGGTTGGGAAATTTTCGAAAAATAAGAAAGAGATAAGATAGAAGATATGATTTTAAAAGATATGATCAGAAAAAGATATAATTTTAAAAGAGAAAGATATGAATAATAATTTTAAAAGATAAATCTAAAATTTTTAATTTTGAAAAAGATTTTAAAAAGAAAATTGAGTTTTGAAAACAAATTTTAAAAGAGTTGGATTGGATTGGAGAACCATTTGTTTTTTTGGGTTAAGATATATTTAAAATATTTGAAACATGGAATTTTAGAAATCAGGGTTTTTGAAAAACTAACTTGATATGATGGATGACAATTTGGAACATGTTTATGTAAGAAATTATGAATTGAAACATAAAAATTTAGAAAAGAAAAAGAAAAAGAAAAAAAAAAGATAAAAAACGAATTTGTACCTCCTCCCACCATCCTGGCGTTAAACGCCCAACTGCTGCATGGTTTGGGCGTTTAACGCCCAAATGTTGCTTCTCCTGGGCGTTCAACGCCCAGTTGGTGCATCTTTCTGGCGTTGAACGCCAGGAAGTCCTTTGTTACTGGGCGTTTTTCTAAACGCCCAGGATGCTGCCAAACTGGCGTTAAACGCCCAGAAGGTGCTTCTTTCTGGCGTTTAACGCCCAGAAGATGCTCCTTTCTGGCGTCTAACGCCCAGAAGGCTACCCTTACTGGCGTTTAACGCCCAGTGGGTGCTTCTCTTGGGCGTTCAACGCCCAAAATGTTTCTTACTGGCTTTTTCACGCCAGTAAGCTTCCAATTTCCTTTATAACTCTGTGAATCCAACCAATTGCTGTTTTACCTTGAAGAGACTTTGACATATACCTGAAAAAAAAACAATTAATTAATTAATACGAATAAAATTAAATTTTGTGATTGGCTGGGTTGCCTCCCAGCAAGCGCTTCTTTAATGTCATTAGCTGGACTATTACTGAGTTTTAATTAAGTCTCAGTCTTGAGCACTCTTGCTCAAAATTTCCTTCAAGATAGTGTTTGACTCTTTGTCCATTAACAATGAACTTTTTGTTAGAGTCATTATCCTGAAGCTCTATGTATCCATATGGTGATACGTTTGTAATGACATATGGACCTCTCCACCGGGATTTTAATTTTTCGGGGAATAATTTGAGCCTAGAATTAAATAGCAGAACTTTCTGCCCCGGCTCAAAGACTCTGGATGACAATTTCTTATCATGCCATCTTTTTGCTTTCTCTTTGTAAATCTTTGCATTTTCGAAAGCATTGAGTCTAAATTCCTCTAGCTCATTTAACTGGAGCAATCGTTTTTCTCCGGCTAACTTGGCATCGAGGTTTAAGAATCTGGTTGCCCAATAGGCCTTGTGTTCCAGTTCCACTGGCAAGTGACATGCCTTTCCATACACAAGTTGGTATGGAGAGGTCCCTATAGGGGTCTTGAATGCTGTTCTGTATGCCCACAGAGCATCATCCAAGCTTTTTGCCCAATCCCTTCTACGGTTAATTACAGTCCGTTCCAGGATTCTTTTGAGTTCTCTATTTGAGACTTCAGCTTGCCCATTAGTTTGTGGATGATATGGAGTAGCTACCCTGTGGCTAACTCCATAACGAACCAGAGCAGCATAAAGCTGTTTATTGCAGAAATGAGTGCTCCCATCACTAATTAGCACTCTAGGAATACCAAATCTGCTGAAGATGTGTTTCTGGAGGAATTTTAACACTGTTTTAGTGTCATTGGTGGGTGTTGCAATAGCCTCCACCCATTTGGATACATAATCCACTGCCACCAGAATATAGGTGTTTGAGTATGATGGTGGGAAGGGTCCCATGAAGTCAATGCCCCATACATCAAACAACTCAATCTCCAAGATCCCTTGCTGAGGCATGGCGTAACTGTGAGGTAGATTGCCAGATCTTTGGCAACTGTCACAATTAAGTACATACACTCGGGAGTCTTTATAGAGAGTAGGCCAGTAGAAGCCGCTTTGGAGGACTCTTGTGGCTGTTCGCTCACTTCCAAAATGTCCTCCATACTGTGATCCATGGCAGTGCCATAGGATCTTCTGTGCTTCTTCTTTAGGCACACATCTACGGATTACTCCATCTGCACATCTCTTTTGAAGAGATATGGTTCATCCCAAAGATAGTACTTTGCATCTGTGATTAATTTCTTTGATTGCACCCTACTGTACTCTTTGGGTATGAATTTCACTGCCTTGTAGTTTGCAATGTCTGCAAACCATGGCACTTCCTGGATGGCAAACAGTTGCTCATCCGGAAAGGTTTCAGAGATCTCAGTGAGAGGGAGGGACGCCCCTTCCACTGGTTCTATTCGGGACAGGTGATCTGCTACTTGATTCTCTGTCCCTTTTCTGTCTCTTATTTCTATATCAAACTCTTGCAGAAGCAACACCCATCTGATGAGTCTGGGTTTTGAATCCTGCTTTGTGAGTAAGTATTTAAGAGCAGCATGATCAGTGTACACAATCACTTTTGATCCTACTAAATAGGATCTGAATTTGTCAATGGCGTAAACCACTGCAAGTAGCTCTTTTTCTGTGGTTGTGTAATTCTTCTGGGCATCATTTAGAACACGGCTGGCATAGTAAATAACGTGCAGAAGCTTGTCATGCCTTTGTCCCAACACTGCACCAATGGCATGGTCACTGGCATCACACATCAATTCAAATGGTAATGTCCAGTCTGGTGCAGAGATGATTGGTGCTGTAACCAATTTAGCCTTCAGTGTCTCAAACGCCTGCAGACACTCTTTATCAAAGATAAATGGCGTGTCAGCAGCTAGCAGGTTGCTCAGAGGTTTAGCAATTTTTGAAAAATCCTTTATAAACCTCCTATAGAATCCTGCATGCCCCAGAAAGCTTCTGATTGCCTTAACATTAGCAGGTGGTGGTAATTTTTCAATTACTTCAACTTTAGCTTGATCCACCTCTATTCCCTTGTTCGAGATTTTGTGCCCAAGGACAATTCCTTCAGTCACCATAAAGTGACACTTTTCCCAGTTTAAAACCAGGTTGGTCTCTTGGCATCTCTTTAGAACAAGTGCTAAAATGGTTAAGGCAGGAGCTGAATGAGTCTCCAAACACTGAAAAGTCATCCATGAAGACTTCCAGAAATTTTCCACCATATCAGAGAAAATTGAGAGCATGCACCTCTGAAAGGTTGCAGGTGCATTGCACAGGCCAAATGGCATCCTTCTGTATGCAAATACGCCAGATGGGCATGTGAATGCCGTTTTCTCCTGATCCTGGGGATCTACTGCAATTTGATTATAACCTGAATATCCATCCAGGAAACAGTAGTATTCATGACCTGCTAGTCTTTCTAGCATCTGGTCTATGAATGGTAAAGGAAAATGATCCTTTCTGGTGGCTGTATTGAGCCTTCTGTAATCAATACACATACGCCACCCAGTAACTGTTCTTGTAGGAACCAGTTCATTTTTTTCATTATGAACCACTGTCATGCCACCTTTCTTAGGGACAACTTGGACAGGGCTCACCCAGGGGCTGTCAGAAATAGGATAAATAATCCCAGCCTCTAGTAATTTAGTGACCTCCTTCTGCACCACTTCTTTCATAGCTGGATTCAGCCGCCTTTGTGGTTGAACCACTGGCTTGGCGTCATCCTCCAGTAAGATCTTGTGCATGCATCTGGCTGGGCTAATGCCCTTAAGATCACTGATGGACCACCCAAGAGCTGTCTTGTGTGTCCTTAGCACTTGAATTAGTGCTTCCTCTTCCTGTGGCTCTAAGGTAGAGCTTATAATTACAGGAAAGGTATCACCTTCTCCCAGAAATGCATATTTCAGAGATGGTGGTAGTGGTTTGAGTTCGGGTTTTGGAGGTTTCTCCTCTTCTTGAGGGATTTTCAGAGGTTCTATTATCTTCTCTGACTCCTCCAAATCAGGCTGAACATCTTTAAAGATGTCCTCTAGCTCTGATTCGAGACTCTCAGCCATATTGACCTCTCTTACCAGAGAATCAATAATATCAACACTCATGCAATCATTTGGGGTGTCTGGATGTTGCATGGCTTTGACAACATTCAACTTAAACTCCTCCTCATTGACTCTCAAGGTTACTTCCCCTTTTTGGACATCAATGAGGGTTCGGCCAGTTGTTAAGAAAGGTCTTCCTAGAATGAGAGTTGCACTCTTGTGCTCCTCCATTTCCAGCACCACAAAGTCAGTAGGAAAGGCAAATGGCACAACCTTGACAATCATGTCTTCAATCACGCCTGATGGGTATTTAATAGAGCCATCAGCAAGTTGAAGACATATCCTGGTTGGTTTGATTTCTTCAGTTAAACCAAGCTTTCTGATAGTAGATGCAGGTATTAGGTTGATACTTGCCCCAAGATCACATAAGGCTTGCTTGGTACAAGTATCCTCTAATGTGTATGGTATCATAAAGCTCCCAGGATCTTTAAGCTTCTCAGGTAAGCTTTTCAGAATGATTGCACTGCATTCTTCAGTGAGGTAAACTTTTTCAGTTTCCCTCCAATCCTTCTTATGGCTTAAGATCTCTTTCATGAACTTAGCATAAGAGGGTATTTGCTCAAGTGCTTCTGCAAACGGAATCTTTATTTCAAGAGTACTGAGATAGTCTGCAAAACGGGCAAATTGCTTATCCTGTTTCGCTTGGCGGAGTTTTTGAGGATAAGGCATTTTGGCTTTGTATTCCTCAACCTTAGTTGCTGCAGGTATATTACCTACAGAAGTGGGTTGGGGAGCCTTCTTAGAGGGGTTGTTATCAGCACTTGTATGTGACTGATTCCCTACTGGCATTTGAATGCCAGTGGTAGGAGCTGGAGTGGCGTTAGACGCCACTTCCTTGTTTGTCACTGGCGTTTGAACGCCAGAACCATGCTCCCTTTGGGCGTTCAACGCCGGATTCATGCTTGTTTCTGGCGTTGAACGCCAGGAATGAGCATGGTCTGGGCGTTCAGCGCCAGCTTTATTCCTCTCTGGGCTCTGATTGTCCTCAGAGGGATTTTGAGTCTCTACCTGTTCATTTCTTGGTTTCCTGCTGCTTTGAAGTGAGGTATTTAATGTTTTCCCACTTCTTAATTGAACTGCTTGGCATTCTTCTGTTATTTGTTTTGACAGTTGCTTTTCTGTCTGCTTTAATTGTACTTCCATGTTCCTGTTAGCCATTCTTGTTTCTTGTAATATTTCCTTGAATTCGGCTAGCTGCTGAGTTAGAAAGTCTAATTGCTGATTGAATTCATTAGCCTGATCCACTGGACTGAGTTCTGCAGTTACTGTTTTAACTTCTTCTTTCATGGAAGATTCACTGCTTAGGTACAGATGTTGATTTCTGGCAACTGTATCAATAAGCTCTTGAGCTTCTTCAATTGTTTTTCTCATGTGTATAGATCCACCAGCTGAGTGGTCTAGAGAAATTTGAGCTTTTTCTGTAAGCCCATAATAGAAGATGTCTAATTGCACCCATTCTGAAAATATTTCAGAGGGGCATTTTCTTAGCATCTCTCTGTATCTCTCCCAGGCATCATAAAGGGATCCATTATCTCCTTGTTTGAAGCCTTGGATGTTTAGCCTTAGCTGTGTCATCCGTTTGGGAGGGAAATAGTGATTCAGGAATTTTTCTGACAGCTGTTTCCATGTTTTTATGCTGTTCTTAGGCTGGTTATTTAACGACCTCTTAGCTTGATTTTTTACAGCAAATGGAAACAGTAATAATCTGTAGATATCCTGATTTACTTCCTTATCATGTACTGTATCAGCAATTTGCAGAAATTGTGCCAGAAACTCTGTAGGTTCTTCATGTGGAAGACCAGAATACTGACAATTTTGCTGCACCATGATGATGAGCTGAGGATTCAGCTCAAAGCTACTAACTCCAATGGAGGGTATACAGATACTACTCCCATATGAAGCAGTAGTGGGGTTAGCATATGACCCCAGAGTCCTCTTGTCTTGTCCATTCATACTTATTGTTGTAATGGGATACAAGAGTGATGATATGTATGTTGATATTATTTATTTTATAGTAGTGGAATAAATAAAATGGAATATATAAAAAAGATATTTTGAAAATACTTTGTGAAAATTTTCCGAAAAATTGAAATTGAAATTTGGATTTTATATTAAAAATTTCGAAAAAGTAGTTTTAAAATTGGTTAGAAAATAAATTTTTTTTTTAATTTTGAATTTTATGATGAAAGAGAAAAAACACACAAAAGACACAAGACTTAAAATTTTTAGATTTAGTGCTCCTTATTTTCGAAAATTTTTGGAGGGAAAACACCAAGGAACACCAAACTTAAAAATTTTAAGATCAAGACACAAGAAAAACTCAAGAACACTTTGAAGATTCCCAAGATCACCAAGAACAAAAGGAAGAACACCAAACTTAAAATTTTTAGAAACTTTAATAAAATTTTCGAAAATTATGAAAGGATTAACAAGAAAACACCAAACTTAAAGTTTGGCACAAGATTAAATCAAGAAAAATTATTTTTGAAAAAGGTTCCAAAGCGTATACCCAATTATCAAGAATATAAACTAATACTCTAGCCAATTGGGAATAAATATAACACTTGTTCTAAATATTTCAAGTAATGCTTTAAAAAGAACACAAGTGAAACAAGAAAAGACACAAAGCAAGAAAAACTCAAGATCAAACAAGAAAAGTAAGCAAAAATAACTTAAAGATCAATGAAGAACAAAGAACACAAGTCGAAAATTTTAAAGAAAAATATGAGATATGCAATTGACACCAAACTTAGAATAAGACACTAGACTCACGAAAATTAGCAATTAATTAAAAGAAAAATAATAATTTTTGAAAAGAAACTATCCTATCAAAATTTAATGACTCTGTAACAACAAAAATAAATTATTCCTAATCTAAGAAATAAAATAAGCCTTCAATTGTTCAAACTCAATAATCCCCGGCAACGGCGCCAAAAACTTGGTGCACGAATTTGTGATTCGCACAACTAACCAGCAAGTGCACTGGGTCGTCCAAGTAATACCTTACGTGAGTAAGGGTCGATCCCACGGAGATTATTGGCTTGAAGCAATCAATGTTTATTTTATTAATCTTAGTCAGGAAGCCACTAGGATTAAAAGTGAAATTACCAGATTTGATTATAAAAATAAAAGAGAATAACAGTGTTACTTGTTGTGCAGTAATGAGAAACATGTTGGAGTTTTGGAGATGCTTTGTCCTTTGACTTCAACTCTTCCTTGAAATCCTTCAACACACGCAAGGCTCCTTCCATGGCAAGCTCTATGTAGGGTGTCACCGTTGTCAATGGCTACTTCCCATCCTCTCAGTGAAAACATTCCTATGCTCTGTCACAGCACGGCTAATCATCTGTCGGTTCTCAATCTGGTTGGAATAGAATCCATTGATTCTTTTGCGTCTGTCACTAACGCCCAGCCCTCAGGAGTTTGAAGCACGTCACAGTCAGTCACTCCCGGAATCCTACTCGGAATACCACAGACAAGGTTTAGACTTTCCGGATTCTCATGAAGACCGCCATCAATCCAGCTTATACCACGAAGATTCTGATTAAGGAATCTAAGAGACATTCATTCAATCTAATGTAGAACGGAGGTGGTTGTCAGGCACACGTTCATGGATTGAGGAAGATGATGAGTGTCACGGATCATCACCTTCTTCACAATTAAGCGCGAATAAACATCTTAGATAAGAACAAGCGTGTTTGAATGGAAGACAAAGGAATTGTATTGAATCATCGAGACGCTGCAGAGCTCCACACCCCCAAAAATGGAGTTTAGAGACTCATGCCGTCAAAAAGTATGTAATTCAGATCTGAAAATGTCATGAGGTACAAGAAATGTCTGTAAAAGTTGTTTAAATAGTAAACTAGTAACCTAAGTTTACAGAAAATGAATAAACTAAGATAATTGGTGCAGAAATCCACTTCTGGGGCCCACTTGGTGTGTGCTGGGGCTGAGATTAAAGCTATCCACGAGTAGAGGCCTTTCTTGGCGTTAAACTCCAGGTTATGACGTGTTTTGGGCGTTCAACTCCGGATCATGACGTTTTTCTGGCGTTTAACTCCAGACAGCAGCATGAACTTGGCGTTCAACGCCAAGTTACGTCGTCTATCCTTGCGCAAAGTATGGACTATTATATATTGCTGGAAAGCCCTGGATGTCTACTTTCCAACGCCGTTGAGAGCGCGCCAATTGGACTCCTGTAGCTCCAGAAAATCCATTTCAAGTGCAGGGAGGTCATGATCCAACAGCATCAGCAGTCCTTTTTCAGCCTAAGTCAGATTTTTGCTCAGCTCCCTCAATTTCAGCCAGAAATTACCTGAAATCACAGAAAAACACACAAACTCATAGTAAAGTCCAGAAATATGATTTTTGCCTAAAAACTAATAATATTCTCCTAAAAACTAACTAAAACATGCTAAAATCTACATGAAATTACCCCCAAAAAGCGTATAAAATATCCGCTCATCATTCTTGTATTCCTAGGGCTCCCCAGAAAGCACCCTTTGTTGGTTTGAGGCGTTGGTACCAAGCTGTGAAATCGAACCCTCGAGGATTGATTTTTGGATTGTTTCGGAAGAGTTTCTGGTTGATGAAATGAGATATGTTAAAAGTTTGGTTTATTAGTAAATCTTCTCCTTCAGCATTAGGGAAGAAAGAAAGTTTTTTGGTTGCCCTCTCAAGAGTTTCAATTGGTCTAAGAAAGCAGTGTGTGTCTGCACCAATTGTGAAGGGGATTAGGACTCTGTTGTCATTGACTTGCAAATAGGGATCGTCAATGATTTCATCATTGATTTAGTTAATAATTTGAAGAGCTGGCGGAGATGGCAGTGCTATTATATGACCTTTACCCTTGTCTTGGGTGGTAGCCTGAGAAGAAGAACTAACCATTGTCCAAGAGAGAAAATAAGAATGAAGGTTAAGGATTTTTGTGAAGAAATTCTTGGTGTAGAGAAACTTCGGAGAATGATGAGATTCGAGAGGTTCGAATGAAGGAGAGAGTGATGAATTTAAAGTATCACTATAGTCGTTACTGTGAAAAGAATGTGAATAGAGGTAACTTCGTGAGGAAGATGAAGTGGTAGAGAGAGAAAGCGCAAGTTTCGGGAGACGTGTTGAGTGGATCAGTAGTTATGGGGAGTTTAAATGACAATTATTACTGATTTGAAAACTGACGTCTTTTGGATTAAGTACTTTATTTTTCGATAAGGCTATCGAAGGAAACCACATTAATCCAAGGGGGCAATTTGTTGATCGAAAAATATTTTTCGGTAAGAGTGAATCGATTCGGAATGAGTCAGGTATAGTCTCTCGAGAAGATATATGCATGAGCATGTGGTTGGAAGTGATTGGCGCTGATTTGGATTTCGATTATTTTGTTAATCGAGTAGGCAATTCGATTTGAGAAATCGAGTAAGGCATTCGATGAGTTGTTTGAATAAGTTATGGAAGTGGGAGAGTTAGTGGCTTTTATCACACGAGAAAATCATGGGGAATGTCTACAATCACGCGGCGGGAACGGTTACCAAGAGGGATTCTATTTCAAAATTGTAATTTTGTATTTAATTGTAATTAATTGTGAATTACTTATCAGTTATGTAAGATAGCCTATAAATACTAAGAAGTGTTAGGGAATAAGGGTTGGAACTTTTACTCAGAAAAAACACTCAAGAACACTCACATCCCAGCGAATTCCTGAGTCTGCAATCGAGTTATCTTTTCTGTAGGGTTCCTTCTATCTTCATTTCTTTTCTTTCAATTTACTTTACTTTTCTGTAAATTTGACATTTTAAGTAATTTTATTTTCTAAGTCTTTTCCATTTTATTTGCCCAATTTATTTTCATGTTCTTTAGTCTCTACGCCAAAACCCTTTGATCTAATCAAAGGCATTTCATTGTTCTCTTTTAAATTTTAATGCAAGTTCTTTTCATCTTTCGCACATTTATTCTTCGAAAACTTTAATTTCTAAGTTTCTTTTATCAATTTATAAACTTTTTTTTATTTTTTACTTTCAATATTGGTCTAATCGAAGATGCTTTGATGGACTTTTAGAAAACTGGTACTCGCACAAAGGAGTAGGTTTTGCTCCCAGACCACTAGATATCGAACCACCATCGATTTGCTAAAAATCGACAAAACAGTTTGTATTTGTATTTATAATTTTTTAAGGGAAATTTACCCAAATAAATAAATTTGGTGAAAGCTTTACTCAAATACACAAAACAGATTTCACTTACGTTTTTGTGCAATTTCCACTTTATGTAAACCGTGGTAAGCTACCACGGTTTCTGATTATAACGTAAACCGTGGCAAGCTACCACGGATTATTCTTTTTTTGTTTTGTGTGTAAACCGTGGCAAGCTCCCACGGTTTACAAAGAGGGAAATATAACCATAAACCGTGGCAAGCTCCCATGGTTTATGAAGGGGGAATTTTAATCCTAAACCATTTATGTTAAAGCATAGTTATCAAAACCGAACCGGTGATCGAACCGATCAAGCTACTGGGTTACTGGTTCAACTGCTGGGTTACTGGTCGAACCGGTTAACCCGGTCACTAGTCAAGCTATTAGGTCACTGGATCATTGCTCTCGTACATTTGTTTTCATGTGAAGTTGATATTTAAGAATCGTTAGATGATTTGACAAGTTTGACTAAATTATCATTTAACGATTTTCAATTATCAACTTCATATGAAGACAAATGTATGTGAGTCTTTACCTATTATTATATACTATAAATATTTGTTAAAAAAATAATATTAATAGATATCGTATAATCATGAAAAAATAAATAAATTGTGATTAATAAAATTTATTTATTTATCTTTTTTAATTTATATTAAATATAAAAGTATAGTTAAATAAAATATAAATTATTTAAAAATGAGTGACATTAAAATGAAAATAAATTGAATATAAGTAAACTAAAACATACTATATGTATTATAATTTGTACATATAATGACAAGAAGCATTGCAGCCTCATGGTCATGCTAGCGTCCTTATTATCTTTAGGTAAGGGGTTCAAACCCCGCCGTAGGTTCTCCTTCAATTGCGACCGAGCGGTTCGGTCGAACCGATGCTCACCGGGTTTGACCGGTTTTCGCCGGTTTAGTACGGGTTTGATCGGTTCGTTTCGGTTCTCTACCTTAAGCGGTTAGAAGTTTGGACCGGACCGGTGTTAGGTCCGGTTCACCGGTTTTCCGGTCGAACCGGCCGGTCCGGTCCGGTTTTGCTAACTATGTGTTAAAGTGTTTTATTGCATCAATGTGGTATCATTTAGACTGCGCATGATAATTGTGACAGAATACATGTATATAATAGAAGTCTGAAATACATAGCAGATAACATATTAGACAATTCTCAAACCTTTTTAACTATCAAATACATGGCAGATAATAAATTACAGAATTCTGAAATACATAAGGCTAAATAGCATGCGAAGAACATAAACTAATATAGGGACCGGACATGACAATATGACATAACTAATCAGAATCCTCAATGGTGTCGCTGTCATCATCGTCGAACTGACCGAGCAGGTGACCTCCGGTGCCACATAATGGAGGACGCCTCACCCTCCTAGGTCTCTGCTCTGCCACTGGTCCTGATGGCTGTGCGGGAATGCCGCTGAATGCTGAGGCTGGGGTCCCTCCTAATGGGATCCATGGGTCAGTCGGAGATGCTGCAGGCTCGTTGAAGTCAACGGCCAACTGAGGAAGAACATCGTAAGTCTGTGGCTGCGGATCAGCAAACTGGGGCTGGTCATCAGGCATCTGTGGCCTATAATGGGTCCCATCATCATCCATGAGCATGTCTGCTATATCCCTATAGAACTCTGACTCAGTAACAGGATCATCGATGTCCATCCCAACAGCCGCGGTGGTATACCCAGCAAACGCATCTGAGGCGACATTCCCAAAGAGCTGAGAGCTACTACCCACATCGTAGGTCGGCTGATCCATAGTTGAGGCTGAACCAACTACATCCTCACCAACACCATGCTGAGTGCCCTGATCATCAACGGAAGGTACTCTACCTCGAGCCCCTCCACGGCCGTCCCGCCCTGCCTGTCGTCTGCCTCTACGTCGAGGAACACGAAAATCCGCCGCATCTCCATGATCAGCTCTAGGGATGTCCTCCTCTAAACGGTCAGCCAGCTCTCACCACTCTCGATCCGTGGCACGTGTGCCTATACGCCGACGCTGATCGGCTCGCCTGTTATCTGGTCTGTCGTAAACGTGCACTCTAGGAGGTGCCTGCGACGACCCTCTGTGACGAGCCTCCTCAGTCAACACAATCGGCCTAGGATCCTGAAATACAACATCTGGGGATAGGAATCTGTGCGCCACACGGCACCACCACTCCAGGTAGTCTGATGATGGACCGGGATCAAGGACTCGATCGACCCAGATGACTGAATGAAGCCGGTTCTCCCAATGCTGATGCCACTCCCGATAATAGGTGGGGAACCACCTGTCCCCACCCCTGCCATCCTTCGCATGTAGCCAATCTATGTTCAGAGCTGGCTCAGGGAGATGCTGAAGACCGCCAAACTGCGGTAGAACCCGGTTGCCTTATGCCACTCAATCGCAGCAAAATATATCAGGCTAGTGACGGCCGTCCATAGCCTACGGTGCTCGTCGGCTAGTATCTCCAGGTGAATAACAGCACCAACCTCGGCAGAAGAATAAGGCTCCCACACAAACTGTATCGAAATAGTAAGGGTTTTGTCAGAGCACGACACTAAACATAATCCATTGAAACTAAGAGCAATAACTAAATGACTCACATCGTGGACACGTAATCGATCCAACGAAAGGCGTGCAGACACTAATCTCTGATCCCCTGGATCGTTCCTCGGTATAAACGTAGCCCACCTACAATTTTAATTGAAATCATGTTATAACTAGAAATAACACATCATGTTGAATAACTTGTGAACTGAAAATAATAAACCGTACCTGGAGGCAAGAGGAAACCCGAATACATCAAACCCACTAGGCCTCAACGTGGGAAACCTCCAGAAAATCCAAGACTGTAGAAGCTGTAGCGGCCCGGCCAAGTTAACAACGTTTTTGTTCGTCCCACGACAAAGACATCTATACAACCAGGCCAGTGCAGCCGAATCCCAGCTATATCTGCCCAAGTCGTCCAACGATGCCAAATAAGGCAACCAACGAAGGTGGACCCGATTTGCATTTTTGTCCGCAAACAGCTGAGACGACAATAGCATCAGAATATAAGCACGTGTGTATATACGCACGGTCTCATCAGTAGCATCTGCTGGGAGAACCCGGAACCTCTCATGGAACCATGTGTAGCACACTGTCATCTGCTTGACTTTATTCTGTGGAGGTAACTCCCTAAATAACTCGCGGAACCATACCCATGCTGGTCTACCCTGCTCCATCAGATTCTCAAACTCAGTCAGGCACCCGCTGACGGGCTCACCATCGATCGGCAAACCCAGTTGATATGCCACATCTTGCAAAGTAATACTGCACTCACCAAAGGGCATATGAAAGGTGTGCGTCTCAGGACGCCACCGCTCAATAAATGCGCTAAGGAGAGGCTCATCAACCCAGAACCACTGCTGTTCAGCCTAGCCAAATGATACAAGCCCGCTGTCTCCAGGTAGGGTATAATCCGGTCGTGTAAGGGCATATTCTGTTGTCCCATAACGCCGCTAATCACCCTAGCAGGCTGCAAAATGTGGGCAACAAAATCCCTCAACATACGACCATTACTAATAATATCAGACGTAATTTATAAAAAATTATTACAAGCCTCACATTGTTTTTCTTAATTCCCTAATTATAGCAATAACAGTGATTATAATAATAAGCGGTCCAATTCTAACAAAATCTAAGAGTAACAATAATAACTACCATTATCAGAAACGAGGACAACAATAATGATAATAACAATAACACTACTAATACTATGCACTCACAATAACAACAAAAATTAAATGTAAAAAAATAATTTTACTAACAATAACCATAATAATATCAATATTTATATAAATAGTAATAATAAGAATATTAATAATAATAATAATAACTAACCTCGGCGTCGATGTATCCAGCCACGTGAGCGACGCCATTTAATCGGTACAAGTGATCCTCATCCTCCATGCTCCACCAACTAAACCTCTTTCCAACCTTCTTTACTTTCCACAGATTCTCTCAAACCAACAACCCCCAAATTTTGCTTTGTATCACAAATGATCCGTGAGAAGCTTCAGCAGATTATGTATTTATAGGCACTCACACGTAAACCGTGGTAACCTATAGCGGTTTACGTTCAGCTCGCATTCTTCATAAACCGTGAGAGCTTGCCACGGTTTATGGTTATATTTCCCTCTTTGTAAATCGTGGGAACTTGCCACGGTTTACACACAAAACAAAAAAAGCATAATCTGTGGTAGCTTGCCACGGTTTACGTTATAATCAGAAACCGTGGTAGCTTACCACGGTTTACATAAAGTAGGAATTGCACAAAAACGTAAGTGAAATCTGTTTTGTGTATTTAAGTAAAGTTTTAACCAAATTTATTTATTTGGGTAAATTGCCCATTTTTTAAATTAGGAGTATTTTATTTAAGTATTTAAGAAGATTTTTAAAAGTTAATTTGTACTTATTAAGATTAAAAAAATTTAATATAATTTTATATATTAATAAATATCTAAATTTATTATTATATTTATGCCAATATAGTTTTTTTAAATTTTAAAAATTATTTTATCAAATATAATTATTATTGTTTATGTTTATTGAAAATTATTTTTAGTTTAATTTATGAAACATAAATATTATAATCTTTTAAAATTTAGCTTTTTAAAACTTAATTTTGATAAGTTATTTTTAAAAAGTAAAAATTTTTACCAATTTAAGGCTTAACTTGAATTTTTTTTATGTATATCTTATATTTAACATTTTTTAGTTTTGGATATTTAACCTAAAACAAATGAATCTAATCTGTTTTTAGTTTGGATCGATGTTCTATCCTTCTTTTAAATATTTGTTTTTAGTAGAATTTTTGGATGTTCTTCTTATGAATAGTTTCGGATGTTTATTTGGATGTTTTAGAAACTTTTGGATGATATTAGATTTAGTATTTTTCATTTTGAAAATTTAACCTAACATAAATAAATCTCATTTTTTTTTAGTTTTGAATGTTCCAACATAATAAAAATATTCTATTTTTAGATATTTTTTAATGTGATTTTGAATATTCTTCTAATGTGTTAATCTTTTAGTGAGAGGCCGTGAGAGAGCATTGCGGTAAAAAAAAAAAAAAAAAAAAAAAGTGCGAGAAGAAAGAATGTTAATTTAAAATGAAATTTTTAAAAAATTGATTGATAATAGTTAATTCTTTAGTTAGAGTCTATAATTTTCAAGTAACATTTGACAAAAATTATGTCATAAAACTGCTATTATTATTGTTATTGTTTCCAAATAAGAGTAGGAATTTAGTAAGGCCAACTCTAATATGACTATGAATAATCCATAACTGCGATGTTCTGCATTCTTATGATCAATTATGCATGGTTGAGTGCACGCATCTGAGTTCTGACAAATAAAGAATACTAACTAATTTGCGTTTCATGATGAAAAAACATAAGTTACGGATCAGCACCCTTAGGAAAAAGGTAAGAGTATTTCGCAGTCTAGTTATTTAGTTTTCATGATAAATGCATATAATTCAGTACAGTTTGTATTTATACATATACATAAAAATTCAGTATAGTTTGTATTTATATTACGTGGAATCTGCACACACATATTGACAGTATAAACACATAAATTATTATATTTTATATCTGTTTTTTCTATGAGTGATTCACTACATGTTTTGAAAAGTCATTTCTCTTTTTGTCCTCCTGCAGGTTACCTTAAATAAAGCAAAAACGTTGATTTAGAAGATAGACTAAGAGCGATGGGATGAACTGATTGTCTTAGGTTTAATTTGTTTAAATTAGTTTAACTATATATATCTACTTATTATGTTAAAACTGAGTTTTCCCTCAACTAATGAAAGTGAGGTGTCACTTTCTCGTGAACCCATTTTCCCATTTAATGAATAATACATAATTATACTAATTTAGAAAAATATCTTTATTTTAATTATATAAAATCAATATTTAATGTATTATTAAACTACTTATCAATTATTAATCAGAAATATTTTTAATTATTTTAATAAATAATGCATAATTATACTAATTTAAGAAAATATCTTTATTATAATTATATAAAATCAATATTTAATGCATCATTAAACTAATTATCAATCGAAAATATTTTTAAATATTTTAATTATATTCATTTTAATTATATTCATATCCTTCTAATTCTTATTCATTATCCAATGGTTTTATTAGTGGCAAGTTGTCAATCCATTTATATTGATAATAATAATAACTTTATTAGGATAAATATCAAATTCTATTCCTAATATAAAATATAAAATTTAATTCCTTTCATTTTTATTTTACTACTATAAAAGTATGCTAGAAGAAAATATCATTGGTTTACCAATTACTCTTTCATTTGATAGTTTTTACAACAATTCTTTTTTTTTCCTATGAGACATCGTTGCAAGAAGATAACTATCGTGGACACAAACTACCACACTCTCCAACTTTCGTGCTCATCATTCGGAGTTATATAAGATGTGTTATCTATGAGGTATTTATAGACCATGGTGTTATCATGTATGCATAAATAAAAAATATTTCATATTTAAATTTAAGTCATTTACCTGTTTGTGGTATATTGTAGTGTGAAATTACTTTCAATATGTGTTGTGTAATGATATTATGTTCTAATTTAAGCTTTTACTTTAGAATTGTATCATGATTTTATCTCATCGTTTTTTTTCTTAGATATCAAGTTGACGTATTTTTATTTATTATTATTATTATTATTATTATTGAAACGGATGTGATATGAAATGTACCAAAAAAAAACTCTCACATTCAATTTATTTTATTGTAGTCTTCTATCTATTCTATTTATTTTTATTTTCTTCTTATTCATTTTATTTTCTTTTTAAATGTTATATAATTTATTATAATTTATACCAATCTACTTCTATTTAATTTAATATACTAAAATTGGATTTTTTCCCAACTAATGAAAGTGAGGTGTCACTTTTTCGTGAACTCATTTTCCTTCTAAAATGATTGCACTATTTCTTTCTTTTAAATTTATTTTAAAAAATTATCTTTAATTGATATAATTATATTATAATTAGTATGTAATGAATCATACATAATTATACTAATTTAAGATAATCTCTTTATTATAATTATACTAATCTCTTTTAACTTTATTTCAGAAAATTATCTTAATTATAATTATATAATAATATTATACTTAGTATTTAATGAATAATTCACAATTATTATACTAATTTAAAAAATATCTCTATTATAATTATATAAAATCAATAATTAATGCATTATTAAACTAATTATCAATCAAAATATTGTTAACTATTTTAATTATATTAATTTTAATTATATTGATATAATTCTATTTTTTATTTATTATCCTAAAATTTTATTAGTGACAACTTATTATCTTAATGGTGACCTATATAATAATAATAATAATAATAATAATAATAATAATAACAAAAAGTCACCAAAAATAATAATAACAAAAAGATAGAAAATTATATTTTAGAAAAATATAAATTGATTATTAACAATTGCTCATTAATAATGATAATTATATGATTAATTTTTAGTAATCATTAAATATATTTAATATAAATAACCAAATTTAATTAGTTAAAAAATGAAAGGAAATATTATTGCACGATTGTAAAAGCAATAATATATATATATATATATATATATATATATATAATAACCAATTTAATATCAATAACGATAATTATCGTTATTATTCAATAATAATAATAATAATAATAATAATAATAATAATCTTTTTTTTATTAAAATACTCATCTAATTAAATTAATATAAATATTTAATGAAAATAAAGGATGGATTTTTTGACTTGAAGGATAATACAATCGAATATTCTTGAAGATTTTAAAGTTGTGAGTATATATTCTTCCTATATTAATATATGCATGCATGTTATCTCATTTTTTCCATAAATGAAAAATAACATTTACCCATTAAATTTGTTAGTTTCTCAACCGATTCATCTTATTTATTGTGATTGAGATTGATATATAATCATAAAGATTTTTTTCTCCATTAATTTTAGTAAAGAAATCTAAGACGTAAAATAAAATAAAGTCAGTATCTACTTTTTTTTCTCAATATTTTTTATATTTACGGTAAATATTAAATGTAAAAAAGAAAAAAATAATATTAATTATTATCAATTTTATTTATTTACATTCATAATTAAATTTAATATAATTATAGTAAGTCTCTATAATTATAACAATTTATATCTGTTACATATATAATAATTAAATTATATATAATTATATATCTCCTCTTTTATATATACTTAGCAAGTATTTCTATTTATATAATCTACTTAATATATTAAAATTAAGTTTTTTTCTCAATTAATGAGAGTGAGGTGTGAATTCCTCATGAATTCATTTTTCTTCTAAAATGAATGCATTTAATGAATATTGCATAATTATACTAATTTAGAAAAATATCTTTATTATAATTATATAAAATTCATATTTAATACATTATTAAACTACTTATCAATGCTACTTATCAATTATCAATTAATAATAATAATAATAATAATAATAATAATAATAATAATAATAATAATAATAATAATAATATATTTCTACTTAATATACTAAAATTGTATTTTTCCCTAACTAATTGAAGTGAGGTGTCAATTTTTCATAAATTCATTTTTCTTCTAAAATGAAAGCACTATTCTCTCTTCTAAATTTATTTTATAAAAATATTTTTATTATATTTATATTACAATTAACATTTAATGAATAATGTATGATTATACTAATTTAGAAAAATATATTTATTATAATTATATAAAATTAATATTTAATGCATTATCAACTAATAAAAGCGAGGTGTCAATTCTTCATGAATTTTTTTTTTCTCCAAAATGAAAGTACTATTCTCTCTTCTAAATTTATTTTAGAAAAATTAAAATTCCGTGCTGAATATAGGTGGTAAGTTAAAAAAAACAAGCAAGTTCATGGAATCAAATCATATTTCTATAACAAATATAAGAATGTATATTTTTATTATATAAAATTTGAATTTCTGCACTTCATGATGGGCGGTACTTCTTAGCGTGTTTCTTAATTTATTTTTTATAACTCATTGAATACAATTTATTACAGTAAATTAATTATATAAACTAATTGATTTGATTAGGTATTTAAATATCACACGACTTATTATAATTTATATCAATAAAATAATTGTAATTTATTATATCAATTATTTTAATTCATTAATTTATAAGGTACATAATAACATATATGATTTGTTATTTATACTGATTAAATACATATTAATTTAGTTTAAAAAAATCATTGTCTCCTATGTTTTTCTATTTATTTTTTTTAATTCATTAAATCCAATCAATTATAATAAATTAATTATATCAACTAATTAATTCAATCAACTATTTTCTAATTTATTTTTTGATTTCAATAAATTAAATAAAATTAATTATACTAATTATTTGTATTGACTAATTGATTTGATTAATTCTTAAAAATATTTTTATTTAATTTATTTTATTTATTTAAATATAACTAATTAATTATTTAATTTTATTAGGAAATATCAAATTTTATTTCTAATATAAAAATACAAAATTTTATTCATTCTATTTTTATTTTACCACTATAAAAGACTATATATGCTAGAAGAAAATATCATTCATTTACCAATTACTCTTTTATTGGGTATGTAGCTTTTACAACAATTCTTTTTCTTCATATGAGGCGTCGTCACAAGAAGGCAACTATCATGAACACAAATCAGCACATACTCTTCAACTCCCGTGCTCATCATTCAGAGCAATATATGATATGTTATCCATTAAGCATTTATAGACCATGGTGTTATCATGTTTGCGTAAATAAAAAAAAATCCGTAATTAAGCTTAAGTCATCATTTATCTATTTGTGTGGTATATTGTAGTGTGAAATTATTTTTAATTTGTGTTGTGCAATGATATTATGGTTAAATTTAAACTTTTATTTTATAATTGTTTTATAATTTTATCTCATCATTTTCTCTTAGATGTTAAGTTAATATATTTTTATTTATTATTATTGAATGTATGTGATATAAAATTTGTAAAAAGAAAAAAAAATTACATTCAATTTATTTTATTGTAGTCTTCTATTCTTCTATTTTTAATTTATTTTTTTATTCATTTTATTTTCTTTTTAAATATCATATAATTTATTATAATTTATACCAATTAATTAATTATAATTCATTATATCAGTTAGTTTAATTCATTAATTTATAATATATATGATAAAATAGATCATTTGTTACTTATACGTTTATTTTTCTAAAATCTAAATCTGAATAATTATATTTTCAGTTTTTGTTATAAATAAAATATTATTAATAATGAATAATAATTAACCACTCATACTTTTAATCAAAGTGTTTGGATAATTTTTATATTTATTAATATTAATTATTGATTATTTTTGTATAAATAAATTATATTATAATTTTATGTTAGTTCATAATTGATTAATGATTAATGTTCATGAAGCTATGTTACTCTAAATTTTATATGTTATAAATATTTTATTTAAATATAATTTTTTTAATATAAAAATGTATTATTTTTAATAATATCATAATTTTATATTTTTTAATTATTCTAAATGAATATTTTATCAAATACTAATTAAAGTCATTTTTCTATTTTCTTTTACTAATCTATTTTCTAACTATTATATAAAATTAAAATCGTATTAATAAATTTAATATTAAAGTTAATTTAGCTTTTTATTATTTAGAGTATTTTTCAATCAATAATTTTATACTCTTTACTCTTTTTTTTTTCAGTTTCATTTTGATTTTTAATTTAGTACTCAAAGGTAGTGAAATTCCATTGATACGGAAATAAAGTTACAAAAGGGTCCATAGGGTAGAATAAGTAAAATAATGTGATACCGATATTGCAACATCCAAATGAAACTACTTAGGATCTAAAATGTTTATCTTTCTATTTCTCGCCATCTATTATATTATCTATTCTATCTATTCTATTATATAAAAATCGAATTTTTACCTTTAATGATAGAATCAACGTAGCATGCTTCTACTTTATTTTGTTTAACTCATTAAAGTCAATTCATTACGATGAATTAATTATATCAACTAATTGATTTGAATAGATATTTAAGTATCACACAATTTAAAATTATGTATATTAATTATTTGATTTAATTTTTATGATATATAAATTTAAGGAATAAATTAAAATAAGATAATTTATTACTTATTTAAATTGAATACAACAAATATAAATTAATTTATTTAAAAATTTACTATTTTCTAATCTTCTATACATAATAAAAATGACAAAACAAAATTATAAAAATAATCTTTTTTTATTTTTGCTATTTTAATTTTATTTTCTTTGCTTTTTTTAATGTATCATTTTATTTTATATTAACTTTGTTTATTTAATAATAAAATATACTCATATTAATTCTATCATATAATAATTTTTTTTCTCCTATATTAATCAAAGAATTTTAATAGTTATCAACTATATCTAATAGAATGACTGAGAAGTGAGAATTACGAGAAGTTAAACCCAGGTTCAAAATGCTGAAACAAAGAAAAGAAAACAGTGGATATATATGATTAGAGAAAAATGTATAATAATGACAAAATATACTAAAACTTGATTTTTTCTCCAACTAATAAAAGTGAGGTGTTAATTCCTCATAAATTTATTTTTTCTCTAAAATGAAATCACATTTTTTTCTAAATTTATTTTATAGAAATATATTTATTATAATTATATTACAATTAACATTTAACGAATAAACTAATTTAGAGAAATATTTATATTATAATTATATAAAATCAATATTTAATACATTATCAACTAATAAAAGTGAGGTGTCAATTCCTCATGAATTCATTTTCCCTCCGAAATGAAAGTACTATTCTCTCTTCTAAATTTATTTTAGAAAAATATCTTTATTATAATTATATTACAATATTACAATTAGCATTTAATGAATAATGCATAATTATAATAATTTAGAAAAATAAAATAAAGTCCAGTAATTTATCTTCCGATTGCACACGTATATAGAATAACTTTTAAGAAGAAGTCATGTATAGTAAATACGGTCGATGATTGTAAAACTTTATACTAACATTGATATAATATTATTTCAGTTATATGTTTTGCAAGCATCAAAGAAAAATGTTGAGTTATTTTTTAGTAGATTTAAATTATTTATTGTTTATTAGAGAATTTTGTGCATTAGAATTCTCTAATAATTTATTATTTATTTTGAGCTAATTTTGATATATTCTTACTTGACAGTAAAACAATATATAAAAATTTGTTGATGGGTCTAGATATTATTAAGTTATTTATGGTCACATTGAGTATATATGTTTGATTTATTGAAAAAAGTAGATTACTAAAACCAATCAATAACTATTTTAGAGTTAATATATTTAACACTAGCTTAAGAAAAAACAAATAATACATAACATGTTATATTTTTATTAATCAAATTATTATAATTTAAATTAATCTTAACAAAATAATTTAAAATTATAATTTCAATCTTATTACGTGTATGGCACGGGTTAATACACTTGTAATGATGAATAAGTGATCCCCAAATATTTTTATTTACGTAATATATTTATGTCGACAAACTCATAGTAAAGACGATGCACCCAACTATACTTAAATCTTTTTGTATATAAATAAATCTGCTTCTTTCTCTGTACTTTTTTAGAGATAGATTTGAATCCTCTAAATTTTGAATTTATACTTTAGAAGATAAAGTGTGATCTTGTACCCTTGAATAATTTTTCTTTTATATTTATTCTTGATCCCACCTATGAAATAAAATTAATGGTAGGAGATCACACTTTACTCCCTCAATTGTAAAAAAGAAATTGAGAGGATTCATTCTCATAAATGGTGAGAGATCACACTTTACACTCTAAAGTGAAATTTAAAATTTGGATGATCCAAATCCGATAGAGATTAGTATAAGTTATGTTACCATTCATTTATGCGTTACTTTATATGTGATATTTGAAATAACAAATTTAAAATTAACACTTTTATTAAAATAGTAATGCATATCATTGAATATTTATGTATATGAAAATATTTTAAATAAGATTAGTCTTATAATGTTTTAAGAATATTCCATAATTAGTTAATAAAAATTTGTTCATAAAAGAATTTAAAAAATCATTCAACTTATTGTGTTGAAGAATCAAATATCTCTAAAGTTGTGAATATACTAAATCCTAGAAGGAGTTTCCAAACATAAGTTTAAAATGATTGGATGTTATATATAGTAATGAGTCCAGAAAAGAGCAAACACGTGTGTGAATGATGAGAAAGAAGAGTTATTTGGGTTCGCGTTAGTGTCGTTACTTTGCCGCTAAGGACCTCTTCTGCTTCAACCAAAAAACTAACATTCCTTCAATTCCTCGTTCTTATATAATTCATATTAAAACTCTTGTTTCAATTCCTTTTTTGCTTTTCTCTTTCAAACTTGATAATAATAATACAGTAATAATATTGTGC
Organism: Arachis stenosperma; assembly: GCF_014773155.1. Lineage (NCBI taxonomy): Eukaryota > Viridiplantae > Streptophyta > Magnoliopsida > Fabales > Fabaceae > Arachis > Arachis stenosperma. The sequence continues at coordinate 152,707,088 of NC_080379.1, forward strand.
GATGGATGAAGAGTACGATGTAATTGTCCTTGGCACTGGACTCAAGGAATGCATCCTCAGTGGCCTTCTCTCAGTTGATGGCCTCAAAGTAACACCACACATCTTCTAATCACTTCTCTTATTTATTTATTAAAAGAATGTTATGTTTTTCCTCGTACAGTTAGAATAAATGCACCTTAAAACGATCTTAATTATGACCTTAAACAAACCATGTCAATATAAGCCTGTATAATTAACAGGTCATTGGAATTACAACACAAATGAATGTTTGGAAGTTCATCTTCATAGAAAGAATTAATACTTGCCCTTAATCGACTAATTGAATCAGGTACTGCATATGGATAGAAATGACTACTATGGAGGGGCATCTACATCGCTTAATCTCACACAGGTCACACTCCTCTATTGCAAATTTGCAACAGTAGAATTATTATTAGATTTTTCATGCACTCTTTTCGTTCACTAATACAAAACTTGTTTCTCTGTTGTGATATATATAGCTATGGAAGCGATTTAGGGGAGAGGACAAGCCACCTGAGAACCTAGGTTCCAGCAGGGAATTCAATGTTGATATGATACCTAAGGTTTGATCACACTTCTCTTGTAATATAATCTCAATAATGCATGTGAAACAAACATTGCACCTTGCTTCAAGTAAATAAATAAATTATTTTCTTTTATTCTTTTCCTTTTCTTCTATTTACTACACTTTTTGCTTGTTATCTTCCTTTCTCTTCAATCTATGACAAAAACAGAATCCTGGATTTTTATTTTTTAATTTTTATTTTTTGCAGTTTATGATGGCCAATGAAGTTTTGGTTCGCGTTCTCATCCACACGGATGTTACAAAGTATTTACACTTCAAAGCTGTAGATGGAAGTTTTGTGTATAATAAGGGAAAGGTATGCAACGTATTCATCAATTTCTTATTCGCATTTTGGTACCTTTCTGTATTGCAAACTGTTGAACACTTGCACTTGGTATTTTATTTACATTTTTCAGATTTACAAAGTTCCAGCCACGGATGTTGAAGCATTGAAATCACCATTAATGGGACTGTTTGAGAAGCGCCGTGCTAGAAAGTTCTTTATTTATGTCCAGGATTATGATTCAAATGATCCCAAATCTCATGAAGGACTAGATTTGAATCAAGTTACAGCAAGACAGCTCATATCGTATGCAATTTCTTCCTTCCTTGCCTTCTAAAGCAAAATTACTAGATATGTCACTGACTTTTTTCCTTCATAAAATTATGGAAACAAAGATGTAACTACATACGCAGAATAAACTTAGATGAAAGACTATTAATACAAATTATGCTTTACATCTAGTAGATCGAATGCATCATTTTTAGCTTTTGTATCAGTTGGTGCTGTCCTATCATGAACTTTTCTTTTTTGGTTGTGCTAATGTAGCAAGTACGGGTTGGAAGATGATACAATTGACTTTATTGGTCATGCCTTGGCACTTCATCTCGATGATAGTTACTTGGATGAGCCAGCCAAGGGATTTGTAGAGAGAGTAAAGGTACTATATTATGCAGAAAAAAGGAATCAGTTCTTTCCCCTATAACATTATATATCTAAAAATGGGGTAACTTCGTATATTTTGTAATTATAGTCATGTAATTTGTTATTTGTTGTCTGTTTTCTACAGCTATATGCAGAGTCCCTAGCACGTTTTCAAGGAGGTTCACCTTACATATATCCACTATATGGACTTGGAGAGCTTCCTCAGGTTCTCCTCCACTTCTCTCTTTCCTTTTCTCTGTTGGAATTTGCATACTTCAGGAACTAACGCTGATTTCGACTTCTTTGATGGCCCAAAGGCATTTGCACGTTTGAGTGCTGTGTATGGTGGAACTTACATGCTCAACAAGCCAGAATGCAAGGTAAGCCTGTGGCTATACTTCTATGTATTCAGAAAAATCATATGAAATGTATTGGAAGGAAACTTGCATCAAGGGAATTAAACTTCAACTTTGAAATAATAATTTTTTCTGATACTTTCACTTGGAGATATGTTATATAGCAGTTCATTTATTTTCTGCCTCACAAGTTACTGATAAAACAAAATAATCAATTAGACATAGATTAGTTACCATGTCAGGTTACTTGCTATATATTTCTTTCTGCACAATTTTTGTTCTACTATGCAGGTAGAGTTTGGTGATGACGGCAAAGCCGTCGGTGTGACCTCCGAAGGAGAGACAGCCAAGTGCAAGAAAGTGGTGTGTGATCCATCATATCTGCCTGATAAGGTATCCTCTTAAATTTTCCAAGGTTATAAAGAGTATGTTTTTATTTAGGTATTGGACATGTTGTAGTTTGCATAACTGTGTTGTTAAGTATAAATTGCAGTACAACACATGCATGTTTCAGTATGATCTTCGTCTGACATTATTTTAATTAATTTAACAGGTTCATAAGGTTGGAAAAGTTGCACGTGCAATATGTATTATGAGCCATCCTATTCCAGACACAAATAATTGTCACTCTGCACAGGTCATTCTGCCACAGAAGCAACTCGGTCGAAAATCCGATATGTAAGTTTGCATTGATCTACTGTAGTGGTTTTATACATATTCTCCATTTACTAGGATCCTTCTGTTGTTAGTTACAACTTAAAAAACATATAAATCTATACAAGAGTGAGAGAATGGAGTTTTACTTGTGAGTGTTGTAACTTCCAACTTTGTAGGTTCTGGTTTTCTGATTTTTCCCGTTATTGAAGGTATCTCTTCTGCTGCTCTTATGCTCACAACGTGGCCCCGAAAGGAAAATTTATTGCTTTTGTTACAACAGAAGCAGAGACTGATCAACCTGAGGTGGAGTTGAAGCCCGGTATTGACCTTCTTGGACCTGTAGATGAGATATTTTATGACATTTATGACAGATATCATCCCATCAATGATCATGAAGCTGATAGCTGTTTCATCTCTAAGGTAACTACTAAGCAGAATCTCCATAAGCATTTTCTTTAAAAATTTTCTTTCCTTGTTTTTGTTTCCTGATCTTTGTGGAAGGGCACTTGAATAAATTATATAGAGCAATGCCAATACACAACATGTTGAGTATCTTATGTAACTGATGGATAATCCTGAGTCTATAAATACAAGCCTTGAATATGTGTGGGAGGAAAAGAGAATTAAAAATCAGAATGGTTTAAATTTAAAACAAAGTAATTGACAACTCATGTCAAGAAGAATATAAATTTTTATCATGCTTCTTAATCAGCCTGGGGAATCTCCGTCCTTTTCCCTTTTATCTTCGAAAATTGGTTGTACTAACCTAAAATTCAATCCTTGCAGAGCTATGATGCTACCACACATTTTGAGACCACAGTACAAGATGTGATCGACATGTACAATAAGATCACTGGAAAGGTAACTACTAGTTACTGAAATTAGATATTTCAAACAATTGGAAGTAGTTATAGCTGCAGTATGAAAACATTGAGAAATCAGAGAAACATTACAGTACGCAAGAAAAACGAATGAAAACAAAGTGGCATATTTATTTCTACACTTTGAAATTATATATTCTCTCAGTTAACGATATCTTCTATTTGTTATTTTCATTTAGATTGTATATGATTTTCTATCTGATGATGGAATTTCACATTTGCATTCACTTGCACTCACCTTTGTGTTCCAGATATAATGTTACATGACAGAACTTCATGTCAAAAGGAATATAAATGTTTAATAACAATGGAGATTCGAGAGCTCTGGAAAATTTTTACTTGATTTTAATATTGTTCTTATTCTTTGTTTCAGGTTCTTGATCTTTCTGTAGACCTGAGTGCTGCAAGTGCTGCATCTGAAGAATGACTTGCCTCTAATTTTTATATACATGCCTAAGTCATAGAAACAGCGATCACTTTTCGTTTAAATTTCATGTTTTTGTTTTAGATGCTCTAATGCAAAGAGAAAAATTACATAGACACCCACACCTGTGTAGCTTTTGATCGAAGGCATTATATGCCTGATACAGTCATATATACAGTTGCCTTGTACTCAACCAAGCAGTTTATTAGACATGATAATCATAGTTGTGATCATATCCCTTCAATAAATCTGTCTTTCGGCATTATTAACTAAATATGTAATTTGTGATATATAATACTTTAATAAGATCATAGCAAAGATGAATTGTGCTGCACATTACAATTTTCCTTTCAAGAAAACCAGAGATGCAATGAAAGCATCTAATTCATAAGTCTTATTCACCAAACTGAATCTTGCAAATTACTAGCTTTCTTATTTGGGTTCATTTAATCATTGAAAAGTTATAGTAACAGTTTAGCCTTATTAACATGATAACTTAGTTCCAAAAATTGTACAACTACATAATGTGATCATTATGATATTGAGGATGTGATTAACCAACTTCTCCTAGATTGCTCAGTCTACATAATGTGATCATTATGATATTGAGGATGTGATTAACCAACTTTTCCTAGATTGCTCAGTTCATTTCAGCGATAATTTCTCTTACCTATCCTAGTTTCCAATCAGTACACAGGGAATTGAATTATAAAATTTCATACCAGAAGATATTGCGTAAGGGCCATGATACAACAACGGGGATAGGCCTTGGGTATCCTTAGCTGCCTAACTTGAAAGCATCCACAAAGAGGCCCAAACATATGCCAGCCTTCCAGAAATTCATCATCATAAGAAAAGACTGAAACCTCCCTGTCCTCACACTAGGCGGCTTTTTATACATCAGCATACCAATTCCCTCGATCGCAGCCACCACAACACCGGCAACCAGAACATCCCAATCACCGGTTTGTCCAAGGATTGTAGCAAGAGCATTTGCTGTGTAGAAACCTAGAAGTAGCAAGAATACTTTCATGGGGAGGTTCTTTCTAGCTGAGTTTAGCTTTTCTAGAAGTTGTCTACCACCTGCACTCAGTATCCTACTCAATCGAGTACCACTGAAACCGGAACTGGAATCATCGAGGCCTTGTTGATCACCATCACCAGGCACTCCACCTGTGTTCAAGGCAAAAGCTATTTTCCAGCCAGCTCTTCTTCCAAGGAAACTGAGCCAATGAATTGAAAGACAATCATTATCACTTGGTTACAGAAATAACCAGTTTATTCCCTCAATAAGATGAGAAACACCCTGAAGTGATATAATTTTCTTGCAGCCATTATTATGAAACCGAAGAACATTTTATGGTAAAGTGTCGAATTTGAAAAGAGAAATTATTTATCCTGCTAATTCATCACCCTAAACACCCTCGTAACAGAATGTTGCACAATCTTAACAGCTGAAAACTAAAACTTGATATAGGCATTCAAATTTTACCAGCTCTGGTGAAATGGCGCTGACTTTAGGCCAAGTTTTAGACCTAAAATACCACAACTCGGCTCGCAGCGACAGCAGTGTGCTCTAGAATTGGCGAGGGCCATACACGATTTTTCTATGCATCCATTCTCTGTAATTGATAACCTCCACATAGATCCTATTTGGCAAGCCATTTTTAATAGATGAACACAGATATTGTAAACCAGCTCCACAAATTCTCAGTCTCTTCCTAATCTGCAAAATTTCAAATGCTTAATTAAAAGGAGCTTCGATTCACATGAGCATCATTTATTAAACCATAAAATCAACAAGATTTGGAGCGTTAAACATGAAAATGAGTTTCGATGTCATGTTGTTTTTCTTTACCCTTCTAATATACAAACACAATGCAGATAAAGAATATGCCAAAATGCAGCTAATAATACATAAAACAAAGATTAGAAGCTTCCTGAATTGCTTAGTTGAAAACATGGTTTTCATCATAAAAAAATAATGAAAAAGATAAAAAGGTTGCAGAAAGGTGAAGAGGGAAGAGGAACGAAGTGGATAACAGTGAAGGCAGAAGCAATTGGGTGCGGAATAACAAGGAAGAAAATAGAAGCAAGTATGTAGTTGTGGCATGGAAGAAGAAGGGAATAGAGAGCGTTACCCTGTTTGTATCGAGAGAAGAAGGAAGAAGAAGATGACGCCGGTGAGGTGCACGGAGTCCACAACCGCAAGTCCGCAACCACTGTGCCAGTGAATGTCATTGATTGGGTAACACAATAATATAATAATAAAATATTAATTTTCTTCTCCAAAACTTAGGAAATCAATATTTTAAAGATTTTGCTTAACAATAATGTTCTTCAAAATGTTTTTTTTTAATTATATATAAATGTTCATATATTCATATACATTTTAGAGTAAATTATGTTTATATTTAAACTTGTAAAATTATTAAATGGTGGCCCAAATATCTTTGAGAATCAAAGTTCACAAGCATCAAAAATTGTATTCGGATAATATTAGAAAAAAAATGTGACGAAGGATAGCCACTCTATCCATATAAAAGAGTGGTGTATGAAGGGCATGCATCATCACAATTCGGGGAGATGGAGGACATAGAGAAGGTGAAGGCGGAGGCAGTGCAGCTGATGGGAGTGTTCCAAGTTATTCCTAAGCTGGTTGTTTTTGATCTTGATCACACTCTCTGGCCTTTCTACTGGTATGTATGAATCACTATGAGATTTATACATTTATATTATATTCTGATTCATCCTCACATCACATTAATGTCCAGTGAGTGCCGCTCCAAGAGTGACACACCTTATCTGTTTCCTCAAGTTAAGGGCATCATGCATGCACTCAAACACAAACGGGTTGACCTTGCAATTGCATCTAAATCACCAACCCCCGACATAGCCAGAACTTATCTTAACAAACTCAACATCACTTCCATGTTTGTTGCCCAGGTCTCCATTCTTCAATCTCTATCTCTTTCTCTTTCTCATTCATGTTCCCTGTGTTGTCTAACTCTTGTGTTCTTTCTCTCTCATGTCAGGAAATATTTTACAACTGGGGAAACAAAACAGATCATTTACAGAATATTCATTCCAAGACTGGTGTCCCGTATAACTCTATGCTCTTCTTTGATGACGATGACAACAACATCCAAGGGGTACATTCACATCTATCCTTTTCTTTTTTTCCAATTAACTTTCTAATATTTTCTTGACATCTATGACAGGTCTCGGAATTGGGAGTAACGAGCATCTTGGTCACAAATGGGGTAAACCTTGGGGCATTCAAACAAGGACTTACAAGATTTTCTCAGAACTGGAATGCACCAAAGAACAAAAACAGACGGGGTAAATAGTAATCTGAGTATCAACTCACAAGGCAGATAATTCAAATTCATGAATTAAATGTCCGGTTGAAACTTCTATGTATTTAACTGTGATTTGTGAACCACACATATATTAAAATACTCTGCATCCATTAGTTGGAGAATTTTAATATAACAGTTGCATATATATCTCGTTGAATGTCTCAAAATGCTCGATATTCCTTTAGTCAATTACAGCTTCGAAAGTAATGTACAAAACAAACTTCTTTTGAACAAATTGAGGTCTTTATTATCTAACGTCAGTTAACATTGGATTAAAGCTTATGAATAGAAGTTGGAAGTTGAAACAAAAATATACATGTTACTTTACATATTTACACACAATAGAAAAGATTAGTAACCCGCACTTCACGAACATAATCCAATTGTTATAATGAACAAAAACAATTCATCTGTCAGCAACAACAATAACAAAAATGAAGATTGATTAGTCTGCGGCACAGGTATCTTTACTTTGACTCAATTTCAGACTACACCCTTTCTGCAAGGAGCAGTTGTTCAAGTTCCTCTTTGCGCCGTTCCAACTCCTGGAGATGTCCATGAAAGCAAGTACAGGTAAGAAGAAGAAGAAAATATCTTTGTAAAAGTATCCAAATACTCTCACATAAGATTGAAGACTAAATCTATTCTATTGAATTAGTATTGCGCCTAAAACTCCAAAAGCAAGTCTATTGGAATGTAAGCACAACAAACTAACAGCGAATTTGCAAGCCTTCCATATAAAATCTATTTGAACTATACATGTAGTCCTGTGAGCACTACTTTCAAGATTCAAATGCAGCAATTTCATTGGGTGTACTATTTACAGCCAGACTCTCAAATGTGAAAATGCCAAGCATCAATTCCAGGAGTGATTATATGCAATAATCTTCAATATCCAGATCTGACATGTAGAAGGAAAATTCTAAGATCTGTAAAGCACATCATAATGATGTTTCCTCCAACTCAAAAATCATATTTTTAGTATCAAATTTCATGTTGCAATTAGTGCATCACATTGTGACTAAGGAAAGGCAAGTATTACAGACATGCATATATTTTGTGGCCATAACATCTCAACATAGCAGTTTACCTCTAAATCCTTTGCTGCTTGCTCTCTTGAGATCTCCTGCTTCTGGCGAGCGCGTTTCAGAAAACCAATGCATAGGGCTCCCTTCAAATGAAAACAAAATGAACAAAAGAGTGACATCAGCTTTGCTTTTCTTTCAAAAGTACGAAATGAAGTTTTGAATATGCAAGCTAGAACATTTGAGAATGAAAATACTATTTTCAGAGAAGTATAAAGAACCAGATATGTTTAGGTCATGCAATCTACAATATTGCACTTCGCTATGATAATATCGTATTGACCATCAAATATTCTTGTCAAATCAACAGAAAAGGCATAGATTAAAAGGAATTCGAACTTGCAATTAAAATTTAAAAATTGTCAAACTAATTAGTAAAAATCCTTAAATCGTACTTCTCTTATCAAGAATTTACTACTGAACAGCAACGCTTGGTATTAATCACATTGCACAAATAAAAAAGGAAAAAAAATACACTGTTAGTTTGCTATGTTCAACGATCTTACCGAAACAACATAAATCAGACCACATGCAAGAAGCAAATAACTCGCTATGCTCTGAAAAAGAACAAGATCCCTTCGCTCCCCAAAATAGTCAGGGAAAGCCCTTGTCATGACTGCAACACTGCATACACAAAATCAGCATTCAGCATTCAGAAACCAAACTACTAAGTTTAAGTATGATGAAGTAAATAAATATCTTCCAAACTTATGAATACCAGTACTCATTAATTTACCCAGTGTAATCCAATAAATAATAACGTTTTATTTACCAAAGGTAAAAAAATAACACTTATTATTAGTGGAAAATACAATTAAATTAACATCATTATTCATTCCTGTTTTAAACCAACAAGTTTTATCAGGCTAATAAGCTTCTACCAGGTGACAACTTAAAAACATAGTTGCTTAACTAATTGTTAAATTGCGGTTTCAGTTGCATTGCAATGTGTGCAATTGCCGCTGCGGTGCAGTTGCTCAAGGCACCGCAACAGCAACATAGCGGCTGCAATTGTGACACAACTTGTTTAATTTAAAACCAACATGACCAGTGCATATAACAAGATAAACATAACCAAAGCTAACTTAGAACGTAATGGGAACTGGGCATCAAAAGACAATCGTCACAGAAGTGTGAAGACATACAAAATCTGCAGCATACCCCTACCAGCCCAATACTCCAAAACCTGAAAAGTGGTTGAATAGAATAATCAAATTAAATTGTAAAAACAATGTTATCAGCAATAATACAAAAACCATTTCAATCATCAACAGATGAATGAAAGTTAGGGCACAACAAAGCTAACAAAGAAAGCTCTCACCTTGGAGAACCTCATGATGAAACTCCATTCGGTTTCAGCCAGGACCACAAAGCACGCTATGAGCACGGCGTAACACCGAAAAATTCCATCGAAAAACTGAAACGCAAAGAAAAGCGAACGGTATTAATAGAAGAAAACGTCGATTGGCATATAAGGAGAGAAACTTTGGAGAGAGTGGAAGTTGAAAGCTGACATCTGATCCGTGTTTGAAGGAAAGCACAGCGGAGAGGGCGTTAGCGACGATGCAGAGAATGGCAGCCAAAGAGGTGACTAAGCTGAAGCCCTTGCATGCTATCAAGAAAGGGTCTCCTCTGCGTCTTGTTCTCGTGCTCGATTCAGCTGTGGGAGCGTTCTCTTGCTCTACGTCGCCGTTTCTCGACATTTTTCTCGAGCGAGAAAATGAAGGGAATCCGTTGGAAACAAGTAGAAGATGGTTTTCGTGTTGAATGGGGGATGGGATGGTATTGGAAGCGGGATTGCTTGATTCTTGAGCAGCCAATGAGCTGATGAAGCGACACGTGGTGGTTGCGCTGTTTTGGATTTACCGATTTACCCACCACTTGGCGGTGAGAGCTTATTGAATCCACATTTTTGGAACAGTTAGGTTAGTTGAGTCATCCAACGGAAATGGTCAAAGTGTTACCATGTACTACTTTGGAGTTTCGTTGTGTCTATTTAAAAAAAAGAGTAAACTAGCATTTGTATCACGATTGAAAACGTTGACATATCTACTCAAAGAAAAAAGAAATTATTATTTGTATTTATAAAAAATTATTTTTACGGGCAAAATTATTTAAATCCTAAAAAATTATCTAAAATTTCTAAATTATCCTTATCTTCACCAACACATCACCTCCTTCACCCAATCACCTTTCTAACCTTAACCCTCTTCACCCAGCCACCACCCCTCTTTTCCTTTCTAATCTCAAATCCCACCACCACCCTCTTCACCCAATCACCACCCCTCTTTCCCTTTCTAACACACTCTCACCATTACTTCCCACTCAGTCCCCACAACTGATCCAATGGCTCCTTACCACACCCTCCTCTCTTTCATTGTCGCTCCTTCATCACCATAACCTTTATCACTTCAATTAAAGTACAGTGCATTGAAAAATAGTGACCTCATAAATTAACTCGGAGAAAAGCACTTTTGGAGGAATCACAATCAACCCAGAGAGGAATTTGAAATGGATGACGATGGGTGAGAGTCAAAATTGAATCTTGGTTTCAGCTGAGTGTGAAGCTGTTTAAGGAAAACTGTGAAAATGATGTCATGGAGAAAGCTGACAAAAATAAGGCGGAAAAGGACACAGATCTAAGGTGTGAAGAGAGTGAAGAGAAAGGATCAAATCTGAATAGCCAAGCACAGAAGCCTCATGTATTTGGATTCACTTTTTCTGGGAGAAAAAAATGGCGAAAGAGACAGAAAGAGAGAGAGAGCTTGTCGCGGTTTTGGTTCACAAAGGAGACCACGGTAGGTGAGGCTGGCGGCGGTGAAGAGAGGAGGGGGCTGCTGGCGGCGGCAAAGCAGGGGATGGTACGAAGTTCCTCTAGTCGGCAAGGGCGAGACAGGAAAGGAGAGAAGGAGGGGTGGTCGCTGGCGCTGATGCTGGAGGCTGCAAGAACGGAAACAGAGGCTGCGACATTTGTCACGGAGGAGGAGAGGTGGCTTGCGGTTGAAAAAATTGCTGCTAGGATTGTTTGAAAATCAATTGATTATTGGTGAGAGAGAGGATGGGGTTAGTGGTGGTGGTTGAGGATAATGGAGTGGTTAGTCGGGAGGAGAAAGATGATGCAGATGATGATAAGGGTGCGAGGAGAAGCTGGTGCGGTGCTTCTGGGCTGGCGGAGGTCCGCGACGTTGCTAGCAGAGAAGGGTGAACGATGATGAAGAGGGTGAGATGGTGGTTTGTGGTTGATGCTGGGATTGGGTGGCTGAGAACATTGAGAGAGAGAGAGGAGGGAGGAAGGAGATGATAGTGTGGAGAGAAGGGTAATTTAGGAATTTTATTTAATTTTTTAGGGTTTGGATAATTTTGCCTGTAAAAATAATTTTTTATGAGTACAAATGGTAATTTCTTTTTTCTATGGGTAGATATGTCAGCGTTTTCAAAATGGTAGTTTACTCTTTAAAAAAATCAAGTTTACAGTACCTAACTACCAAGGAGTTAGTGGATTTTTGTTATGGTTTAATTACTCTATTGGTCCTTATAGTTTCGTAAAATTTTTAATTAGGTTCCTATATTTTTTTCTTTTTAATTGGGTCCCTATACTAAATTTTTTTTAATTAAATCGCTCTTAGTAGTAATTGGCTTAATTTTATAGGGATCTAACTAAAAAAAAGAATTGGTATAAGGACCTAAATAAAAGTGTAGGGATCCAATTAAAAAAAATTTAGTGCAAGAACTCAACTAAAAGGAAAAAAAAAGTATAGGGACCTAAATGAAAATTTTGCGAAACTATAAAAACCAATAAAGTAATTAAATCTTTTTTATAGACGAATTTTGGGTCCTGAGACCTTGGATTATGGATTTATGACATAATAAAAGATTGATAAATCTTAGATGCGTTCAAGATATATATCACCTAGAGAAATGGTACTCAACATTCAAAATACGTTTAAATGTCGATTAGGATCTTAATATTCAAAATACGTTTAAATGCAAAAAATGAGTCATAATTCTCAAAAATATAGTCAGAGACCTATATAAATTGGTTGTAGTCCCAAATTTTAATGCATTTAAAAATTTTTGTAACACCTTAAATTTGAGTTCTTTAAATTTTCATGTATTCAATCGACTGTATGCGACTTGATCCGTAGCTAGAGCTTTGAATTTTGAGGTTAGTTCTTTTTCTTTTTTTATTTTTGGTAAATAATTAGTGTATGTATTTAGGCTTTATTAATTTAGTTAATGTGTTAGGTATTTTAAATTTGTTAGTTAGAAGTTCTATTAACTTAGATAGGTATAATAGGTTTTAATCCTTTTATAAATAAGAGTAAAGTATCATTTATGTCCCCAACGTTTGGGGTAAGTCTTAAACATGTCCCTAACTTTTTAAACGTCCTATTTGTATCCCAAATATTTTTAAATCAAATCAATGTTGTCCTACCATCAAAATATTAAACATTTGGTTAACGGCGTTGCATATGTGGACGTTATGATACACGGTGACAGGGCGTATGTTGTTACCGTTATTGAATTTAAAAAATAGATATATGTGAAGAGAGGGTCCCCTTCGAAACCCTAATCCCCAAATCTTTGCTTATCATTGCTGCTGTACTGTCTCGGAAGGGCGATTCCCTCTGCGTGAGAGAAGATGGATCATGAAGCATGCCAATCTGAAGCGACGTAAGGCAGCAAGCAAGCCAAACAAAGTAGAAACCAAGCACATCGAAGGAGGACAACTTGCTACTGTGGGGAACGGCCTGTGCTTGCGACGTCGTCGACGGCAAAAAATCATGGGCGGAGGTTCTGGGGTTGCGTTAACTTCGGGGTGAGGTTTAGCCACGTCTTTATTTGTTGTTTAGTTGTATGTTTTGACCATGTATGGGTGTGACTTGGGTGTCTCATGTTTCAGCTAAGTGGGAGAAGAATGCGACTATTTTGTATGGGCAGAACCAGAGAAAGATTCCTCACAAGTTTCAAGGTTAAGAATGAAGGTTAGAAATTTGAAGGACAAATTGGATATGGTTGAGTTCAGGTTCATGGTTGCAGTGGGAGTTGCTTTAGTTGGATGGACACTTGCACTGATATTGGTGTTTGAAAAAATAACCACAACCAAATTTAGGAGACTTTCACTAGAATGATGTTGGTGGTGATGATGAGTTTTAGGAGAAAATTGTTAGATACCTAAATTGTGTTCTGTATCTTGGCTTAGAAATAGCAGTGATGTTGAAGTAGTTGCTGTTTTGTTGAACTCAATGATACTGTAATAAAATGATATTTTTTTTAGATAAGATTGATGAAAGGTTGGTTTGTGTATGTGTAATTAAATGCAATGATGGATTTTGCAGATGCAATGTTGTTTTAGTGAACTCATCCGAATTGTGAAAATGAGTTGAATGAGATGAACTATTACATTTTGAAATGTATTTAGATCAAGCAAGTCATTAGAATGAGAACAACAATTTCTGTAACATATAACTTAATCATTAACCATAAGAGTGTCATTCCATACAAGCACGAAAGATTCACAGCAAAATAACAAAATAAGAGCAACACATTTTGCTCCAAAATAACGGTCTGAGATAACAAACTATTGTCTTAAAAGTAGTTGCTAGACATTATAAAGATACTAAACAGTAATCCTCCAGTCATAAATAAAGTTTCCAGAAAACATAAAACAGCACACATCATAGTCGTCACATCTTTTTCCATGATTTGGGAGGTGTCTGGTGCACGAATTTGTAATCCGTACAACTAACCAGCAAGTGCACTGGGTCGTCCAAGTAATACCTTACGTGAGTAAGGGTCGATCCCACGGAGATTATTGGTCTGAAGCAAGCTATGTTTATTTTATTAATCTTAATCAGGATACCAATAGAGTTCTTTAGCCTCGTATAAAGTAAAAAGGGCATAAAATAAATAGTTGTTACTTGTTGTGCAGTAATGGGGAATATGTTGGAGTTTTGGAGATGCTTTGTCCTTTGAACTTCAACTCTTCCTTGAAATCCTTCAACACACGCAAGGTCCCTTCCATGGCAAGCTCTATGTAGGGTGTCACCGTTGTCAATGGCTACTTCCCATCCTCTCAGTGAAAACGTTCCTATGCTCTGTCACAGCACGGCTAATCATCTGTCGGTTCTCAATCAGGTTGGAATAGAATCCATTGATTCTTTTGCGTTTGTCACTAACGCCCAGCCTTCAAAAGTTTGAAGCTCGTCACAGTCATTCAATCCCAGAATCCTACTCAGAATACCACAGACAAGGTTTAGACTTTCCGGATTCTCATGAATGCCGCCATCAATCCGGCTTATACCACGAAGATTCTGAGTAATGAATCTAAGAGATACTCATTCAATCTGATGTAGAACGGAGGTGGTTGTCAGGCACACGTTCATGGACTGAGGAAGGTGATGAGTGTCACGGATCATCACCTTCTCCATAATTAAGCGCGAATGAACATCTTAGATAAGAACAAGCGTGTTTGAATGGAAAATAAAGGAATTGTATTAATTCATCGAGACGCTGCAGAGCTCCTCACCCCCAACAATGGAGTTTAGAGACTCATGCCGTCAAAAAGTATGTAATTCAGATCTGAAAAATGTCATGAGATACAAAATAATTCTCTAAAAGTTGTTTAAATAGTAAACTAGTGACCTAAGTTTACAGAATATGAGTGAACTAAGATAATTAGTGCAGAAATCCACTTCTGGGGCCCACTTGGTGTGTGCTGGGGCTGAGACTAAAGCTATCCACGAGTTGAGGCTTTTCTTGGAGTTGAACTCCAAGTTATGACGTGTTTTGGGCGTTCAACTCCGGATCATGACGTGTTTCTGGCGTTTAACTTTTAACTCCAGACAGCAGCATGTACTTGGCGTTCAACGCCAAGTTACGTCATCTATCCTTGCGCAAAGTATGGACTATTATATATTGCTAGAAAGCCCTGGATGTCTACTTTCCAACGCCGTTAAGAGCGCGTCAATTGGACTCCTGTAACTCCAGAAAATCCATTTCGAGTGCAGGGAGGTCAGGATCCAACAACATCAGCAGTCCTTTTTCAGCCTAAGTCAGATTTTTGCTCAGCTCCCTCAATTTCAGCCAGAAAATACCTGAAATCACAGAAAAATACACAAACTCATAGTAAAGTCCAGAAATATGATTTTTGCCTAAAAACTAATAATATTTAACTAAAAACTAATTAAAACATAATAAAATCTACATGAAATTACCCCAAAAAGCGTATAAAATATCCGCTCATCACAACACCAAACTTAAACTGTTGCTTGTCCTCAAGCAACTAGATAAATAAAATAGGATGAAAAGAAATTAAGGAACAATAATATCTCAGAGTTTCAAGTGAAGCTCAGATTCTAATTAGATGAGCATGACTAGTAGCTTTTTGCTTCTGAACAGTTTTGGCATCTCACTTTATCCTTTGAAATTCAGAATAATTGGCATCTATAGGAACTCAGAATTTAGATAGTATTATTGATTCTCCTAGTTTAGTATGTTGATTCTTGAACACAGTTACTTCATGAGTCTTGGCCGTGGCCCTAAGCACTTTGTTTTCCAGTATTACCACCAGATACATAAATGCCACAAACACATAATTGGGTGAACCTTTTCAGATTGTGACTCAGCTTTGCTAGAGTCCCCAATTAGAGGTGTCCAGAGTTCTTAAGCACACTCTTTTTGCTTTAGATCACGACTTTAACCACTCAGTCTCAAGCTTTTCACTTGGACCTGCATGCCACAAGCACATGGTTAGGGACAGCTTGATTTAGCCGCTTAGGCCTGGATTTATTTCCTTGGGCCCTCCTATCCATTAATGCTCAAAGCCTTGGATCCTTTTTACCCTTGCCTTTTGGTTTTAAGGGCTATTGGCTTTTTCTGCTTGCTTTTTCTTTCTCTCTCTTTTTTTTTTCTGCAAGAAATTTTTTTTTTCACTGCTTTTTCTTGCTTCAAGAATCAATTTCATGATTTTTCAGATCATCAATAACATTTTTCTTGTTCATCATTCTTTCAAGAGCCAACAATTTTAACATTCATAAAATTCAATATCAAAATTATGCACTGTTCAAGCATTCATTCAGAAGACAAAAAGTATTGCCACCACATATAAATAATTAGAATTTTCCTTATTAAAAACTCGAAAAAATTAAATTGCCTCTTTATTCTATAAATCTACTATTTTATTCATGTTTGATGATGATGAGAAAAATAAGTTATAACTTAATTGGAAATAAAGCCAAAAGATATGCTAATTACTACTACTCCTATATAACTTCTAAGGTAAAATCCTATAATAATACTATCACAGAGTTAAAGCTAGAATTAGAACTTAACAACCTGTATTTTGGGAAGTGGATGTTCCTCTAGTCTGTGGGGTGCCTTCAAGAATTAATTTCTGACGCTTCAGCTCCCTTAAGTTCACATCCTTGCTCTTCCTGTTCCCTTAGGTGCCATGATCTTAATGAGTTTTAGCTCAGTGATCATCGCAAGTCACACCAAACTTAGAGGTTTGCTTGTCCTCAAGCAAAAGAAAGGAAAGGAGAGGAGTAGAAGGAGAGGCAGTTTCGAAAAAAAGATAGATGAGTTGAAAAAGATATGAGAAGAAATTAAAAAGATTTGAAAAAGAATTGGATTGGAAAAAGATTTGTGTTTATGAATTAAGATACATTTGATATTTTTAAAAAAGGAATT
This sequence comes from Arachis stenosperma, assembly GCF_014773155.1. Lineage (NCBI taxonomy): Eukaryota > Viridiplantae > Streptophyta > Magnoliopsida > Fabales > Fabaceae > Arachis > Arachis stenosperma. The sequence continues at coordinate 152,724,055 of NC_080379.1, forward strand.
TTAGAAATTAGGGTTTTTAGAAATTAGGATTTAAAAATTTTTGGAATTGAAACATGTTTATGCAAGAAATCATGAATTGAAACATAAAAATTAGAAAATTTGTGAAGAAAAACGAATTTTACCTCCTCCCCACCATTCTGGCGTTAAACGCCCAAACGCTGCATGTTTTGGGCGTTTAACGCCCAAACGTTGCTTCTCCTGGGCGTTCAACGCCCAGCTGATGCTTCTTTGTGGCGTTGAACGCCCAGAAGGTGCTTCTTTCTGGCGTTTAACGCCCAGAAGATGCTCTTTTCTGGCGTTTAACGCCCAGAAGGCTACCCTTACTGGCGTTGAACGCCCAGTGGGTGCTTCTTTTGGGCATTCAATGCCCAAAATGTTTCTTACTGGCCTTTTTTCGCCAGTGAACTTCCAAATTCCCTTGTAACTCTGTGAATTCAAGCAATTGCTATTATACCTTGAAGATACTTGGACACATACCTGTAAAAAAAAGGAAATTTATTTAATTAGTAAATAAACTTTGTAAATGGCTGGGTTGCCTCCCAGCAAGCGCTTCTTTATTGTCTTTAGCTAGACTACCACTGAGCTCTAATCAAGTCTCAGTTTCGAGCATTCTGCTCGAAGTTACTTTCAAGATAATGTTAATTCCTGTCCATTAACAATGAACTTTTTGTTGGATTCATTATCCTGAAGCTCTACGTATCCATATGGTGATACGCTTGTATCACATATGACCTCTCCACCGGGATTTTAATTTCCCGGGGAATAATTGAGCCTGGAATTAAATAGCAGAACTTTTTGCCCCGGCTCAAAGACTGGATGACAATTTATCATGCCATCTTTTTGCTTTCTCTTTGTAAATTTTTGCATTCTCGAAAGCATTGAGTCTAAATTCCTCTAGCTCATTCAACTGAAGCAATCTTTTTCTCCAGCTAATTTGGCATCAAGGTTTAGGAATTGGTTGCCCAGTAGGCCTTATGTTCCAGTTCCACTGGCAAGTGACATGCCTTTCCATACACAAGCTGGTATGGAGAGGTCCCTATAGGGGTCTTGAATGCTGTTCTGTATGCCCACAGAGCATCATCCAAGCTCCTTGCCCAATCCTTTCTACGGTAATTACAGTCCGTTCCAGGATTCTTTTGAGTTCTCTATTTGAGACTTCAGCTTGCCCATTAGTCTGTGGGTGATATGGAGTAGCTACCCTGTGGCTAACTCCATAACGAACCAAAGCATAGTAAAGCTGTTTATTGCAGAAATGACTGCCCCATCACTGATTAATACTCTAGGGGTACCAAATTCTGAAGATGTGTTTCTGGAGGAATTTTAACACGTTTTAGTGTCATTGTGGGTGTTTGCAATAGCTTCCACCCATTTGGATACATAATCCACTGCCACCAGAATATAAGTGTTTGAGTATGATGGTGGGAAGGGTCCCATAAAGTCAATACCCCATACATCAAACAACTCAATCTCCAAGATCCCTTGCTGAGGCATGGCATAACTGTGGGCAGATGCCAGATCTTTGACAACTGTCACAATTAAGTACAAATGCGCGGGAATCTTTATAGAGAGTAGGCCAGTAGAAGCCACATTGGAGGACTCTTGTGGATGTTCGCTCACCTCCAAAATGTCCTCCATATTGTGATCCATGGCAGTGCCATAGAATCTTCTTTCTTCCTTAGGCACACATCTACGGATTACTCCGTCTGCACATCTCTTGAAGAGATATGGTTCATCCCAAAGATAGTACTTTGCATCTGTGATCAATTTCTTTGATTGTAGCCTACTGTACTCTTTGGTATGAATCTTACTGCCTTGTAGTTTGCGATATCGCAAACCATGGCACTTCCTGGATGGCAAAGAGTTGTTCATCCGGAAAGGTTTCAGAGATCTCAGTGAGAGGGAGGGACGCCCCTTCTACTGGTTCTATTCGGGACAGGTGATCTGCTACTTGATTCTCTGTCCCTTTTCTGTCTCTTATTCTATATCAAACTCTTGCAGAAGCAACACCCATCTTATAAGTCTGGGTTTTGAATCCTGCTTTGTGAGTAGATATTTAAGAGCACATGATCAGTATACACAATCACTTTTGATCCTACTAAATAGGATCTGAATTTGTCAATGGCGTAAACCATGCAAGTAGCTCTTTTTCTGTGGTTGTGTAATCTTCTGTGCGTTATTAAAACACGCTGGCATAGTAAATGACGTGCAGAAGCTTGTCATGCCTTTGTC